>NC_140965.1:111783998-111816498 GCF_056783735.1 Eptatretus burgeri | reverse complement strand
GGCAGTGGGCTCTTTTCAATAAAACATCTGTGTGTGGGTCTGAGTGTGTGGGCCCGTCTTTTAAGTAGAACTGCAGAAGTGTTATTCCACCATTGTAAATATTCTTGCTTGCATATCCGCGATAAGTCTTGTTCTGTGTCTTCTTTATTGTAAATAAATTACTGTGTAAATGTTCCCAGTCCGTTTCCGTCCTTTCTTTCATTGGTCCAGCATGGTTCGGATTTCAGTTTTAGCTGAGTTTTTATACCCGATAACACTGAACAACAAATTTCAAAAAAAATTTTTTACTGGAGATGTGTAAAGTGATTAAGACTAATTTGGGTACGCTGATTTCAAAAATCATAACCGTTTTGCTGTATCACGTCAGGATTTTCAGGAACAGAAATATTCCCATTGCCTGGAAGTCAGGATTTCAATGAAATTTACATATGTCTTTAACATGTCTTTCGTACAATTGTTGTTAACTTGTGTTATATTTCTTTCTTTCAGATAAAGATGAGTAGGCGTTCCTGTACCAATCATCCTGACAACTTCTGTTATGTCTGTGGTCGGCATACCAAAAAAGATCAACAGCGAAGTATATCTACAGCAGTGAAAATGAAGGCCGCCTACTTTCACTACTTCGGGTGTAAGGTCAGGTCAGGTATGGGAGCATGTGCCAGAACAGCGCGTCGCTGCGTCCACTTTCCGCCGGTACTCCAGGGGCCTCCGTCTGGCCATCCCCCAGGCAGATGCCAGGCCCATCCCCATCTCCTTGAGATGATGGTCAACCTGCTGCAACCATGAGGCACGTGGTCGGCCCACTGGCCTCCTCCACTCATGAGACTCCCTCGCTGAGAGAATCTGGTGAGCAGGATCAGCGTCAGGAAAACGAGCCACATGTCCATACAGCCGCAGCTGACGCTCACGGACTATGCAGGTAACAAATCTCATCCGAGTCTCTCTCAGCAACCGCTCGTTGGACACAAAATCCGACCAGCGATAGCCAAGGATTCTCCGAAGAGACCTGGTACCAAAGGAATTAAGTCTCCGTCTCAGATCCTTGGTCAAAGTCCAAGTCTCGCACCCATAGAGCAAGACTGGAAGTACCAAGGACCTGAAGACTCGGACTTTCGTCCTCCCGCACAGGTACCGGCAGCGCCACACCCCATGATCCAGTGAATCCATGACTCCCCAGGCCCGACCCAGACGTCTATTGACCTCCGGCTCACAACCTGCGGAGACATGAATATCACTGCCAAGGTAAGTGAATCTATCCACGACCTCAACATCCTCACCACAAACAGACACAGACAGGACAGCAGCATCCAAGATGTCACCGAAAGCCTGGATCTTTGTTTTGACCCAAGAAATCCGTAATCCCAACGGCTCCGACTCCTCATTCAGCACCTCGAGGGCCCCCAAGAGGATGTCTAAAGTCTCCGCAAAGATGACTGCATCATCTGCAAAATCAAGGTCCGAGATCTTGACATTGCCAAACGATGCACCGCAACTTGATCTCTCCGACATCCTCCCAAAAATCCAGTCCATACAAGTGTTGAAAAGTGTGGGGGCAAGTACACATCCCTGACGAACTCCAGTAACAACTGGAAATAAGTCAGAGGCGGTACCACCACACTTCACAGCACTCTCAGTACCAGAGTAGAGTTCAGACATCAGATCGATCAGTTTCGGTGGCACCCCACGAAGACCAAGAATCCTCCAGAGGACATCCCGATTCACTGAATCGAACGCTTTACAGAGATCAACATAGGCTGCAAGCAGCCCCTGCCGAAACTCTCGTCTGCGTTCAGTGAGGACACGAAGAGCAACGATACGGTCAATCGTTGACCTCTTTGCTGTAAAGCCTGACTGCTCTGGACGCTGGTGCTCAAGCAGATGGTGGCGAACCCTATCAAGAATTATCCGAGCAAAGACCTTGCCCGGCACTGAGAGCAGCGTCACCCCTCGGTAGTTGTTGCAGTCTTGGCGATCACCCTTCCCTTTCCAGAGAGGGACAACAAGGCCCCTCTTCCAGTCAGTTGGGATGATGCCTGTGTTCCAGGCAGAGCACAAAACTGCATGCAACGACGTGAGTGCAGCATTTCCACCAGCCTTGAGAAGTTCAGCATGGATGCCACAGATCCCTGGAGCTTTGCCCCGTTTCAACTGGTTCACCGCAGCCCGTGTTTCCACAAGCGATGGTGGACCACAGTTGATTCGAGGGTCAGCAACAGGGATTGTAACACCCTTGACATCCAACTCGACAGCTGGGGGATCAGCCTGGTACAACCGCTCAAAGTAACCGGCCCAGCGGGCCTTCACTTCAGACTCCTCTGTCAAGAGCCTACCACTCTCTGCTCGAACTGCAGTGCTCCGAGGGATGGGCTTGGATGAACGTAATGCGCGAATTCCCCTGTAAGCGGGACGAGAATCACCTGTCCACAGGTGATGCTCTACCCCCTCACAGATTCCTCGCACATAGGCCTCCTTGTCCACCCTCAGTGCACGTACAGTTTTACGCCTCAGCTCCCTGAACAGCTCAGCTCTGCCATTCAGCCTGGCCCTGCGACTCTGGTCAATGGTATCCAGTGTCCCTTGAGAGACAAAATTCTTCTTTGCCCTGCGGTGAACTCCAAGGCATCCACCGGCAACATCAAGGACGGTGGTCTTGAAGGTGCTCCACAACTCTTCAGGACCCCCAAAGCACCCAGACCCCCAAGTGTCCACTCAGCCTGTTCGCAAACTCCTCAGCTACTCTCTCATCCCTGAGCTTGGCAACATCCAGCCTAGGCTGGGATGGTACCATTCTCCAGGATTTAAGGTGCAGCTTTAGAGTTGCTACAACAAGCCTGTGGTCAGTATTGAGGAACTGAGCACTCCGGTAGACCCTGCAGTTCTGGATCATCCTCCAACGACCGTCAATGAGGACATGGTCAATCTCCTTTGCCACACCGCCAGCGTTGGAATACCAAGTCCAGCGATGAGCTTGCGGGCGCTGAAACCATGAACCAGCCACCCTAAGTCCATGACTTCTTGCAAAGTCAAGGAACCTAGTGCTATTCTGGTTCATAGTTCCTGACCCATGGGGACCAACACACACCTCATAACCATCCCTATCAGTTCCAGTCGATGCATTGAAATCCCCCAAGACTAGAAGTGTATCTCGTCTGGGGCACTGATCAACCACAGACTCGAGTGTGGCGTAGAATGCATCCTTCACGGTAAGATCACTCGCCTCAGTCGGAGCATAAATAGAGACCAGGGAAATGACACCTAAGGAGTGACGAATCCTTAATCTCATAATACGCTCGTTGACCGGTGTTACCTCAATTATCATTGGGGTCAGCTTATTGGACACAGCTACAGCAACTCCTTGGGTATGGTAACCATCAGAGCGACCAGACCAATAGTAGGTGTAACCACCCACCATTATCTCGCCGCAATCCGGTCTCCGAACCTCAGAGAGAGCTGCAATCCCGATGTCCAAACGCTTGAGCTCAGATGATAACAGAGACAGGTGATCATCCTCTCTTAGGGATAGGACATTCCAGGCACCCACCCGAAGGGACCGCCTCAGGTTAACCCAAGGAGACCGCCGTCTGGTGGACGACACCTCAGCACCACTCCGACACACTCTCCCGCAATCTGACCCAGGGATGTTACCCCGTGGTTTCCCTCCTATCAAAGATTGGGGGTCCCGAAGGCTTTGCCCCAATCCCATCATCCGGTGAGCTGCCCTGCGAAGGGAAGCTGCACAGGAGGTACTCCCACGGAGTGGGTTTTCAGATTTTTTTGCGTTTTTGCGTTTTGCGGAATGAAGCGTTTTACGGTGGCTGGAGTGCAAATCCTGCCACCAACCTCCTAATAAGAAGTAACCCAACTGCAGGAGGACGTCCGCAGACACAGTTGGGCACTAGATATGGATGGCCGTTGGCTCACAAGGAGCTCCTCCGCCCTTTGACAGGTTTTGTTTTTAATCCTGCTGGGTGTCCATATCCAAACACCCTCCTCACCAGAAAACCTGGTGGGGGAGACGGTTTAGTCGCCGACAACCCGACCATGGAACAGGTTAGTACAGGTTTACATGGTACCTGTAGCAGGTCACAGATCGAACCTGACCTGACAAAGGTGGGGGACCAGGTGTAAGGTGGGGGACCAAGAACAGAGCTGGGCACCACACATCTGCTGCACAAGCTGTCACACAACCTTGACTCAGTGGTTGGTGGGCAAGCGCGCGAGCATGCCATTTGCGGTGCCCATGATATGGCGTGAGCCGCAGAATCATCATGATGATTGTTATTTCTGCTGCACAAGCATCGCCGGCTTCAACAAGAAGAATAAAGGTCACATCAAGTACGCCGACTGCGTCTCTGCTCGTAAACCTGTGCCTCATGATGACGAGAACCCCGTTCCAACACCTCCAGCTGATCAGAACATAGCTGTAAGCAGTGGTGAAGAGGATGGTGATGATGAACCTTTTGAACCCGACACTCAAGAATCACACCTTCTGAACCAGGGAGACTTAAATGATCTTGTAAGAGATCTCTCGCTGTCAAAGGCGAAGGCAGAGCTGCTTGGATCAAGGCTGCAGCAGTGGAATCTACTTGAACCTAACACCAAGATATCCTTGTTCAGAGCACGTCACAGAGACATGGCTGAGTTCTTTGAGATGGAAGACACGATGACATTCTGCAGTGACATCAACGGTCTGTTGAAAGAACTTGGGTGTGATCACGATCCTGCAGACTGGCGCCTCTTCATCGATCGGGGAAGAACAGCTTGAAGGCTGTTTTGCTCCACAATGGCAACGAGAAACCATCAGTCCCACGGGCTCACGCGTTCGGCATGACAGAGACCTATGAGACTATGCGGCAGCTGCTTGATTCCATCAAGTACAATGACTTCAACTGGCACATCTGCGGAGACTTGAAAGTGGTGGCGCTGTTGTTAGGGCTGCAGTCAGGCTACACGAAATACATGTGCTTCCTTTGTCTCTGGGATAGCAGAGACGACAAGAATCACTGGACGAAGAAAGATTGGGAAGAGCGAAAAGAGCATGTACCTGGTCGACACAACGTGAAGCATGTCGCCCTTGTCGACCCAGCCAAGGTTTTCCTTCCACCACTCCACATAAAGCTCGGCTTGATGAAAAGTTTTGTACGGGCAATGGATCTGAATGGGCGTGGGTTTTTATACCTCAAGGAAAAGTTTGGCAACACCTTGTCAGAGGCCAAGATCAAGGCTGGTGTCTTTGTTGGACTGCAAATCCGACAGATTATGAAGGACGAAACTTTTCCGACAACTATAAACCCCAAAGAGCTGGCAGCGTGGAGGAGCTTCAAAGCTGTGACGGACAACTTCTTGGGGAACGAGCGCGCGGACAACTATGAAGAAATAGTGCAGCAGCTGCTGGAGTCCTTCAGGAAACTTGGCTCCAGGATGTCCCTGAAAATCCATTTCCTACACCAGCACCTGAACTTCTTCCCTGACAACTTGGGAGCAGTCTCGGACGAGCACGGCGAGCGATTCCACCAAGAGATTTCACTCATGGAGACGCGTTACCAAGGGCGGCACAACCCGAACATGATGGGCGATTTCTGCTGGTTCCTGCATCGTGAAACTGACACAGAGCAGCACAAACGCAAAGCCAAATGCCTAAAGCATTTTTAATTACATTCTAGTGGAGTTTTTCTGTAATTTCTATAATTTTGAAGCATTCATGATGAAATAAATGAATTTTTGTAAATTTCATTGAAATCCTGACTTCTAGGCAATGGGAATATTTCTGTTACTGAAAATCCTGACGTGATACAGCAAAACGGTTATGATTTTTGAAATCAGCGTACCCAAATTAGTCTAAATCACTTTACACATCTCCAGTAAAAAATTTTTGTTGTTCAGTGTAATCCATTCATCCTCGCTGGCACGGCTTTGGCAGTTCCGCTCGACTGCACCCGAAACGGAGTTGGTAGTCAGTAGTTGGAACTCAACCACAGTCGGAAGAGTGACCCGGTTTGAGCAAGACGTGCCGAGGGCATGGTTCCCCGGTAGTCAAAATCGCGTAGTTAATTGGGTAAATTGGTTCTCGACAAAAAGACCCCACACTACACGGTTGAGATCTTGGCGTCCACGCTCGGTTCAGTGATCTGGCGGCTCACGGAGTTATCCGGAGCAACTGCCTACAATTCCTGGGAGTCTAGTGGGAGACGACGTAACTTTCCCCACCGAGTGGTCATTATCGCCACCGGACCCCCGGCCCCCAACAATATATGTATATGATATTGAAGATCTTGGAGCAGAAAGCATTTGATGTTGCCCTTTTGTCATAGTTTACTCTCAGTGTTCATCCTCAGTTGATATATGTCACACTGACACTGTTTTTACATGAGCATTCAATCATTACTTTTGTTCCTTGAACCTGCCATATTGTAATGGTTGGACTACATTTGAATGGGAAACAAAATGTCTTCTTGAAGGTTATCTTTTTGATGGATTTGACATTGATGTCAAGTTTTTAATTGTGCAAGACTTTTTCCATGCTGTCATTTTACCTCTTTCAGCTGGCCACTGTGGTGTACCTGAACCAGTGGTGAATGGACAGGTGATTGGTGAGGCTTATGCATATCGTGACACTGTGGTATACCAGTGCTTGCCAGGTTTCCGCTTGGTTGGACCCTCAGTGCGATTTTGCCAACAGGATCACCGCTGGTCAGGACAGACCCCAGCTTGCGTGTGTGAGTTTACAGTCTCGCATCACCCATTGTGCTTTTCTGAATACAGAATTGGTTTTCCAATGAATAGGAGTGTCTACAATTCAACAGTATAAAGAGCATAGCTCTTAACATTGTTGTTGTCCTGAACACGTGGAAAGAATGACTATTGAGGCTGAGAAATATGGTCAACTAATTGGGAAATTACATCATCCTTCCAAGTGGATGCTATCTCAGCCCTTCCAGTTGTCAATTTATTCCTTAAAAAAAGGAATATATTTATCAGTCAGGAAAATACGAATTGGATATATCTAAAGTGACAAGAGAATCATGAGCATTGCATAAGAGGTGGAGCATTTTGTTGGAAATTGATTTACATTGTTCTGCATTAATGATAAACGATTATCCTTGGCCTCCCCCAGCCATCAGTTGTGGACAACCCCCTGCCCCTGCATATGGTGCCTTGCATGGCACAAACTTTGACCTCCATGATATTGTCAATTTCTCTTGTCGGTTGGGCTACATTCGACGTGGTGCAGCTCATGCCCACTGCCTGCCCTCTGGCTTGTGGAGCAACCAATCCCCAATCTGTCAAGGTAAGTGAAACCTGATGTCGTTTATCCTGCCTCTCCTATTGTAATATCCCTTATCTTTTCCTTCAAATATAATCTCTTTTATTTCTCCATTTTCTTCTTTCTCACCTCCACCTTTCTCCTCTGCCATATCTGTCATATATTCCTTTGTGCAGTGCGTAATTGCACAGACCCAGGTATTGTACCTGAGGCGACTCGCCGACGTCGTGCAAAATCTCAGGGTTGGCCCTATGGTTCCTTGGCTACCTTTCACTGTAACCATGGATACCTGCTGCTTGGCTCTGCTGTGCTTACCTGCCAGGCAAATGGACAATGGGATCGGCCGCTACCTGTCTGTGCTGGTAGGAACATCAGTGAGCGATAATGGAGATACGATATATGCCATTTTAATCCAGCCATCTTGTTTTATTGAATTGTGCTCTTACCCCACATTTTCAGCATGGGCCATTTTCATGTTTTTATTTATAGTGTTTGCAGGATCTGAGCAAATTATCGGTTCAGCAAACTAAGCAAAGCTTCGCCCTCAGAGACCTGTTTGGTGCTCCTCTCTCAACCTCTGAATCATGATGCTCTGAAATGGGTTAAAATACCATGTACTGGGTTGCTTTTGTCCACTGTTGTTTAATCCTCCTTTATGCAATACATGAATTGGTCCTTTTCAGGAAAGTGCAAGAATGTATTTTCTGATTTTAGAATAAGATTTTCATTTTTAGCTCGCCTGTTAGAAGAACAGAGAACTATTGCAATACCCCCAGCGTGAGCGTGAGCGTGAAAATGTTAAAGTTTTTGGTGCAAGTTATTTCCTTTCTAATGTTTTTCTGTCAAGGTCAGTGAAATTTATCTACCACACTATTTTTTACTGATTACAATATACAAATACATATATTGCTTTAAAATTATTTGGATCAGACTTCACTGCAATGCTTTAAAAAAAATATTATTAGACTAGTCTTTTAAAAACGATAAATGTATAAACAGGCGAGCATTGGGTGGCTTTGACACCACTCTGGTTTTTTTTTTTTTTTCCTCACCATGAATGTTTATGCTCAAGGTTTTGCTGAAGATTAAAGATTTTGTTCTTTTATACTCCAAAATTGGAATTTATTTCTGGCCTAAACAGTTATCATGATGTTTTCGCCTGTGGCTCGGACAAGAAGCGATTAATCACAACATGATCAGGTGAATGGGTAACACTTGTAATATACTAGTCTGGGTACCCGGCAAAGCATGGGAAAAACTACGTAGGGGTTCCGGCAGTTGTTGTGCATTGAAAACGTGTGTTGTTCTTGCCCTCATCGTGGTGAGCTTTTCCTGGTGGTGGTTTTGGGATGTGTCGGATATTGAAAAGTGATGGAGTTATTGGCATCATGGTAGTTACAACTTACAAAGCATCATTTATAACAAACAATCGCTTCGTGCACCGTATGTTCATCTCCTCTAAAAATAACTCTTGCTCGTAATGCCGTAACTTGTCGATTTAATGAACATTTATTTTTGTCAAAAGTATGCTATCCACCCACGGTGGTGTAAACACTTCACTGTTCACATCTGTGTATTATTGAACAAATTTGTTTCATTTCTGGGGCTCAACACAGGTTCAACTTTGTGTTTATATAACACTTACTTTCTCAGGACTATTGCCTATTCCTTTGCGTCAGCCGAATCGCTTTCCACCAACGGCACATTTTCACGTTCCCACTCATCATCGCCCTCATCACTCAATACGAGAAGTTCAACAATTTGATCATCATGAAATTTCTTCATGTCAGGCAAATGTGAATGCAAATCCCTGTGAGGCACAACAACTACACTGCAATCAATTCCACACACAAAATTATTTCTGAACAATTTCCTGAATGAACCCTGACAGAAAATGAGAGACCATATCTACAATCATTTGGCAGGAAGGCGACTTCTGGACCCCCCCCACACCTCATTCCGCATGCACACGTTGAAGGACGCGTTCAAGGCCACAACCAGCAGTTGCAAAATGCAAGTCAGCCGTTTCGGGATCCACCTCCAATCGGTGCCATATGAAGTCTTCAGGTAATTCATGATATCGCGACGTATATACATCCCATACTGGTCCATGAACAAGAGACTTTTGAATTTGCTGAAGTAGCTGCCACACTCTGACCAAACCTTCTGAATTCACTCGGCCATTAGATGGAAGTTCAATGAACCCTTATCCACAACCAACATGATAACGTTGCACGGTAGCTCGATAGGTGGAATGTTCTTGAGGCCTTGAAAATTATGAATACAGGCAGCATGTTGCCAGTCAGAGCGGCACACATCACCACCGTGAATCAATGTTTGGAAGAACCAGAACCCACAATCTCCACAGTTTTGGCACCTTTGAACTCTATCATGTGTCCGCTACTCATATCGAAATAACATGGCATTTTGTCCATGTTATTTGTGATGGGCAGTGTACTCCCTTGGACTGCATTCGAATAATGACAGATTCGCACGTGCATGAATCGTAAGAAGCACACGAGAAGATTAGCTCTGTTTTAACGGGGTTTATTTCCCACTGCAATAACAGTGGAATAATGATCACAATGGCATGGAATGGTGGTGGGTTGAAGGGGTAAAAAGGGAGACACGTAAAATAAACACGTAATTCACAATAAATAATTATTTACAGGAATAATAAAGAAATCTCGTGCACCTAACACCAAACTCAATCACAGACGGGAGAGGGAACAAAAACAGGGTGAGGCCTTTTCTCCTGTGGAGGCGTCTACTTAGATGGCGTCAAATCAGCCACGAACCAAACGGCAAAGTTGGCACATGGGCACGTGAGATGAATTTGGGGAGCAGGAAATAAGGTGGGATGGCAAACAAGCGTAGCAGGATGACAAAATAGGTGCATGAAGCACAAACCATTTCTCTCCGGCGAGCAAACTCCACATGCTCTCTGCGCCGAACAAACTCTGCCACTCACAAGGTGACCTCAACTCCTCCGCTCTTTTCATTACGCTTTTATGACACCCCCTTGTAAAGCTCCTCCCCTCTCTTTCCCAAAGCCCCACATTGTGCCTCACCCAGGGTGCTCATAGAAGGCTTCACATTCAATCCCTTCCCCTTAAACCCCAACTATTTATTGACAATACATCACCCTTCATATGATGCACATTTAAACAGCACAATTCTTAAGCTAATATTTCCCAACTTAATCCATCAAAATTGGCTAAATTACCCCAAAAACGGAGCATACTAACTGATACATTCCTAACTGTTTTAAATTAATATCTCACTCATATTCTAATATCCCCACTCTCCCAACCATCCTGCAATCATGACTATTTATAAGATGTAATGATACAGTCGAATATGGATAATAAACGTATGCACCTATTTTTTATATTTAGTGGAGCATGCATGCGCTTGCCTGACATATGCGCTTATATATTTTTTAAAAACCTGACATGCGTTTATATTCAAAAAGCCTGACATATGTGCTTATATTTTAAAAAGCCACAACATGTGTGCTTATATATTTTTTTTAAAAACCCTGACATATGTATATATTCAAAAAGCCACGAGATATCCGCATATATTCAAAAAGCCTGACATATGTGCTTATATTCAATAGCCTGACATATGTGCTTATTTTCAAAAAGCCACAACATATGTGCTTATATTTTTGAAAGCCTGACATATGTTTATATTTAAAAAGCCATGACATATGCACATACAGTATATTCAAAAACCCACGACATATGCGCTTATTTTCAAAAAGCCATGACATATGCGCTTCTCTTGAAAAGCCTAACATTATGCACTTATATTAAAAAAGCCTGACATTATGCACTTAAATTTATGATAGCCTGACATATGCCCTTATATTAAAAAGCCTGACATTATGCACTTATATTAAAAAAAGCCTGACATTATGCACTTATATTTATGATAACCTGACGTGTTTATATTCAAAAAGTCACGACATATGCGCATGTATTTTAAAAAGCCTGACATATGTGCTGAAATTGAAAATGTTGTGGCTTTTTTAATATATGCGCATGTCACTTATATTTCAAAAAACGCCTGACATATGCACATAAATTCAAAAATCCATGACTTGCTGAGGTTCTTCTAATTCATGTAAATCTATAAATATCTCAGCCTCAATATTTCAATATAAATATCTCAGCCTCAATATTATCTCATATTTCTCAGCCTCAATAGCCATATATAAATATGCACAAAAAATTATCCACATATATGCCTGGTATTTGCTTTTTGGTTAGGGTGGTGGGCAAGGGATCCAAAGGTCCTGAGTTCAAATCCCGCTCAGCTGTTGAATTAATACCAGGTGGGGTTACCTCAGCTGTCATCCTTCCGAGGTCAGCAAAATGAATACTAGCATGCTGATATCCTGTGTCGGAGTGGCGACCTGTCGAGGATTGTGCCCAATAGCCAAGGAGACTGTTTAGGCAGTGCCAATGCTCTGCACAGAGTATGGTCCCAATGCATGGATGGATATGCGAATATACTCAAAAAGCCACGACATATGCGCTTGTATTAAAAAATCCATGGCATGTACTTAAAATCGTAAATGTTCTTCAGAGTGGCTGCATAGACTTCAGTCCTCGAGCACGTATTTCTTTAAACTCCGCAACAAGTTCGTTTTCCATATTCGGGTAAAAGGCCCATCTTCAACTCCCAACCTTCTTTGAACCTTTATTACTTTGAACAATTCTAAAGTCTGAATTTCTTACGCGTATGATACTGGTTCCTACACAAGTTGTAAAACACGATAATGTCAATCCTCTTTTCACGGGTGCGTGATCGACGCTTCACTGGCATGTCCATTTTGATCGTGATGAAAAATGTCGTTTTACGACCCTTTATCATAAAGAGTTGTAAAACAACCTTTTTACGACCCTTTATGAACAACGTTTTGAATGTACAAATCATGTACCACTCCCAGACAGTACCGGATTTAGGGATGGCCAGGTGGGGCCATGGCCAAGGGGCCCCCCACATTTCGGCCACCCCCCCCCCCCACAATTTCGATGACATTATGAAAATCCCTTGAAAATGTGCTTCTAAAGTTTTATTGTCGGTGAATGAAGATTGTAAACTCTTTGTAAGGATATCTTTTCAAAATTGTCCATCATTGTGAGGGTCCTTTTCAAGCTTTGGCTTTTTCAAGCTGTTTCTTCCACGGTCCAGAGAACGGATCCAACGTGGGCAAAAATTCCAGGGACAAGCCTCAGGCAATGGGGGCCCGCATTCAGATCTTTTTTTGGATCGATCATCGATGCTTCGGATGGTTGAGCGTGACTTAATAACTACGGCACTGCCTGCCGGAGCCCAGCAAGCACAGATGGAATACAAAGGTCCAGCCAGAGGAGAGGTGAAAAGGTGAGAGTCGAAGTGGTAAATCTCGGCCAGGCCAGCACAGCACACGGCCGGCAGGGTAGTATTGTACACACTGAAACTGTGGCTGGCAGGGAACGCTGTCAGTACCCTGCTTCCTGGCGCGCACAGCGCACTAACACGGTGTGACTTTCTATGTTCCAGGTGTGTGAAACATACTTGTTCGTGATTCTGGTACGTCCCACGTGCACTCTGACAATATCTCCATTACTCGGTACCTACCAGCTGCAGAAACCACAATGAGCGGCTTCGGTGACGACAGGCACAAATCCAGGGCTCCACGGAAATATGATAATGGTGCTCAAAAGTGGAAACGTTCCAAGGAAAAAGATGAAAGACACAAGGCCGTCGTCGACAAGACCCAGAAAATCTCAGAGTTTTTCACTCCTGCACAAACAGGCGATTCGTCCATGACAGAAGCTGGAACACCAACAGAGACAGAACAAGCGGATTTGGCAACGCAACCCCCACGTCAAGATTCGCCCAACATCTCGGAAGGTTCCACCTATGAAGAACATGCATCAGATGAAGAAGCGAGAGACATACTGATTAATCTTGGACCTGGCTTTGCCAATGACATTGGATGTTGGCCTCCTGAGCGACCGTCGTCAGAGATGATCGACTACTGGGCATCACGAGATTTGGAGCCCCTGCAGAATTCGACTGGTCCCTTTGATTCATCCATACAGTTCGTTGAAGGTAGGAAATGCTGCTGCTCCAAGAATTTTTTTTACCGTAGACTACAAAACGGAGAGTCCGTGAAAAGGTCCTGGCTTTGCTTCTCCACATCAACCGGAAAACTGTACTGCATCGCTTGCGAGCTCTTTGGAGACGCTAATGCCCTGGGTGAGGAAGGATTCAATGATTGGAAGCATGCCAGTCGTTCTATTGAGGTGCATGAGCGTTCGCATGTACATTGTGCGAATATCATCCGCTTGTCAGAGAGCAACATCTGCAGGTCGTGTGGACACTGAACTCGTCAAACAGGTGAGTGAGATTGCGTCCTATTGGAGGGAGGTGCTGAAATGAAGTGTGAGCGTGATATCGTTTCTCGCTGAGCGTGGTCTGGCGTTCCGTGGATCGGATGAAATTGTTGGGTCACGGACGAATGGTACCTGCCTTGGTTTAATGGAATTACTTGCGGAATACGATCCATTTTTGGCGCAGCACATTCAGAAATATGCCAACCAAGGTAGTGGCCACACCAACTACTTATCATCTACGACATGTGAAGAGTTAGTCTCCATCATCGGAAAATCTGTTCTGGATAACATCGTCGCTCGTGTGAAAGAGGAAAACTACTTCTCTGTGTCAGTCGATTCTACTCCTGACATAAGCCACATCGACCAGCTCACAGTTATTCTACGATACATCGAGAACGAGGCTCCAGTAGAGCGTTTCATGACCTTTCTGAGCAACACAGGACACACTGGACTCCAGCAAGCGACGACATTACTGGATTTTTTGAAAGCCATTGGATTGGACATCGCTAACTGCCGAGGACAATCTTACGATAACGCATCTAATATGAGTGGCCGATACAATGGGATGCAGGGAATGATCCAACAGGAGAACCCTCTCGCAATATTTGTGCCATGCGTGACGCACTCACTGAATTTAGTCGGTCAGTCGACTGTTGGATGCTGTCGACCTGCAGCAGCATTCTTTGAATTTGTGGAACAAGTGTATGTATTTTTTACAGCTTCCACTTCGTGCTATGCCAGATTATTTGATGCCCTGAAAGCCAAAGGTCTGCAAGTACCAAAACGCCTCAGCGAAACTCACTGGTCGGCTCATTCTGATGCAACCCGAGCTCTTCGAGACGGTTACAGCAAAATCATGGATGTCCTCGATGAAATCGCAAACGATGAACAACTGAATAGTGAAACGAGAAACACCGCCGAGACACTTCACCAACCGATGTGCACACTCGAGATAGGGTTCTATGCTGGTTTCTGGTCTACGGTCCTTGGTAGATTTGATCGTACGAGTAAAACCCTTCAGTCACAAGCTACCGATCTCAACACAGCCATGCAGCTCCTCAAGTCATTGGCGAGCTTCGTGCAGTCATTACGCGATCAGTTTGATACATTCGTTGTTGACGGAGTGGAGCACTCAGGTACGGAGGAATTCACTCGCGGATCGTGTAGATGAAAGCTAATGTCCGCCTCGCTCCCTTGGACTCCGGACACACTCCAGAAGTAGAACTAGATGCCGAGGAGTCCTTTCGCATCAGTGGATACGTTGCAGTGATCGACGTACTGCTGTCACAGTTGGAAAAGCGTACAAATGCTTACAGCGAGATGAGCGACAGATTTGGATTCCTGCGTGCTCTTGTTCAACTCGAAGTGGAGCAGATTCGAGAGTCATGCTCGAAGCTCGTCGAGCTGTATCGGGAAGATCTATCACCTGACCTCACAGAAGAAATGATTCAGTTTCAAGACATGATGAAGGAGTCAGAGCCAGACTCGGGCCGTACTGAACTCGAGATGTACAGTTTTCTCATCGAGCGAAAACTCACCGATACTTTCCCAAACGTGGAAGTGCTGCTTCGGATTTACCTCTCACTGATGGTGTCGAACTGCTCCGGGGAGCGCTCGTTTTCGAAACTCAAGCTTATCAAGAACTATCTTCGCTCCAGGATGGGGCAGCAGAGACTGGTCAATCTGACCATCATTTCAACCGAATCCGATGTGCTCAATTCCTGCAGGTTGACAGTATCATATCTGAGTTCGCTGCCACAAAGTCGCGCAGGAAACTTGTCCATTGATTGAGGCACCGTGTGTATGTTCATTGATGTGGATGACACTGCCCGATATTTGCGGTCGCTGTTAGTCGGCTATTAATCACCATTTCGGATTTCTTTTGTCCAGAGGGTTTTTAGAAGTTAGAAGATTTTTAGTCGAAGTTCGTTGTCTGATTAATGACAGCGCGTCGTTTGTTATTTTCTTATATTGGTCCGTCTCTATCTCTTACTCTTGCAGCAACAGCATTTTTGTGATTTGATTTTAGAATGAGCTCATAGATAAGTCATCATCTCATAGATAAGTCACCAGCCATATCAATAACAATCCGTCCATCTTGTCATCTTGCCAGATTTAATTGTAATTTGTGAACATGTATGCCAAATCATTCCTGATCAGGATCTGCCAAATCTATAGATACAAGTTCAGTTGTTGATGAAAAAACAGTTATAATTCAAGTTGTTGATTAATGTCCAAATTTCGGGGCCCCCCACAATCATTGTGCCCCCGCCCCCCGCCCCCCACATGGCAAATCCGGCCCTGCTCCCAGATGTGAAATAAATTTGGACTTCAGGCTTATGCGCCAATGCCAATAAAACACAAAATACTGTGGTGTTTGAGTTGATTAATATTTTCAGTTTTCAAAGCCTCACGATGACGTTTTTATATGCACTTATTTTTAATGGAGAAATCAAAAAGGGTATGCAGTTCTTTTTCACATGAGCTTATATTCAAGTGTACGCTTATTATCCGGATTCTACGATGTAATATTGTGGCATTGACAGCTCAACCAACGTCGAGCTCACGCGCCAGTAGGTTAAAGTCCCACGATGTCCCGAGCAGCTCAACTCCTATGGAGACGTTCTGAATTAATGGCGGACGGCACGCGCGTCGTGAGGAGAGACGCGAGAAAACCTTGCAGCGATTAAACCCAATAGGTTTATTTCCCAAACCACAACAATAAAAAGAACCAGGGATGATTGAACGCAACGGAAGGGACGATGCTGGGTTGTGTTGGGGAAGAAAAGGGAACACAAAATCGACAATAAATAATAATGCACAAATATAAATGGGTAAAAGAAATCTAAAGAAAATAAGGCCCCTCACTCCGAACTCGGTCACAGAGGGAAAAGGAACAAAAACCGGGAAAGTCAACTCTGCGACAGCAGGGATGAGCAGGTGATGAGGAGGGGCGAGGAGAACTACAATGAGGCAAGCAGACAATGGGAAGACGAACAGGTGGTGACGGCACGTGGCAGGCTTCAGGGACGGGGCAGGGCAGGAACGATGAAATGGCCAGGGCAGGATGCACAGGCAAAGGATGAAGACAGGCTCAGGCAAGCAGAGGCTGGCAGAAGCGGGCAGGCAGGACGATCTCCTCTCTGAAGAGATAATTATCCTCACAAATAACTCAGTTCTCTGTTCTCCTCTTACCAACTGCCCTGTTCTCCTCAGACCAGACCTCAACGTTTTTCCTCAGCCGTCTCCAACGCTCACACTCCCAACTACCGATCTGGCTCCTCCCTCTCCTTCCTCTCAGCCATGCTTCACCCCTGTTTGAAGCGTATGCCACTCCGCTCCCCCCCCCTTTCCTCTCGGGGCAGCACCGCACCCATCCTAGGCAATCCATTGCTCCGCCCCTTGGGAGGCATTCATAGCTCCGCCCCTGCCTCTATCGTGCCAAGTCTCCCCCCCCCCCTCAGTAGAGGTTCACATGGAGGTTATACACACAGTTTCCTTAACCATAATCCCTAACTAATTATTACCATTACCACCACCACACTCTTTATTGTGTACAGGCAAACAAGACAATTCTTAAGCTGACGTTTTCTTACTTATACATTGAGATGGTTAGCTTCTCGCACATGGACCATGTTACACTGTACATTCCTATCAGTTCTATGTTGATATATAACCACCCCCCCCCCCCCCCCGTTCGCACGCACACACGCAAACACACACACACACACACACACACACACATAACAATATAAACAGTAATTCCTTTAAAGTGAACTCCTCATATCATATAAGTTCTCTTACAAGGAACATCACAATGCAGAAGGAGGCCATTATGCCCATCAAGTATGCTTTGTGGTTGTCAAACAATAATAGTTTGGCCATCCTCTTCATATTAAAATGCTGAGCATCAAGCAAGGAAGCAGCACATGCCATTTTATAATCTTTAGGATGACACTGCCGGGGTTCAAGCCTCCAACCTCCCAGACTCTGAGCAGATGTGCTAACCATTACACCGCACAGTCTGCTCATCATCATCATTTACTGTTTTATACAGAATGTCTTGAAGCAAAGAGTGTCGTGAACATGAATGTTCCATACATCATATTCAAGGAAAAACATTTAACTGGTACCAACCACCATCAGAAGAGGATACAGTAAATTACCTTTTTCCAAAGCTCAACAAAGCATTTACAAGCTCTTTCCATGCACGGCATTGATGTTTGGAGTCATGAGGATACTTTGGCAGGAATAACAAGGGTATTTGGAGACATTTCAAATCGATCTCTCCTCGCACGAGAACCTGAGGATCACATCATGAGGCAAACCTCATGAAAGAAAACTAAACTCCACTTTGTATTTTTGCTTTCACTATAGTCGCATCTAAAATATTGTGATCACTTGATGAATTCAACAGGATGAAGATGGTTATTTGGGATTTTGATGCCATATCACTTGTAGTACAAACTCACATTAACAATAACTTAAACAAATTGGAAAATCCGAAAAAAATATGAGGTGACCGCAGAACTTGATGTTACACTGAGTGTGCAAGATTTAAATTTTAATTTTTAAACATTAATAAAAGCTACATTGAAGACCCTGTGCTTCAAAATCATGCAAGACAAAGATATTTATAGATTTACATGAATTTGAAGAACCTCAGTAAGTCATGGACAAGAACACACGGGATGTGGTATTTCACCATTGATTCACAACCTCAAGAGCGAGGTG
Organism: Eptatretus burgeri; assembly: GCF_056783735.1. Lineage (NCBI taxonomy): Eukaryota > Metazoa > Chordata > Myxini > Myxiniformes > Myxinidae > Eptatretus > Eptatretus burgeri. The sequence continues at coordinate 111,798,105 of NC_140965.1, read as the reverse complement.
TTCAGAGTGCTCACTATCAGGCTAATGAGTATGTTGTTTGTGATGTTTTATTTGATAATTGTTTTGTCTTTCATAATCCCAATGAATGAGGTTGAAGGTTTAATCTCCATGTTGAATCTTGAAAAGTGAGGGATTGCAGAAACATCACCCAACAAGTTTTTTTGTTATTGCCAGTCTTATATCAAGTATCATCATGTTTAGATCTGAAGCATTATAATATTCCTCATTCATGAATAACAAAAATAATTTTCATCTTGCTGCATATCTTCCTCAAAATATGAATGTGTTATCCTCATCTGATGCCATTATATGCTGTTTTATTCCTGAATGAACCTCTCTCTACCTGTATGAAAAATATCCTGGAACTTGCAGGGTACCCGTCACTGACGGGTTTGTCGACATCTCACTTCAAATGAGTGTGTATTGGTAAAACCGGAATTCAGTGTAAATATTCAGTGTGCAGATATCGCAATCGGTGGAGCTGGTAACCTTGGCAACCTCGTTCCATTCCACGAGCGAAGATTTCCAATCCATGCTCGTTGTACCAACGAAGTACTGCTTGGGAGCGAGGGTGATATTATGAAAGCTCGGCTGGGAAACAAATTTAGGCACGTTTGGGCCTACCGCCTAATGGAAGATCATCAAAGTTCTTTCCATGCCAACCCAACCACCCACATGCTCCGATCCCTCTCCACATCGCTTCTTCATTCCCCAACCTGCCCCCTCTTCTCTTTCCTCCCCATTGCTTTGCTTTCGGCAATTTACATTTAGTATTTCTCACAGCATTTCATTCTGGTTCCCCATTCGATGATCCATAGATCAGTCGTTTCAATTTCACTTTTCCACATCAGTTTCACTTTGGGATATCAGTTTCGATTCATCATCTCAACTTGTGATGCGACGTGAATGGTGCACGAAAAATGTCATCAAAAACTATTTTCGGGGGAATCTTTTTTCAATTTTCGAAAGGGTGTAGAGGGGTCTAGAGTGGCTTAAGCGTCTTAAAATGTCGAAAAGGGGTTTGAAGTGTTTTAAGGGTCTTAAGGGTCATAAAGGGGTCTAATGTGTTTCAAGGGACTTAAATGGATCTAGATGTCTAAAGGGGTCTAAGGGTTTCCCTTTCACTTTGATATTATAGATTCGTACATTTAATGCTCATTGCACAGGTTCTTCAAACATACATAATCTCATCCTCCTCCTAAAACACGACACCAAAAAACGTTTATAATTTTTATTTATTGACAAACCTGTTTTATAACAATGTAATCTTCGGCTTACTCTTTCATAACGATTTAGAGACACTCAACATGAGTGAGCGATATTGCACGTACATTTTGCATGATGGCCATAAAATTCAACGTGAATATTATTTTAAATAATTATTTTCTTTAATTTCACTTGAATTTTCTCTCTAATGTTTCTTTTGAATATTCCTCATCATGTGCTCATTACAGTTCCTTGATTCTTTTTCTGTTGCTGTAAATGTACAATCGAACAACCCTGATGTTCATGTTTATGATTGCTGCTTTGGAAGCTTCCAAAGTGAGCCTTGTTCCATGCTCGACTTTGTTGAAAGGAGCTTCTGATGTTAAATTGAGAACTTTGTGAAGGCAAACCAGCCCAAGGCTTGATTGGCTTGATGGGCTTGATGGGCTTCAGCCATGCCCATGAATTACGAGATCTTAATTGAATTACGAAAAATAATCACCCAAAGATTAACTTAATAGTGGTAATTTAATGTTACCCATTCCTTGGGATCTGCATTTCCCAAAGATCCATATTGCACTGCAAATCGAATGTGCTATTTAAAACACATTGGTGATAAAAAATATTACATTAATTATATATGCTCTTTCATAACCCCTCACACCCCTACCTTCCATCCCTTCCCCATCCACACCGCCCATCCTGGTTTTGTCAACATTCTTCTCAGCGGTGAACTGTGGAACACCAGCTGTACCTCCACACGCCTTGCTGCATGGTTCCAATTTCACATACGGTGGCCGTATCACGTATCACTGTGAGGATAAACGCCGTTTGATTGGTCCAGAATCTCGGGTATGCCAAGACGACGGCCATTGGTCTGCACATCCCCCTCACTGCTCAGGTGAATGCTGATTCCATCATACTGGTTTGCCTTGAATCAATCTCAATGAATTGGTCTCAAGCAAGTTGAATGGCTTGCTTAACTTCATAGAAACCTAGCAGGCTGAGACTAAGTAATTTGTTATGCCTGACTGCAAACATTTATAGTGTGTATGAATCTATTAGATTATATAGATCACAATTCCTACCAGCAAATAAGCAATTAGTTTTGTTCGCACCGAGTCGATCAAAAGCATGTTGAAAACACCGCTTAAATTCCCATCAACATGTGAAGCATTTTGCAGCTGCACCCTTGTGTATGATACAAATAATAGCGCTTATTTTGTGGGAAGCCAGGGACCAATGAGAACGCACAAGGTGAGAGTTACATTCGGAGGCATGGCAATTAAATTTGTTTTCATCATCAAAGGACACTCGCGTACCATCAATGAGCTAACTCTGATATTGTTTGAACTGGTAGCATTCCTTTTGCAATCAAATGTTCTCATATAAAGATTCACTCATTCGTTTCGCTTTTCTTCATGCGGATGCATTCCTGTGCTGGAAGTTGCATAACTTCTCGGACCAAACATTTGAACAGGAGTGTGGAATTTCACCAGTGTTGAAGCAAACAATGGTACTCCCTTTGCATAAGACATAATGAGATTTTTAATACCTACTAAAAATTGCTGGTGGGCAAGATAGGTGGCTTGACCTCCCCATCTGTAGGACAGCATACTCTTTGATGCAGCATCCTGCCAGTGAATATCCAGAATTGCAGTTTCTAATCGGAAAGCAAATTGACCTACATGAGACAGCTCAAAGGCCAGTTATGCTTCTCCTGAGATGTGTCTTCGGTCCATTAGTTTCAGCGGATGGTTCCTAGGCCCATGTGACAATGCAGTTAACAAGAAGTGTGAGCTCGATAACAACTTATTCATTTAAAAATAGTCCCATTGGTTCTTTGTGGACACGCCATCACATGAGACTGTTAACGATTTCAAGCCAAAAATAACAAATAATTCACAAGGTTTCGGAAAAGTGATGATAATAGAAAACCTATACGCCAAGAAAACCTATAGAAAACCAAGACGCCAAGGTGAACAACGAATAGCCAAGATTTTGTGAAAAAAGCCAAGGAGTGGTCACACTGGTGCAGAGCCTTGCTTAAAGCTTATAAGATATACACTTAGTTATAAGAATTGCTACCTTCTTAAAATTTTCAGATTTCACTCCAGATTTTGACACTTATTTTGTCCACAAGATCTGATACTCAAATCCAAAATCATATTTCGATTATATACTTTTTAATTAGTGCATGAGTGTATATCATGTTACCAAGGCAAGGCATTTTTAGTAGCTCAAATCAAAATGGCGGCTGAGACTCTGATGAGGTGAAGTTGGGCTGACCAAGGATAAGCCTTTTAAGAAGGTAAGCTGTTAATTATCTTCAAAAGGGGTGTTAAAATTCACCTAAACTCCCAGTTTCCATTCATGCACTCCATTGCAGTTCCCTTCGTGTGTATGCAAAGTTTGGAGCCGCTCAGTATCATGGTTTTGGAGTTAGGAGGAGACACACTGACTGACATTTTTTCATTATCATAGATGTTCTACTACAGATTTACAAATGTTGCGGAACAAACGTTATCAACATGCTCCCATTGTAATGATACAGTACATACTTTATAGAAGATTGAACATTTTAAATAGTCTGTAATTTATCAAAATATGTGTGTGTCGTTGCTGGGGCCTCGTGCCCCTGCCCCATCAGGCTGATTGACAGTCGTAGTCCTGCCCACCCCCCTCTGTTCTCTTCCTGTTCTTTTGTGAAGGAATGCAGTTTTGCATACTTTTTGTGGAATCCTTTCAAGCGATTAAACGTTTAATCTTCTTGTATCTTCCCACTATAAAATGCAGTAGATTTGTGTTTCAACCAAGTTTGTCACTTCAACTAAGTTTGAGTTCGTCTGTCAGAAAATAATAAGAAGAAGAATAACAAATGGGCACTTTTGGGTCTCTCATTTTTGAAGTTCAGCAATGATGTCCCAATGTTTAATGAGTGTTATTTGAAGGGAAATTCTCTGGAGATGACTGGAAGGTAATTTATAGGATTCATACTTTTATCTTGGCAAATCTTTTTTCAGGATTTATGTTGTAATGAGCCAATGGAGTGTCCAGGCCATCACTACATAAGAAGTATAATGACTTCTTGATACTCTCTTGTACCAGCTTTGTAGAATGATTCCTGCATTTTTAATATTTCCTGAGACAACTCCCATTAATGCCGCATCTTGGAAAAGCAATCAAGGAAAACATGGGAAACCCAGGTAGCAGGTAAATCTCCGATGTAGTAGCAGGTACAAGGAAGTCTATGTTCATGCAATATAAAATGTTTTCCTTTATGGTACAGGTTATTTTACTAAGTATTTCGATAATGATTCCCACAACTGCAGATATCCCCATGATATTGTTAAAAACACTGGCATTCTGGGAAACAACTTGGACACTTGAATTATTTTTAGGGGATTTAATGTTCAAATTCAAAGCAACATAATTGTTTTGACGATTTTGAGTTGCTTTCGGAGCGGCCTTCCTGCTGCGTCAAACTGAATACGATATGATGGATGTTGATAACAACAGAGATGATTCACAATTGGGATGTAGATAAACCCCGGTATACTGAAGCAAATGTGTATTTTTACATGTTCTCTTGTTTTATCACCAACGATGGTGCAGCACCATGTACAATAGATGCATTGGATTTAATCACATCGAGCAGAATGGAGACTGAGACTAATATATCAGTACTTGTAAAAAATAAAGAAAATATATATATGTATATATATATATATATATATATATATATATATATATATATATATATATATATATATATATACATACATATACATGTATTTCAGACACTGAAGAGTTGGAAATGTTAAGACCCTGCAACACTAGTTCACAACAAAATGTAGCTCACTTTAACAACAGGATTCTTCGCAAAACTGTTCATTTTGTGCACATGCACACCTGCATGTCCACCTCACTTCTAAGATCTCTCGATTTTAAAATAAACAAATTATTTATCTGAATCGGGTTCATGATGGCACATTTTCAGGGCTGACAGGTGCAAAATTGATCCTAAATTATTCTGCATGGTGATTAATATGCCATTGCTGAAAGCAATAAGAGCCAGTTAGCCAGCAATGAGATTACTCCATTGAGTCCAGAAAATATTGGGGCAATTATCAAAAAAAATGTTGCTAAATTCAAACAAGGCAACTGTCATGGTTACCTGCTAAAGGGGCCAATTATTACCGGAGTCTTGATTGCAGAAGCTTTACTATTACGTCTGGGTTTTTTTGTTTTGTTTGTTTTTGTTTTTTTTTGAAGTTGGAAAACACTGGTGTGCGTTCATCAATTTTGTCTTCCACTCTGTTATTATTATTTTTTAATCAGAGTAATCATTGTGAATAGCACACAATTGAATATTCAATTGTAACGGACGGAGTGTCTACTATCAAGTGCCCCAAAGCAAATATAATAAAGAAAAGACGAGCATCTTCATTTAAGGACTGGTTGTATTAACGTAGCTTGGTAACCCAAATATAAGGTGTTTCATTGTTAACTTGCACCTATTGTTTGAGAATTTTTGAATGTGAGCTGAACTTTATGAAACACATTAATTTTCAAAGTACTCCCTGACTTAACACATACATATTTAACTTATTATTGTGATTGAAAACAATTACTAGAAGCATTACATCTTCAAACCTTTAGTACAGGTAAATAACCATTTATTGATATCTGTTTTCACATGCTTATTTCTTTGAAACCTTATGCCAGCCAAATATTCCTTTCAGTGGTCTGAGGGGATGGAAACCGTACAGGCTCAGTCCTATTCATAATCTTCATCAACGATCTCTTTGAATCCCCAGATTCTAGGAAATCCTCTTTCTCTCTTTGCTGATGACTCTACCCTCTGCTGTGACATCCCTTATCCTTCAGACAGGCAGGCTGCAGCCTTTTCCCTGTCTTCAGACCTTGAGAAAAATCACAAGCTGGTAAAATACATGGAATATGTCTTTAAATTCTGACAAATCTCACATACTCGCTCTCTCTCTGAAAGGACGGTCCTAAACTACATTTATAAATTGACCTCTAAAGCCAGTCGTCAACTCGACATCCGCTACCCTCCCCCCACTCCACATGCTCACCTCTTTCCAATTTTCCAGTTTTTTTCTTCCTGAGAGTTTGCTTCTGTAGCCATCTTGTCAACATCTTGTGTCCTCCCCTACTCCTCATTCTTACGCACATCCCTTATTTATCAAAATCTCCCTCTATTTTGTCCTTCAACTCTGCAATTGGTGTTTCCCCCTTCTTTCTGCTGTTCCTTTTGTTCTGTTTTGTCTTGATCCATTCGATGTTATAGCTCTTCCATAAGCCTCGACTTTTGATACAACCCACAGTTTGTGACAAAAATCATGAAGTGCTACAATAATGTCCTTAAACAGAAATGTAGATTTATTTGTTTACATAATCAGTGTCCTTTCAGTAAACGCATTCGTAAACATGTTTCTAATTAATGCATTGTTCTTAAAATCTGCTTATGTATTATGTCTCTAATGCATGTAATCACCACCTTTGAGACTGATATGCAATCATATAATAAAATCAATAATAAATAATATGTGCAGCTATCTTGAGAGCCCTTTGTAATGCACTCGCTATATGTGCCATGTCGTTATTGGCAAACAAACAAAGAGAGAAAAAAGCTCTGTTCCTACTCTGCTCTTTTTGGGGCATTTTTTAAAAATCCATCAGGATTTGTTATCTTATATTGCATCTTTAAAAAGTAATTTGAATCGGGGGAAAAAGCTACAATTTGAAAATAAAATAAAACATTCTGATTAGGTTTGTGTTGGTATCAGTATAATGTTTATTTGCATTTCTGTAGTTCCCCAATTTAATCAGTTTAGCTTCAGGTGATGCACGAAAAAGGGAATGATTGAAAGCATGGATTCTGTATGTATGGATTAATGCCAATAAAATACAAGTACGGATGGCTGGCGACTTTAGAAACATGTAAACAGCCATCTTGAAGTCTCAGAGGAAATGCAATGCAACAGACGAGCGAGCTATCTTGTACAGCCAGTGGCTGCTGGTTGCATCATCTTCTGGGGGTGCGGCTTTGCCGCTGATGCAGTGCCCTCTATTACCAGTTCACTGGGACTCATTTCACCTCCCTCAGAAGAATGACAGATAGGCTGAGTCAACCCCACTTGGTGTTAATTCAACGGTTGACAGGGGCTCAAACTCAAGACACTAAGATCTTAATACAGCCATCTTAACCGTGAAGTAACATCAGGCTTATTCCTCAGACTGAGGAAGTTGGTTCTTTACACGAGAGACAAAAAAGGGACAAATGAGTGGAGGTCAGCAGTCTGAGCCTGGATTTTGGGAGTTTAGGGGCCCTGTCACACCTTGACGTTTTAGCCAGCATATGGCAAGGTCTCAACATGTATGTAAAACGCTGGCGTACGCTGAACTATTGATGTTTTTTTTAAGTTTTGGGCGTATAATAACGTGTTGGACATATGCATAACGTATTAGTAACGTACACAGAACGTTTCAATCACATATAGATAACTTATACCAACGAATGCTGAGTGTGTTGTTGGCGTTCACAACCTATGCTCAACGATAGTCTAACTTATGCATAGCGCACGGCAGCGTATCGCCGACGATCACGTGGCGTAGGCTATTAATAGGCTGCGGCTCAACGATTCAAATCATAACCGCACTAGACATCGAAGTGTGAAGCCGCTGTCGCACCTTGACATTTTAGCCAGCATATGCCGACGTATGAAAAATTTGCCGAACCAAGCTGGCACACGTCGAATACGTTATGGGTAAGTTTTGTATATGTTAAGAGCACACTGGCATACGTCGTAGTACGCTGGCATGCGTCGTCATACGCTGAGTACGTCGAGAAATTTTCAGCATGTTGAAAATTTCTCGACATATGACACACGTTCCGCATACGCTGGCATAAGTTGTAGGCACGTTACGTGATCGTTGACACACATCGACACACATTACTTGTACATTACTCATAAGTCTAAACACGTCAAGGTAATGGTTAGCGTTAGTGTTCCAGACTCCCTGGTTTTTTTTTAGTTTTTTTTTTCTTCGCTATGACGGTGATGTTGACACTTCGATTTCTAGTGCGGTTATGATTTAAATCGTGGAGCGGCAGCCTATTAATTATATTATATCATAACCGCACTAGAAATCGAAGTGTTAACATCACCGTCATACCGAAGAAAAAAAAAATAGGGAGTCTGGAACACTGACGCTAACCATTACCTCGACGTGTTTCGACTTATGAGTAACGTACAAGTAACGTGTGTCAACGATCGTGTAGCGTGCCTACAACACGTTACTCATAGGTTAGAAATAAGTTTAGGTTAAGCTAAACATTACCTCGACATGTTTCGACTTATGAGTAACTTACAAGTAACGTGTGTCGACGTGTGTCAACGATCGCTTAACGTGCCTACAACTTATGGCCAGCATTATGCGGAACGTGTGAGTCATACGCTGGCATACGTCGAAAAATTTCAAGCATGGAAAATTTCTCAAACACCTTGGCGTTCAAAGATGTATGCCAGCGTACTACGAAAAAAATCCAGCGTACTACGACGAATGCCAGCGTGCTCTTAACGTATACAAACTTACCCATAACGTATTCGACATGTGCCAGCGTTTTAGCCAAATTTGCATACGTCAGGCATACGCTGGCTAAATCGTCAAGGTGTGACCGGGCCTTAACCAGAAGTGGGCTACTGGAAGATTGTGCAAACCCTGCAGAAACTTGTGGTTTTGGGTGGGGTTTGGGGGGGGGGAGGCAGATGACAGAGCATGGAAATGGTAGACGTAGTCGGACAAGAAATGAGGCACCAGTAAAAGACAGATGGTTCCCAATCCTGTCCACGATGTGGGCGTAACAGGCCCAGCGTTTAATCATCATTGCAGGAGAATCCAATGACTTTAATGGCTTTTCCTTTTACAGCATCAATATGTGACAGGGGGGCCAGCCCATAGTGGAGAGCAGCACTCCATTGAGCTGGAGATGAAGGCCTTGTACATTTTTAGAAGTTCAGATTTGCCAAGGAAAGACTTGGCATGACTGAGGATGCTCAATTAGTGGTTTTGAGTTTTACTGTAATATGAATTCCCGTACGAGAACGTAAAACTCAGAAGGAGACCATTTGGTCCATCAAGCCTGCACAATAGTTACCAACCTTCAACTCAACCATGGTTCAAACAGAACTGCTCTGCCTCAGAGAAGATGTATCACTGAGTCTGGTTAGCAATTGCCCAAAATCAATTGTTCAATACTGGTAATGTTTGTGTGAGTCAAACACTTGGTTGCACAGGATCATGTTCATCTTCTGTTATTGATGCATCTCAGTTTTTTTTTAATTAGTTTTGCATAACTCAAGAAATTCTTCTGCATGAGAGAAACAAATATAAATCTCCAAGTTTTGCAGTTATTATCCTGTAACTTTTACCCAGCTGCACAATGTCGTTAATTTTAAATTTCATGAGAAAATTCTGTACTCCAGGACATGACATAACATTAATTACTGTCTTGGAAATACACAGAATGCTTTTGGCACCTCACACAGAATTGAAAGATATTGCCAGTACCACTCTGCAAACTTTTATGAACCTGTCATTCCATTATGATTACTATAACAAAATGTGTTGGTGAACCTTGATCCACCATTATATTAATCAATTACTTTCTTACATCATGATTTTTATTTAGAAACAAAATCACAAAGTGTTTTACAAGGAAGGATAGGAAAGAAAAGTAAAGGTTAAGAAAATCCAATTGAAAAAGATGAGATTTCTGACCCCCACAATGGCCTGCAAAATTATTCACCCCCCTCCAAAGTTTTCACATTTTGATGCCACCTGAGTTTATTTCATGATGCTTTCAAATCAAATTTAATGTAAAGAGTCTTCACAAACTACTCCAAAGTGATTAAGCTAAAAAATTCAGATAAAATCTGAAAAAGTTAGATTTACAAAGAAAATCAGATGATTCTCAGTTTGCATCAGTATTCAAACCCTTTCCCGAATTAACTCTAAATCACTTCAGGAACAAATATTTCTTTGAAAGGTAACAAAATAAGTGTAGTCGGTTTCACCTGCAAAAATTATGTGCTTCCTCCAAGCACCGACGCGAGTGCACCAATTATCCAAAGGGGTTGCATGAAAAAAAGCTTTACAGACAATAATATGTCCCATCCATTGTTTAACATGTGAAACCAATGTACAACACGAAACAGAAGGATATTTAATAAGTAATTTATTAATCCTTATTTTCACTTTTCAAACACTAATAGCATTTAATAACATCCAATCACAATGATTTTAAAACTCCCCAAAGTTACACACACATGACAGGTTTCAATGTAGTTTTGAATTAACTCATGACTTTCAAGTCGGCAACTTATCTCATGTACCCACTTCTTTTCGTGAAACCCCAGCAGGATACAAATTTATGTTGAAGTCAGTTGTGGTCATGTTCGAAGCAAAGCTGCCGCCTTTCCCCGATGAGCACGCACAGCTTGAAGTCTGACTGGCCAGCCGCGTTGCAAGTCCCCAGAAGGTGATCTTCGTATCACCAAAGCAAGCAGATGAATCTGAGTCTACTACTTGCCTTTAAGGACCACACTGCAGACCAGCAGTGCTGTGGAATGAGGAAGGAGAACTGTTCCTTTGCCTTTTTGATATGACCAGGTAAGAATTCGCTGCTTGGATGTCATCTCCAAGACACAAGCAGGATTGAAGGTTCATCAAGAATCCAACCGGTCAGCAGATAAGATTGACGAGCATCCGCAGAGATGAAACTGGTTCGTGAGTCAGGGCTGTGGAGTTGCTAAACCAGTCATGATCAGCATGTAGCACTCAATGCCCACTTTGCTGTTTGAGCCTGTTTTTTAAAATGAACCCGGCCACAGGATGTGCCGCATCTGCTCTGTCTCTCACTGCCCACATTATGTTCTCCTCCTTTTCTGACACTCGGTTGGCTCTGTAATGGTCTTTTGGCACAAGGTCACTCCAAGGCCTGGCATTGAGGTGTCTGCATGCCTTGTCTCTGAAGGCGTGCTTATACATGGCCTGGATCAGCATGTCTCATAATAGTAATTTCCCCTACTCCGTTTTTCTTTCATGTAGGTGTATAGTTGTCATGTTATTCGGACACCTGAGCTCGGTACAGATTGATTTGTTGAACAGTACGCCCCACATACTGCTTCTTATCAGTAATACTGACATTCATATACTTTGCCCAGCACCACATGAGCAGGCAGCTGACTACACAAGTGCCCTTTCCCACAGTAAACACAATACTTGTTTAATTTGTTACCTTTCACCACATTATATACCTGAACAACACTTCCAATTATGTGGTATATGTTATTGATCTGGAACAGTAATCAGTGGTTTAACTTAAAAAAAATTAAGCTCCCCCACTTATCGAAGGAGTTTTAAGGTGCAACTCACTTGGTCAACCAACAAGGAAAACATGAAGACCAATAAGCTTTCAAAAGAACTCATACATAAAGTGGTGGAGAAGCACCATTCAGAAGAGGGTTATAAGAATATTTCAGTCACTCATTATCCTTTTGAGTGTGGTGAAATAAATCATTAAGAAGTGGAAGGCATATTAGACCACCAAGACACTATCCAGATCAGGATTCTCATCCAAACTCAGCAGCTGGGCAAGCAGGAAACTGCTTCAGTATGTCACTGTAAATCCAAGAAAGATGTTGAAAGATCTGCAAGGCTTTATGTCTGAGATGGGGGTCAGTGTTCATCAATCAAAAATATCCCATTTTCTTCACAAAGCTGGCCTCTATGGACAGGTGGCAACAAAGAAGCTATTACTGAAAAAGACGCTTCTACAAGCTCATACGGAGTTTACAAAAAAAGCATCTTAATGATACTACGGGCATGTGGACAAAAGTTTTGTGATCAGGTGAGACAAAAAATGTAACTTTTTAGTCTAACTTCAAAGTGTTATGTCTGGTGCAAGACTAACATGACACAACACCCAATGAACACCATCCTGACTGTCAAGCATGGTGGTGGCAGAATCATGTTATGGGGCTGCTTTTCATCAGCAGGGACTGGCAAGCTTGTCAGAATATAAGGGACAATGGATGGCAGGACAAATGGACAAAACTGGGTTGGAGATTCACATTTCAGCAGTGCAATGATCCAAAGCACAAAGCTAAAGCCACACTGGAGTGTCTCAATAAGAAGAAAATAAATGTTCTTGATTGGCACAATCAAAGTCCTGACTTGAACCCAATTGAACACTTATGGTGAGACTAAAATTGCATTCTATCAATGATCCCCATGAAACTTGGCAGAACCAGAGCAATTTTCATATGAAGAATGGACAAGGATTTCACCTACTCACTGTGAAAAGCTGATAGAGATCGAACCAAAAAGACTCGTAGTAGTCATTGCTGCAAAAGATGCTTCCATCAAGTACTGACTTAATGGGTTGAATACTTTTTCAGGCAGTGAATTTTGATTTGTACATGTTTTTTACAGGTATTCCTGACATGTAACCTTTAACTATAGCAGTGTTTAGTTTGATCTCTTCAGTTATGTATGAAAAAGTAATTTTGGAAAAATTGTTTACATAATTTGTAATTCATCTAAATGTGGCATTATTGGTCGGGGGGGGGGGGGAATTCTTTGCAGGCCCCTGTATATGATGAGGATTATTACCCCATGCACATGAAGTGAAAAACTGGGTTAAGCAATTGGTTCACTCATGTCTGACTGTCCTTTTTCCTACAAATGTCAGTTTATCATCCAAGAACAACTTAATTTCAATATTTTGAACATGAATCGGAACATTAAATGGAAAACGAACCTGTAGTTTAGCAGTCCTTTGGCTCTGAATTCACCCCGATTGCGCATGCGTGGAGAGGAGTGAGATAAAAAAATTTTCTCTGTCTGTCTGGCAGTCAAACAAAATTCAATATCATTCCAAACAGGAAATTTAGTGTTTTTACAGATGTCATGAAGTACACAAACAACAGGAACGAAGAACTCGTGTAACGTTAAATAGGGTGGTGTAAAAGACGCTGCCCCACCGGTGGTAAACTTCTGGAATTTTTTTTTCTTTGACCTTTAAAATCTTTATTTCATTTAAATTGAATTATATCCTTGAACAGGGTGGAACACAAATCACCATCTTGGCACTTTCAAAACCCTTCCATTCAGCAGTAATTGGACAAAATATTACGGCATCTTACGTCATCACGACCAATCAAATTTTCCACTCGGAGACCCCGTCCATGTCCTTGTTTCTCAAGAAAGTGTGGAGTAATGTGTTGAATGAACTTTCCAGTTGTGTCTGTTTAGAGGCAAATGTCATACACATCATATGTGCCCACAAATTATAGGTGAGAACGAGGAGGGCTGTGGTCACCCTGGATCACCACACAACGGGTGGCAGAACGGAAAGGAAAGAACACCAGGCTCCACAGTGCAGTTTTCCTGTGAAAAGGGTTATCTCCTTCGTGGCTCTGCCCAACGTACCTGCCTGTCCAATGGTACCTGGAGTGGCAGCCAGCTTGAGTGTCATGGTGGGTCCACAGAAATCTCATTAATAGCTTGACCTTACACTGAGTGCTGATCAAAATTGCAGTGTTTTCTGTTATGTACAGTATATGTTCCTGTATTTGATACATAATTGAAACCATCTCACAAACTCTGAAGTGTACAAACATTGAAACAAGGAAATATTTAACCTTTATGAAATACACTTCATCGCTGATTTACCATTTCATCTCTTGACAGCCACTAATTATATTTGTCGTTTTTTACCTTTCCAAAAAAAAAAAAAAAAAAACAATTGCTTTAAGTAAAGACATTAAGTAAAGACATCACATAGAGAAGCATTAGATGGTTTTAGAAA
>NC_140965.1:111761498-111776498 GCF_056783735.1 Eptatretus burgeri | reverse complement strand
ATAAGAAGATTTCAAATCACTCATTATCCCTTTGAGTGCAGTGAAATCTATCATTAAGAAGTGGAAGACGTATCATACCACCCAGACTCAAACCAGATGTCGTCGCCCATCCAAACTCAGCATCCGAGCAAGCAGGGAACTGGATTGGGATTTCACTGTAAATCCAACAATGAATTTGAAAGATCTGCAAGGCTTTATGTGCGAGATGGGGGTCAGTGTTCATCGATCAACAATGTCCCATTCCCTTCACAAAGCCGGCATCTCTGGACAGGTGGCAAAAATAAGCCATTACTGAAAAACATACATTTAAAAGTTTGTGTGTTTGTGAAAAAGCATCTTAATGATAGTGCATGCATTTGGAGAAAAGATTTGTGGTCAGATGAGACAAAAATTAAACTTTTTGGTCCAAATTCAAAGCGTTATGTCTGGCGCAGTCCAAACACTGCATATCACCCAGTCAACACCATCCCCACTGTCGAGCATGGTGGTGGCAGCATCATGTTATGGGGTTGCTTTTCATCAGCAGGGACTGGCAAGCTTGTCACGATGGAAGGGACAATGGACGGTGTTAAGTGCAGGAGAATCCTTGATGAAAACCTGCTCGAGTCAGCCATGAATCTGAAACTGGGTAGGAGATTCACATTTCAGCAGGACAATGATCTGAATCACAAATCCATAGCCACACTGGAGTTGGGGAATAATAAGAAAATAAATGTTCTTGAGTGGCTCAGTCAAAATCCTGACTTGAACCCAATTGAGCATTTATGGAGAGATTTGAAGATTGCATTCCATCGACGATCCCCATCAAGCTTAGCAAAACGAGAGGAATTTTCATGTGAATAATGGGAAATTATTTCACCATCTCACTGTTACAAGCTGCTAAAGATTGACCCAAAAAGACTCATAGCAGTGATTGCTGCAACAGGTGCTTCCATCACGTACTGACCAAAGGGCTGAATACTTTTACAACCAGTGAATTTTGATTTGTACATGTTTTTGCAGGTATTCTTGGCATGGAACCTCCTTCAACGATAACAGTGTTTAGTTTGATCTCTTCAGTTATGTATAAAAAAGTTAATTTGGAAAAATTGTTTCTACATCATTCATAATTCATATAAATGTGGCATTATTGGAAGTATGTGAAGACTTTTGCAGGCCACTGTATATCTACAAAGCTAGTGAATCACACGTTTGTCCTGCAGTGGTGAGTTGTGGTGATCCTGGAGTTTCTGCAAATGCAATTCGGATTGGAGAAGACTTTACCTATGGTGCAACGGTAACGTATAACTGCCGACCAGGACAAAGAGTGACGAGCGATCCTAATGAACATCCACAAGAATACCAGAGCATCAGTCAACGCACATGTTTGAAAGATGGGACTTGGGGAGGCCAAGTTCTACAATGCCAGAGTGAGTTGTACAAGATAAGTTGGGAAATGTAAGGACAATGTCATGTTAAATATCTGTGAGGGGTGAAGTGAGGGGAGGGAGGGGAAGGGGTGGGCTGGGAAGAGGTAGAAGTGGGGTGGATTGAGGGAGCGGAAGGGGTGGGAGGAGGGAACCAGCGTTGCCCAGCATCGCCGGGTACCTTTGCTCGTTTTAAATATATCAGATTAAATGCACAATTTTTTGTTGATATTTTCCATGCTTGGACAATCAAACTGACTTTGTCAGGTCTGCAGACCTGGACAACCTTTAAAAGCTGGGAATTATTGGCAAAACTGGATGAACTTGATCCTGACATTTGTCTCATCTCGTCACAGAAATAACCTGTGGACGTCCACCACCAATTCTCAATGGCGAACCAGAGACCACTAACTTCCAATGGGGTGCAACTATGACATACCAATGTGCTCCAGGTTATCAGCTCTCCCATCCAGCTCTACTATCCTGTGACGGATTGGGTCAATGGTCAGGAGAGGTGCCTCAATGTCTACGTAAGTCAGTAAAAGGAGAAATTGTGAACAATTCCCTTAAAGCGTAAGCTTTGAAATTGATTTTCCAATATTTAAAGAGTTTTGTGAGAATTACTTTTGACAGTAACGATGTTTTGGGTGAACATATATATAATTATGTACATGGATACAAACAAACACGACGTAATAGTGACTGAAGCTTTTCGTGCTGCACTCTTCAGTGTAAAAATCACAGCAAGTAAAGGAGGAAGTGAAGGTGTGTGCTTTATTCGCAAGTCTCAATAAGGTAGACGCTGATTGGTTCAACCATAATGACGTCACGGTTAATCCGAACGGCCATTGGTCGGTTCATCATCTTCACCTCGAGCTCACATTGGCTGGAGCAGAGTTCATCGATGATTGACATTTGCAACCACATCCTGGAGAGAGAGGGGATGGGTTTCCCCTAAAGGCCCGGTCACACCTTGACGTTTTAGCCAGCGATGGCAACGTATTAAAATGTATCTAAAACGCTGGCTTACGTTGAACTTTTGATGTTTTTTTTTAAAGATTCGGACGTATTCATAGCGACTTGGTCTTATGTATAACGCATTGGTAACGGACACAGAACGTTTCGTTGTGTTATAGATAACTTATACCAACGAATGCTGAACCTGTTGTCGGCCTACACAACTGATGCCCAACAATAGTCTAACTTAGGCATAGCGCGTTGCACGCATCGCCGACGATGTCATGACGTAGCCTATTAAAAGGCTGACGCACAACGATTCGAATCATAACTGCCGTAGAAATGGAAGTATCAACATCGCGGTCACACCTTGGCGATCTTGCCAGCGTATGCCGACCTAAGAAAAATGTGTCTAAAACGTTGGGGCACGTCAAATACGGTATGAGTAAGTTTGGTATACGTGAGTAGAGCGCTAAAGTACGCTATCATACGTCGTAGTAAGTAGAGTATGTCAAGAAATTTTAAACATGTTCAAAAATTTTACGACGTACTCGGCGTATGACACACGCTCCGCATGTGATGGGGATAAGTTTTACACACGATATGTGGACGCTTACACACGTCCACAAAGACTACTTATAAGCTACTCATAAGTCGAAACACGTCGCGGTAATGTCTTTTTTACGCGAAACTTATTTCTAACTTATGTTTGACGTGCTTTGAACCAATTCTTTACGTAGTCCCAACACACATCGACGTATGTAGACTTATTCCAATGACGTCTTCCGGTCGACAAAAAAAAAATAAATGAACGTGTTTCTAGCTTACAACTGCCATATAAAGACGTGTTCCCAGCGGTTTTGGGAATTGGTATATAAAAATGCTGCTCATAAAAAGGGGAACCCAACAGTGTTTTCGAGTCCTTTTTGAGTCGATGTCCATGTCAGCAGTAACAGTATCAGTATCAGTATTAGTATTAGTATTAGTAGTAGTTTGTTCATGTTGGCAGTAGTAGGTGAGTGTGAGGGGGAGGGTGTGGGTTATGATGGATCGTCCTTGCGTCCGCGTGTCCACGGGTAGGAGACATCTTTTCACCATTGTTCGAAGTTCTTCGCGGCTAATTTATTATGGGGCTTTTCCAACAATGAGCTATGGCTTGTTTTTACGATTTAGGTCTATTCATAACGGGTTGGACAAATGCACAATGAACTAATAATGTGCATAGAGCGCTTTGATTACTTATAGATACGATATACCAACGAATAATTATCGTGAAGCCGGCGTTCACAAACTATGCCCAACGATAGCCTAACTTATCCATATCGTGCGGCAGTTTATCTTTGCCGGTGACGTGGGGTTTGCTAATCATAGGCTGCCACTCAACGATTTAAATGGCTGCATCTCCACTATTGAAAGTAGACGCTTGCGCTCAACAATTGCATTTTTTTTACACTCAACGACTTTTAAACGGTACCACTCAGCTATTTTCATTGTTTACAATGAACGATTTAAATTGCTGTCACTCGCCTTTGTTTTTTGACGCTGGGGTTTTGAAATTTGAAGCGTTTCTTCTGAACGTGTTAAAACGCTCAAACTCGACTATTTTAAATAGACGCTGCCGATGGACAATTGGAATCATAGCCAAGCTAGACATCGAAGTGTGAACATCCTCGTCATGCCGAAGAAAAGTTTGAAGAATGCTGCAAATAAGTGTCCTGGCCATGGCCGTGGACGCTGACGCAAGGACGATCCATTATACCGACGTCTTTCAGCCTATGAGTAACTTAAAAGTAACGTCTGTCGATGTGTGGCAACGATCGCGTAACGTGCCAACAACATGTTAATCACAGGTTAGAAATAAGTTTCGGGTACGCTAAACATTACCTCGGCATGTCTCAACTTATGATTAACTTACAAGTAGCATCTGTTGACGTCTGTCAACGATCGCAGACCGTGCATACAACTTGTGGCCAGCATAGCGGAACATGTGAGTCATACGCCGGCATACGTCGTGAAATTTCAAGCATGAAAAAATTTGAGGACAACCGAAAAGTACAACGTTTAAAGCCAACGTACAACGACGTATGGCAGTGTTTTTCAGCGTGCTCTCAATGTTATCAAAACTTACCCATAACGTATTCAACGTGTGCCAGCGTTTTAGAAAAAAAATTCAAAAATCGGCATACATTGGCTAAAACGTCAAGGTGTGACCGGGCCTTAAGGTCCATTCACCATTTGTTCCCGTACTTCCCTTGATCTTTCCATGCTGAAAGAGACACAGAGATAAATTCCTTTTGATGACATAATATTGGATCGGTGGTCAGGATGAAGGTTGCTTCCTGTATACGTAAATGAAACGAGCTCCGACCTCGGCTCAATATCCTCAACATATCTGCATTGTACTGGTCTGCACAGATAGGGTTGGCAACCAGGTGCTGTTCAATGGCAGATGAAGCAGGTTCAGTGGCCGGTGGTTGCTGGATATTTCTACATGCTCGCACTGGTTGTGTTCTAACCCTCACAATCTTTCTTTGAATCGCCAAGGGGACGTGTTGTTTGATCCAGTCAGCCAATGTTAGTGTTGTGCCGCCCACGTACCAAGCTTCACATAAGCACTTAAACTCATAAATAACATTGCTGGTTTGTGAGGTGGGTAGCACATCCTTGTTGACTGACGTCAGCAAACTGCGAGAGGTAAAGATTTCTCGGGGTTGCACAGCCAGAAACGTGTTGGACACAATATGTTTGATTTGCACTTCAAACCTTCGTGATGATTGCCCTTTCCAGGTCATCCTGATATAGATAGCCGCATAACACTAAGATTGGCACATCGGATCTAACAACACGTCCCCTTGGCAATTCAAAGAAAGATCGTGAGGGTTAGAACACAACCAGTGCGAGCATGAAGAAATATCCAGCAACCACCGGCCATTGTACCTGCTTGATCTTCCATTGCACAGCACCTGGTTGCCATCCTTATCTGTGCTGACCAGTACAATGCGTATATGTTCAGGATATTGAGCCGAGGTCGTAGCTCGTTTCATTTACGTATGTTGGAAGCAACCTTCATCCTTACCACCGATCCAATACTATGTCGTCAAAAGGAATTTGTATGATCTCTGTGTCCCTTTCAGCATGGAAAGATCAAGGGAAGTAGGGTAAAAAATGGTCAATGGACCTTAGGGGAAACCCATCCCCCCTCTCTCCAGGATGTGGATGCAAAGGTCAATCATTGACGAACTCTGCTCCAGCCAATGTGAGCTCGAGATGAAGATGATTAACCGACCAATGGCCGTTCGGATTAACCGTGATGTCATTATGGTTGAACCAATCAGCGTCTACCTTATTGAGACCTGCATTTTAAGCATGCGCCTTCACTTCCTACTTCACTTGCTGTGATTTTTACCCTGAAGAGTGCAGCACAAAAAGCTTCGGTCACTATTATGTCGTGTTTGTTTCTATCCATATTAAAGTTCTGTTGTACCAAACATCTGTGTATATATATATATATATATATATATATATATATATATATATATATATATATATATATATATATATATATATATATATACATATATATTGTTGTGGGGCTAGGTATCGGTGGCGAGCACGACCGCTAGAGGGAGCAGTAGAGTCGGCTCCACCGAACACACTGGAATTTAGGTCGTGACCCTCGGATAAGTCCAAAAGGCACGGGTCCCTTACAGGATCATGAATCGCCAATAATTCGACCGCGTGGGGTAGGGTTAGTTGCCAAACTTCAATATACCTAATTACCCACGCGGCAAAGCTGCCGGGTAATTCACACCCTCGACAGACCTCGAGCGGAACGAGCTGTTACCGTGCCTGAACCGTATGTAACCCGAGCGGATGGTTACCAAGGCCCGTCGGTCCAAATGAACAATTTACTGCCTCGCTATTCCTCAACACACACCGTGCTAAGCCAATAAAAGAAATGACAGGGATCGAGCTGGGACATTCAACAATAGGGAAATTTATTACAATAATATGCGGGGTGGGAAGCACGCAAGGGCAGAGCTATCCGAATATCAGGCAGGCAATATACAGTGAGCAAAAGCACTTAACAATTGTACTTTAGAGACGGGGCCCACACACAGACACACACCCAAAAGAATTGGACCCCGTCGGGTCTTTATTGAAGTCTTCCAGTTCGAGGAAAGCTGAGCTGGAGGCCACAGCCTGTGCTTGGACCTGTCCGCCTCTTGCGGTCTTCGATGATATGGCTCGATGGCGGGACTCAAACCCACAGCTTTCACGTGGCGTCAAGGACGAAGGCACCAGGAGTGGAGCGGCAGAAGCCAGCACGATCCGGATGGCAAAAACAAGCGAGGAGGCGACGAGGCAGGCGAAGCAAGTGATTCTCCTCAGGCTCCAATGCACAACCAGGCTTCGACGCCAACACGAACATGAACACCCCTCCAAAGGGAGCCTGGTCTTTTTATCCGCTCCCTGAGCGGGGCGGAACCTCGGTGTCGGACGCTCTGTGTGTGCCTGGTTGGACAGGGTTCAGGTGTGTTGACGCACTTTTCACTCCTGATTGGACAGGGATCAGGTGTGTTGACGTGCTGTGAAAACTCCAACTGAACAGCAAGGGGAGTCTGGTAAAAGCGCTACTTCAGTGGAGGAGTTGTGAATGGGAATGGCAGGGTGGTTGGTTTATCGGATCTAAGGATTTAAAGACCTGACTATAAAACAACTTTGCAGTGCACGTATACTTAATTACCCATTAAACAAGGGACTGGACCCTAACTAGAAACACATACTTACCAATTTAACTGATCTATAAGGACTCTGGATGTTGTGATTGATGGTTCCAGATCCGTAACAATATATATATATATATATATATATATATATATATATATATATATATATATATATATATATATATATATATATATATATATATATATATACATATATATATATATATATATATATATATATATATATATATATATATATATATATACATATATATACATATATATATATATATATATATATATATGTATATATATATGTATATGATTACTTGCAGTTAAAAGCCAAATATTTAAGGAGAAAGGAAATTGTTGAAGTGAAGATAATTGGCATTGAAGCATTTAGAGAGTCAGTATAATCAGTAAACAGAGGAAAAGTCATTTGGCAGTTTTAGGAGATTCATTAAATGGAATAAAAAAAAAGATCCAGTTTGGAATACTGATTGAAGACAAATATAAGGGAATGCAAAGCTAATGAATGCATCGGTGATGTGTTGGGCTAAGCAATACATCATTGCATTGCAGGGAAATGGAAAATAAATCTACTGGATATTAGGACTCTTTCGTGATATATTTTTAATAATGGAAAGTGGAAGTCCCCAAAACATCATTATAAGGTTTACGCAATGCGTATATACATCCCAGTGGTTTATAACGCTGTATTAATTGAAATAGATCTTGAGAGTGCCAGAAAACACACATAATTGAAATGTGTTAATATTTACCATCATATATCATGAAATAGCAGATGGAAGACAATAAATGAACTCTCCTTCCTCAGATGAATACTTTCTTGCAATTATTAGATGTCTCAGGATGGGTTTTGTTTGTTTGCAATTTATTGTCATTGGCGGGAGGATAGGAACATTTCACTTGCCGATGTTTTTTGCAGCGATGTTTTGCGGTGATCCTGGGATCCCTGCCAATGGTGGACGTCGTGGTCAGAGCTTTACCTTCCAGTCAGAGGTGACGTTCTTCTGCCAACCACCATACCGCCTCACTGGCAGCACATCTCGCATCTGCACTGCACAGGGAATCTGGAGCGGCTCCCAAGCACGCTGCATCGGTCAGCAACCATAACTCTAACAACTTATTTCTAATCACCGTGTGCAGCAGCGATTTATGGAATATTGATCCAATTCAGAAAACAGAGCTGCTCCATTGCAAAAGAAATGAATAATTATCTCAGAAACTGCAGCTTTACAATCCTGCTCTCTGCCTGTTATTATAAGTGCTATCTTCAGTGAAAATTATTAATTCTCACCTGAAAGTTTTTGAACACTTTTTTGTGTGTTCCGTTGGTTTCATGCTTGTCAACACCATTCATGCCTGGTATTGGCTTAATGGTTTGGGTGGTGGGCTTGGGATCCGAGGATCCTCAGTTCAAATCTCCCTGTGCTGTTGAATTAATCGTGGGTGGGGTTGATTCTGCCTGTCATCCTTCTGAGGTCGGTAAAACGAGTGCCAGCTTGCTGGTATCCTGTGTCGGAGTGGTGACCCTTCCAGGATTGTGCCCAACAGCCAAGGAGAGTGCTTAGGCAGCACCAGTGCTCTGCACAGATTATGGTCCCAATGGATGGATGGAACACTATTCTTGCTCATAATATATATCTTTTCAAGGATTTGTGACATTTGAACTGAAGGTGAAGGTCAATTTTGTAGCATTACTCACAAGCATACACAAGGAACTTTGATGTAGCATGAGGCCATCCGGCCCATCAAGCCTGTGCTGCATTACATTAATTCAATCTATCAGTTGATCTACTTCAAGCCACTAATTCATTGTGGGGAGGTGGGAGGAAGAGTGTGGAGGATAGAGGATGGAGGTTTGGTGATGACAACAGTGGGCCAGGCAAAGACATCAATGTAACCAGAGGTGATGTGGTGGTTGGAATATAAATACTGTACAGATATACATATATTTATTTATTTATATATATATATATATATATATATATATATATATATATATATATATATATATATATACACATATATATATATATATATATATATATATATATATATATATATATATTTTTTTTTTAAACAGGAATAAATTCATGGGTGGGACAATGGTGAACAACTTCATTAAACCTGGGACTCAAACCCAAGGACCTCATCGCTTATGACCACTGAATGATTGAATCTTTGGAATGTCCTCAGAAATTTCTCACATTAACACTGCAAGCTTGAAAACCGACGACATCATGAGTGCAAATCCAGAAGAGCCACAAATCCATGACTGCATTCCAAATATGTCACGGTCAAATGCTGTCACCAAGCAAATGAAAAGTGAAGCCACCAACTACGTTCACCCTTATCGGGGATCATCAGAGCGACACATTGCTGTTGCATCCACTTAATGACTTTGAAGCCTTTCAGATTATTTACATGTTACTGATACACCTCTACCTGGGATTGGTAAGGAGGTCAGATCGAATCTGGACCCACAGGTGCTATCTGTCACATCAATGACATCAATAATTGCATTTTTTTAATGCACAACTGCTTAAAATAATGGTGATGTTTCCTGTTTGTGATTTGTGGAGCAAAACACAACGTGTCCATGATGAGCCCCAATAAGAGTGTTACGATCATGGTTGCTTCGCTTTTCATCAAATTGGTGACATCATTTGACCTTGACACATTTGCACTGCTTGAGGCCCTTCAGCATTTGCAGTCATGACATCATTGTGACGATATCACACCATTTGTCGAGTTTGGGGAACTTCAATAATCTTATATATTTTTAATAATATTATTATTTAATTATTTTTGTTTATTGGTATTATTGGTAACAGACTCGGTCTCCCTAATAGGTGATGTAAAACCGGTGGAGAATTTTCTCCAAAGACGCCGAGCAGAGGCGAACCTGGTTATCTGCATGTATGATATATATATATATATATATATATATATATATATATATATATATATATATATATATATATATAGATGTACGGGATATATATATATATATATATATATATATATATATATATATATATATATATATATATATATATATATATATATATATAGATGTACGGGATATATAAATATATTTGTGTGTGTATATATAGTATCTTCTTCTTCTTCTTTCGGCTGCTCCCGTTAGGGGTCGCCACAGCGGATCATCCGTGTGATCCGCATAGTGATTTGGCACATGTTTTATGCCGGATGCCCTTCCTGACGCAACCCTGGTCGCCTCTTACGACACAGGGATATGGTACACCAATTTTAACCAGGGTATACACCGGCCCAGTATACTGGTACTCATTTCACCGACCTCGGAAGGATGACAGGCTGAGTCAACCCCCTGGTGTATTAATTCAGTGGCCCAACGGGGCTTGAACTCAGGACCTCTTGGATCCCAAGCCGCTGCCCTAACCGTGTATATATAGTATATATGTATATATTTCTATATATTGTTGTAGATTTCTGCCCGCCGGCATTCGAACGACCGCGTCTAACCAATAGCGGTCGCTTCACCCACCGAACGGACAATCCAGTCGCGGCTTTCCGGATCAACGCCGAAAACCAGCCACGGGTGTGTTTTAAGCACACCACAACCTTGTCTGCACTCTACCCGCGTGATACATGGTCCATCGCCGAATTGTCGATATACCTAATTATTCGCCCGGGCAGACTACTGAGAGGCTGTACCTCAACAGGACCGCTTGGAAACGAACCGCTTAAGCAGCTCACTTCCTTTTGGGATAACCGAGCGGTGTATTATCGTGCAGTCCCGTTGGACCCGATCACTTTACCGGCTATTTAAAACCAATGATATTCCGAGAGCAAGATGGCAGCTCAATTAAGGGAAGAGGACGCAACGAACAGGTTTACATTCACACAAGGACATTTATTGTAGTAAAGTAAGTAAGCAGGCATGCACGTATGCAATTAAACAAGGCAAAACACGTATGCAATTATACAAGGCCAACACGCATCATGGGAGAACTACAACCGTTCTAAACAGTCACTAAACAGTTTTTACTACTTAGTAGACACGGGCCCACGGACACATGTACGCACACACACACACCCAAGAAATGGTGGCAGAGGCCTTTAATAATGAGCTCCAGCTCGGAGGACAGGTGAGCTGAAACCCAGAACCTATCTCGAACCTCTCCACCTCGAGTGGTCTTCAAGTTGTTCAGACCCAGGCTCCGGCAAGAGCGATCTGGATCCAATCGCTGTGAGCCGCGATCCTTCCCAAGCTCCCGTGAATCCTCCCGCGCTTCTCAACACGTGCTGGTGAGACAAGGCGCCGATCCTTCCCGTCGATGCGTCGCTTCCCCGAGGAACCACCTCCAAGAAGAGGTCGATGAGTCGCACCAAGCCGGGAACCAAACGGAGAACAAAGAGCTCCACTAACCAAGAAGAAGAAGAAACCACCATTCGCAGCTCGAGCCGAGCAACAGGCTCAACTTTCTTCCAAAACAAAGCAGCTCTCTAAAAAGCCTACCGAGCCAAGCAGGACCCAAAGCTCTGCTGAACAACTCCTCTGCAGAAGCAAAAAGCTTCTGAAGGCCTCAACCCGAACCCAAGCCAAACAGGACACGAAGGTCTGCTGAACGACTCAGCCCTCAACTCCCTTCTCCAACTCAGAACACGAAACAAGAAAGGATATCCTCTTTATTCTTCTCTGCCCCCCTCCCCCACGCCCTGTGTGACACATGCCCTCGTGATCCATCCCCCGCTCAACCACGGGTGGGAGGGAGTTGTTGACATCATGAATCACGGGGCGGCAGGGTTCTTCTTCCTCTTCGCAGAAGAGGGGGAGGGACGTCTCCATTGTTTCATTCCCTAATTATTAAATCCATCCGCAGTGCATGTAATCGATTTCTAAACATTTAAACAATGGAAGGTGAGCTATCTAGGGAACAAGCACTTATTGACATAGCTGACTAAAGGAACCTGTATGTTGTGTGCAATCGAATTCCAAATTCGTAACAGTATAAATATGTGTGTGTGTGTGTGTGTGTGTGTGTGTGTGTGTGTGTGTGTGTGTGTGTGTGTGTGTGTGTGTGTGTGTATATATATATATATATATATATATATATATATATATATATATATATATATATATATATATATATATATATATATATATATACACACACACACACACACACACACACACACACACACACACACACACACACACACACATACATATATATATATATATATATATATATATATATACATATATACATATATATATATATACATATATATATATATATATATACATATATTTATACATATATATACATATATATATATATATATATCTTCTTCTTCTTCTTCTTTCGGCTGCTCCGTTGTCGCCACAGCAGATCATCCATTATGATCCGCATAGTGATTTGGCACATGTTTTACGCCGGATGCCCTTCCTGACGCAACCCTGGTCGCCTCTTACGACACAGGGATATGGTACACCTATTTTAACCGGGGTATACACCGGCCCAGTATGCTGGTACTCATTTCGCCGACCTCGGAAGGATGACAGGCTGAGTCAAGCCCCTGGTGTATTAATTCAGTGGCTCAACGGGGCTTGAACTCAGGACCTCTTGGATCCCAAGCCGCTGCCCTAACCACTGCGCCAACACCAGGCTAAATATATATATATATATATATATATATATATATATATATATATATACATATGTATATATATATATATATATATATATATATATATATATATATATATATATATATATATATATATATATACATATGTATATATATATATATATATATATATATATATATATATATATGTATATATATATATATATATTTAGCCTGGTGTTGGCGCAGTGGTTAGGGCAGCGGCTTGGGATCCAAAAGGTCCTGAGTTCAAGCCCCATTGGGCTACTGAATTAATACACCAGGGGTTGACTCAGCCTGTCAACCTTCCGAGGTCGGCGAAATGAGTACCAGTGTACTGGGCCGGTGTATACCCCGGTTAAAATAGGTGTACCATATCCCTGTGTCGTAAGAGGCGACCAGGGTTGCGTCAGGAAGGGCATCCGGCGTAAAATATGTGCCAAATCACGATGCGGATCATATGGATGATCCGCTGTGGCGACCCCTAACGGGAGCAGCCGAAAGAAGAAGAAGAGATATATATATATATGTACTTATATTTGTCAAAATGAAAATGTAAATGCTGATGTACATAAAAATGTATTTTTAAAGAAATTTTGTATATATATATATATATATATATATATATATATATATATATATATATATATATATATATATATATATATATATATATATATATATATATATATATACATACCTTGTGTTGGCGTCGTGGTGAGGGTAGCGGCTTGGGATCCAAAAGGTCCTGAGTTCAAGCCCCGTTGGCCGCTTGAATTGATACACACCAGAAGGTTGACTCAGCCTGTCATCCTTCCGAAGTCAGTGAATGTGAGTACCAGTGTACTGGGCCCAGTGTATGCCCCGGTTAGAATAGGTGTACCATATCCTTGTGTCGTAAGAGGCGACCAGGGTTATGTCAGGAAGGGCATCCGGCATAAAACGTGTGCCAAATCATTATGCGGATCATAACGGATGATCCGCTGTGGCGACCCCTAAAGGGAGCAGCCGTAAGAAGAAGAGGATGTGTGTATATATATATATATATATATATATATATATATATATATATATATATATATATATATATATATATATATATATATATATATATATCTGTATGTCTCTCTGCATATTAGGGTGCTTCATAATAGTGGGTATAAAAATAAAAGTACGAATATTCATGCTCCCTGGGTGTGCCTTTGTTCCATTTGACAGTAGAAACATACACACCAAATATGAAGCAGATTGGACGAAGTTTAGGGGTTCCTCAAGTTGGCACAATATTGTTGAAATTTGCCAAACTGGAACTGACAACTTGCCGTCGAATATGCACAACGCAGTACACTTCACAATTAATATGGTTGTTTGATATTTTCAAAAACCACAGCAGTCATATCGGATGAAAGAATTTCCAAGGAGACCTAGATGAGCTTTTTGACATTGCCGTGCAAAATGCCCTCTCCATAATGGACATAATTGTGCCAACTTGAGGAACTCCTAAATATCATGGAATTTCGTTCATTTTTGACCGATAACTTCTTATGGGGTATTGGAACAAAGGCAATATCAGGGAGCAGAAAAAAATCAAACTTTCATTTTTTTGGAACACCCTAATGTGTGTGTGTATATACATATATATATATATATATATATATATATATATATATATATATATATATATATATATATATATATATATATATATATATGTGTATGTATAAATATATGTGTATGTATAAATATATGTGTATATATGAATATATATGCATATATTGTTGTGGGCCGGGGTAGGGTGGCGATAAACGACCAAGAGGTGGAGCAGTGGAGTCGTCTCCCACCGAACACCCGGAAATTAGGTCGTGAATCTCGGAAAAGTCCGAGAGTTCACGGGTCCCTTAGCGGACTGTGGTCACCAATATTTTGATAGAGTGGTGTATGGTTAATTGCCTAATTTCAGTATACCGAAATACCCACGTCGTCCAACTACCAGGGAAAACCACACCCTCGACGGACCTCGGGCGGGACAGAACGTTTACCGAGCCCAATCCGGGTGTAAACCAAGCGAGGATTACCAAAATCCGTCGGTCCAAATGGCAACTTACCGGCCCGAACTGCCTTACTATTTCTCATTACACACCTTGCTAGGCCAATGAAAGAAAACACGAACAACGGACTGGAACATTTAACAGGGGTTTATTACAAATAATAATCGGGTAGTG
>NC_140965.1:111738998-111753998 GCF_056783735.1 Eptatretus burgeri | reverse complement strand
AGTAATGCTCTCTCTTCTGGACTGCTGCCATGTCTCACACCTTGCTCTGTTGGATGCCTTAGAAAACGAGGCCTTCAAGGTCATTGGAATCTCTAGCGATGATGCTGAGTTGATGGGCCAATCACTTTGCCATTGGTGGTCTATCTGTCTTCTTCCACCTCCTTTCTGGTCTGACACCATCTGTCATATTCTTGTTTTGTTCCCCCCCCCCCATGGTTTTTGTAGGGCACACACTCTCCATCTTCAACTACCTACTGGTGAAAGTATCGAAATCCATGATCACTGCTCACCTCCGTCCTCCAATCATTTGTTCTCCTCTTTTTTTCCCCTCATGTGGAATCAGCTTCCACTTTCCCCACAATCTCAGTCTTTCCTCCAGGTCTTTGTCACAGTTGCCCACCACCATCTCAGGTCATCCCCCATCCAAAACCATGATATTTTTTACCCCTGCTAGCCCCAAATCCACCACACCTAAGCCCACCACCTTTCAACTTTCCAGTTTTTGCTTCCTGCGAGTTAGCTTCTGTATCCATGTTGTCCACCCCATGCATCTTCCCCTACCCCTCATTCCTTATTTGTCCAAGTCTATCTTTTGTCCTCTGTTGTTGGTGTATCTGGAGCCTGGTGTTACCTTAGTGGTGAGGGTGGCTGGCTTGGGATCCTCAGGTCCTGAGTTTGAGCCCCATTGGCTGCTGAATTAACACCAGGGGGTTGACTCAGCCTGTCATCCTTCCGAGATCGGTGAAACGAGTACCAGTGTAATGGTCCCGGTGTATGCCCTGGTTAGAATAGGTGTATCATATCCCTGTGTGTCATTAGAGGCTACCAGCGTTGGCGTTAGGAAGGACATCCGGCCATAAAAACATTGCCTCAAGAAAAAAGCTAACCACTGCTCAGCAAGGAAAAATGGCTGTAAAAACGGCTATTTGTTGGTGTATCTCTCTGCTGTTCCTTTTATTTTGTTGCATTCTGATCCATTCATGATTCTCGTTCTTCCACAAACCTCGACTTTGTATACAAATAGATAAATAAATAAATAATGGCGTTGTTCTTGGCCCCCATCAAGGAGACTGTGCAAGTTTTACTGAATGCATAAGCACATCTGGCAAAAGCTTTTTTTTAAAAAAAAACCTTCCAAAAAGTTGAAAGGTTTGATTGATGAACTTTACATGATACAAGAAGAATAACCGCACTGTGGTCACAACCTGCGACAAAATCCAGTTACGGACTGATTGGGAAACGTGTATTTAAAGCACTCTTAAAAGATGAACAGCACAATTGGGAAACACACGTTTACTGCGCTATTAAAATATGAACTCCACACCTCTTATCCATGTCAACCTCAGCCACAGTGATATCAGAACGAGCTGATTTGTTACGTGGTCACAGATTGTTTAACCCCAACACGGGGACATTCAAAAACTCCAAAAAGCTATTTGTTTAAGTAACTTGCATTATGTAACGCTTGATTATATAACATAACACTTGATTACTGTGCGTTGTGACATACTGTGCATTCTGATTAAACCATACTTTTATTTGACATACGATTAGATTTCCGGGGTCCATCATCGTGATTAACCCTCGACTCAAACAAAACCAATGGAAATCTGATGCAACAAACCCAGACAAAATGTAACGCGTGATTGCATAACGTGATGTAATGCTTTGTTATCGTGCATTCTGACAGGCTTGATTAAACATCACTATTATTTGATATAGATGAGAGTTTCTGGGGTCCCTCAATGTGATTAACACTCAACCCAAACAAAGCCAATGTAAATCTGATGCAGCAAACCCGGACAGCGTATAAGCAGCAGAGGCCTCCAGGCCGAATATGTTTGGCCCACCAGAAAACCAAGAAGGTGACCATGTCATTTTGGCTTGGTGCCATGGTGGGTGGAGTCAAGCGACCAATGTGGGTGTAGTCCGGTAGCTGTCTGACCAATGGGTGCACATCACAAAAATCGACACTAACAAGAAGAAGAAGAAGAAGAAAAAGAAGAAGAACAACAACAACAACAACAACAACAGCAAAGCAGAGCTCTTGTTGGCAGACTCCATGCCAAATGTCAAAAGAAACATGCAATAAATCTTTAAAGTTTTGATGAGAGAAGAATAATCGTTATAATTAGTTGCTTCCTCTGAGTCTGAATAATTTGTGATTAATGCAATGCAACTCCTTATTGAATCTCAAATAAGACACACAAAATTATTTTTGACTCACGTAATTTAACATTTATTTATTAGCTCTAAAAACAACAAGTATTGTACTCGTCTTTTCGGGTTGTTGTTTTGATATGACAGACTACAAATTGGCTGAGAGAGCGAGACTGTTCCGTGAATTATTATATCTGGCTTATCATGCTTTAAATCAAATGTAAAACTTTCTGGCATTCAGACATTTTCTCATTTTTCAATGCATTGAAATTAATGGAACCCTCTTATCCCCTCCCAATGGAGGTTTGAGTATCCAAAGGCTGTCTTGAGCCCATCCTCTTCCTCATCAATGTAAATGACGTCGCAGATGCTTCGGAAAAGCACTCTTTTCCTTTTTGTTGATGACTCCACATTGTGTCATACAGTAATCCCTCTGCTGGTCTCGAAATTATCAGACTCTGTTCCAGTAAATACAACATGTCCTTCAGTCCTGTATGGCAAATCTCAGTCTCACCCCGCTGGTCCGTAAGGATTGTCAAACAAAACCCACATCTATTTCCATGGTCAGCCACTGGAAGAGGTTTAATCTCTTGAAATTTATTGCCCTCACCATCAGCCCAGACTTCTCCTGGGATTATAACATCACAAAACTGGCCTCCAAATTCAGCCGTAAACTCGCCATCATCCGTTGCTTGAAGTCATTCCATGAAAAATCAGATGTTCAAATCAAGAGATCAGCACATAGATTTGTACACCCTTTCCTGAGACTTTGACAAAATCTACAGAGCTATGTGCAGGCATCACTTCCGAGACATCACAACAACACATATGCAGTGTTAGGGCTTGAGGAGTGAGTTGAAATACCATTATCAAGGGAGAAGGGCCAATGCGAATGTAGGATGCATTACGTCTTTAACACTGCAGTTACAGTAACAGCACAATGCAATTACCATATTATTGCTGTTTTCAAGATATACGTATCCTTGCCCTGTTTTTAGAAAATAAAGCAAATGTGTACATATTGTTCAAACCTCCAAACATAATCAAAATAAAGAACAATTACTGCACCATCATCCCAAGAAGGAAGCCAGACATAACAACACACATCCACACACAAACATGCATATACATATATAAACAGACAAACACAGATAAATTATGTACTGGTAAATACAGTACTTACAAAAGCTATTTTATTTGAAGTTATAACCTTAACTTATAAGCAATTAACTGATTTCGCAACTGCCCGTATCATCAGCTGGGCACCGTTTTTCATCGAGGTTTCAGTCCTTTCACCCCAGAATCTCTCCAAACGGCAGATTCACAACCCTGGTCACTGGTCCACATTAGTGGATGACTCAACATAAATGGACTGACAACCTCAAAGTTGTGTCCAGACAGTCAGTCAACACAGCAATGCAATATCCTCATTCAAACTTATTTAATTATTACTTTTATTTGAAGTCTTACTACATATGTCTAACTTTAATCATTCACCACTTTATATAATAATACATTAAGCCAGGGGTCAGGAACGTGTGGCTCGCGAGCCAGGTATGGCTCTTTTGATGATTGCATCTGGCTCGCAGATAAAATTGGAGTTTGAAACTTGGAAAGCCCAATATTTCTCGCAGAAGCTTTACCTATAGTTTGAATGGTGTCGTGCTTCATTCACGTGCAGGGCTGAACTTGGCAGAAGGAGAGAAGAAAAAACACCTCCGAATTGTCTGAAGCGGTTTTTGTTTCGTCCAGTCATGCAGCCGACTCGAGTAGTGATTTCGGTTCCTCCAATGACGTGCCGCCGCCGAGACGCGTCACGGAATTCATCTCGACCAATCATGCGCCACCGCTGAGGCGACTCGTGATTTCGGTTCCTCCAATGACGTGCCGCCGCTGAGACGCGTCACGGAATTCATCTCGACCAATCACGCGCCACCGCTGAGGCGACAGCATCCCAGAGTCAGCCGGCCGCACCGCACCTCTCGAGTATGTCAGCCCGTGTGCAGGCCAGCCAGACTCACTTGGGTCAACATCTCCCTCTCTCTCATTTGCTCAAAGCTAACCCTTCGACGAAGAAGATGGCGAAAAGAAAAACAGATGAGGAGTATCGTACATTTCAGGACGAATGGGCCGAATAATTCGCCTTTGTGGAGAGAGCAGGTTCTGTGGTGTGTCTAATTTGCAATGACAAAATTGCATCGATGAAACGGTCGAATATAAAGCGGCACTTCGACACGTGCCATGCTACCTTTGCATCAAAATACCCTGTGGGAGACATCAGAAAGAAAGTGTGCCAAGAGCTACTGAGCAGGGTGTAAGCCAGCCAGCAGCAACTCCGCGTATGGACCCGGCAAGGTGACTATAATTCCTCTAGCTTTGCTGGATCTTTAGCAATAGTGAGGAACGGAAAACCATTCACAGATGGCGAGTATGCTAAAACGTTCATGCTGGATGTCGCCAATGAACTTTTTGATGATCTTCCGAACAAAGACAAGATAATCAAACGGATACAAGACATGCCTCGGTCGGCAAGAGCTGTTCATGATCGTACCATCATGATGGCAAACCAAGTGGAGGAAACGCAAGTGAAGGACATAAATACAGCGCCGTTCTTTTCCCTGGCTTTGGATGAGTCAACAGACGTAAGCCATTTGTCGCAGTTCAGTGTGATTGCAAGATATGCTGCTGGTGATACACTGCGCGAAGAAAGTCTTGCTGTTTTGCCAATAAAAGGGTCCACAAGAGGTGAGTATTTATTCGTCTTTCATGGAGTTCGCTCAAGAAAAAAATCTACGAATGGATAAACTTATCTCGGTGTGTACTGATGGTGCTCCGTGTATGGTGGGGAAAAACAAAGGATTTGTGGCGCTTCTCCGTGAACATGAAAATAGACCCATCCTAAGTTTCCATTGCATTCTACACCAGGAGGCACTTTGTGCTCAGATGTGTGATGGGCAGCTTGGAGAAGTGATGTCGCTGGTCATTCGTGTGATCAACTTTATTGTTGCCCGAGCCTTAAATGGTCGCCAGTTTAAAACACTGCTGGATGAAGTTGGAAATAACTATCACGGTCTGCTTTTGCACAGCAATGTGCGTTGGTTGTCAAGAGGGAAGGTGCTTAGCCGTTTTGCGACTTGCCTGAACGAAATCCGGACTTTCCTTGAAATGAAAGGGATTGAGCATCCTGAGCTAGCCGAAACTGAGTGGCTCCTCAAGTTTTACTATCTCGTGGATATGACTGAACATCTGAACCAGCTCAACGTGAAAATGCAAGGCATTGGAAATACAGTGTTATCCCTTCAACAAGCCGTGTTTGCTTTTGAAAACAAGCTGGAGCTCTTTATCATGGATCTTGAAACAGGTCGTTTACTACATTTTGAAAAACTGAGACAATTTAAAGATGCATGCACAGCAAGTGAGCCCACTCAAAACTTTGATCTCCACCAGTTAGCTGGCTTCACATCCAG
Source organism: Eptatretus burgeri (assembly GCF_056783735.1). Classification (NCBI taxonomy): domain Eukaryota; kingdom Metazoa; phylum Chordata; class Myxini; order Myxiniformes; family Myxinidae; genus Eptatretus; species Eptatretus burgeri. The sequence goes on along the minus strand of NC_140965.1, from coordinate 111,748,371 downwards.
TCTCCTACAGTCATTCAAAGCACGCTTTGGAGAATTTCGTGAGCACACTCGTCTTTTTAAGTTCATCACCCATCCAAACGAGTGTTCACTGAACACAGCCGACCTGAGTTACATTCCTGGTGTCTCCGTCAGAGATTTTGAAGCAGAAGTGGCTGACCTGAAGGCCTCAGACATGTGGGTGAATAAGTTCAAGTCACTGAATGAAGATTTGGAAAGAATCGCACGACAGAAAGCAGAGTTGGCGAGCAAGCACATGTGGACAGAAATGAAAAAAACTTCAACCCGAAGACCAGCTGATTATCAAAACTTGGAACGCGCTTCCTGTCACATACCTCACACTGCAGCGTGTGAGTATTGCTGTATTGACCTTGTTTGGATCTACGTATGCATGTGAGCAGTCATTCTCACATCTTAAAAACATCAAGTCCAACCTACGATCACGTCTAACGGATGAAAGCCTCAACGCTTGCATGAAGCTTAACCTCACCAAGTACCAACCAGACTACAAAGCCATCAGCAAATCCATGCAGCACCAGAAGTCCCATTAATGGTGAGTATTATAACAACATTATTTAAAAGAATAAATTCAGAGGCTTATTATACTCACATGTAGTTGAATTCAGTCTTAAAATATATTATATGGCTCTCACTGAAATAGATTTCCAAATATTTTGCTTTAATGGCTCTCTGAGTCAAAAACGTTCCCGACCCCTGCATTAAGCGATAAACATTCTACCTTGTAGACATGTCCATGACACAGCACCTCTATCTATCCATGGACTCAAACTGTCATTCAAATATTCAAACTGTCATTAACAAGCGATTTTAACATGCTGAACTGCATATTTTAGCAACCACCAATAAATTATTTTAATGCTTATTTGTCATGTATTTTATAAATAATATTTATTTATTTTATTTTTATCTGAATACCTCCATTATTTAATACTATATATATATATATATATATATATATATATATATATATATATATATATATATATATATATAATGTTTCATCAATATTAATTAAAGAAGTTACCTTACCAAAATAATTAATTAATTATTATTATATCAAATGCAAAGCAATCGGAACTTGTTCACATGAAAACCAACCCAATTTAAATACAAGGTGCAGATGGAGTCTAAAAACATTCTCACAAGACCTGATCAAACAATCAGACATGAATATCCTCTGTTTAATATCATGGAAAAAAAACCTTCTCAGCACGTTCCACAAAATCATCCTTGCAAATCTAAGTAGCTGAGATGAACAGACATTGTAACCCAGTTTAAGGCCCGGTCACACCTTGACGTTTTAGCCAGCGATGGCAACGTATTCAAATGTATGTAAAACGCTGGCTTACGTTGAACTTTTGATGTTTTTTTTTTAAAGATTCGGACGTATTCATAGCGACTTGGTCTTATGTATAACGCATTGGTAACGGACACAGAACGTTTCGTTGTGTTATAGATAACTTATACCAACGAATATATATTATACTGAACCTGTTGTCGGCCTACACAACCGATGCCCAACGATAGTCTAACTTAGGCATAGCGCGTTGCACGCATCGCCGACGATGTCGTGACGTAACCTATTAAAAGGCTGACGCACAACGATTCGAATCATAACTGCCGTAGAAATGGAAGTGTCAACATCGCGGTCACACCTTGGCGATCTTGCCAACGTATGCTGACCTAAGAAAAATGTGTCTAAAACGTTGGGGCACGTCAAATACGGTATGAGTAAGTTTGGTATACGTGAGTACAACGCTAAAGTACGCTATCATACGTCGTAGTAAGTAGAGTACGTCAAGAAATTTTAAACATGTTCAAAATTTTATGACGTACTCGGCATATGACACACGTTCCGCATGCGATGGGGATAAGGTTTACACACGATATGTGGACGCTTACACACGTCCACAAAGGCTACTTATACTCATAAGTCGAAACACGTCGCGGTAATGTCTTTTTTACCCGAAACTTATTTCTAACTTATGTTTGACGTGCTTTGAACCAATTCTTTACGTAGTCCCAACACACATCGACGTATGTAGACGTATTCCAATGACGTCTTCCGGTCGACAAAAAAAAATAAATGAACGTGTTTCTAGCTTACAACTGCCATATAAAGACGTGTTCCCAGCGGTTTTGGGAATTGGTATATAAAAATGCTGCTCATAAAAGGGGAACCCAACAGTGTTTTCGAGTCCTTTTTGAGTCGATGTCCATGTCAGCAGTAACAGTATCAGTATCAGTATCAGTATTAGTATTAGTATTAGTAGTAGTTTGTTCATGTTGGCAGTAGTAGGTGAGTGTGAGGGGGAGGGTGTGGGTTATGATGGATCGTCCTTGCGTTTAATGATTTAACGATTTAAATGATAAACAACGATTTAAATGGCTGCATCTCCACTATTGAAAGTCGACGCTTGCGCTCAACAATTGGATTTTTTTTTTACACTCAACGACTTTTAAACGGTACCACTCAGTTATTTTCATTGTTTACAATGAACGATTTAAATTGCTGTCACTCGCCTTTGTTTTTTGACGCTGGGGTTGGAAATTTTAATCGTTTCTATTGAACGTGCTAAATCGCTCAAACCCCACTATTGAAAGTAGACGCTTGCGCTCAACAATTGGATTTTTTTTACACTCAATGACTTTTAAACGGTACCACTCAGCTATTTTCATTGTTTACAATGAACCATTTAAATTGCTGTCACTCGCCTTTGTTTTTTGACGCTGGGGTTTGGAAATTTGAAGCGTTTCTTCTGAACGTGTTAAAACGCTCAAACTCGACTATTTTAAATAGACGCTGCCGATGGACAATTGGAATCATAGCCAAGCTAGACATCGAAGTGTGAACATCCTCGGCATGCCGAAGAAAAGTTTGAAGAATGCTGCAAATAAGTGTCCTGGCCGTGGCCGTGGACGCTGACGCAAGGACGATCCATTATACCGACGTCTTTCAGCCTATGAGTAACTTAAAAGTAACGTCTGTCGATGTGTGGCAACGATCGTGTAATGTGCCAACAACACGTTAATCATAGGATTGAAATAAGTTTCGGGTACGCTAAACATTACCTCGGCGTGTCTCAACTTATTATTAACTTACAAGTAGCATGTGTTGACGTCTGTCAACGATCGCAGACCGTGCATACAACTTGTGGCCAGCGTAGCGGAACGTGTGAGTCATACGCCGGCATACGTCGTGAAATTTCAAGCATGAAAAAATTTGAGGACAACCAAAAAGTACAATGTTTAAAGCCAACGTACAACGACGTATGGCAGTGTTTTTCAGCGTGCTCTCAATGTTATCAAAACTTACCCATAACGTATTCAACGTGTGCCAGCGTTTTAGAAAAAAAATTCAAAAATCGGCATACGTTGGCTAAAACGTCAAGGTGTGACCGGGCCTTTAAATTGGTACATTGCCACCTGGGACTACAGGGAAACTGAAATCATCAACTTTATGATGTACACTTTTACTCAAACCATTCTGTCCAACTTGAACCAACACATCCAGATATGAAGCAAATGTACAATCATTACCACTCCTGTTTGTAATCAGGCTATCTGGATAAATCTTGTGAAGCTGTCTTTCTTGAACATTATAGTTAACCACACAAATATCATCGATATAATGATATGTACGAGATAATTTTTTAGATTATCCTCGTTTTTTTTCTCCTTCATCAGTTTTTGGCAGCCTTTTCCACTGGAACTATTACGTAGCTATCATGGAGATCCCGAATGTCCTTATGAACACTCGGCTTGTTCAACACTGGTTTGACCAACCCAGTGAAAGCAAGCCCCAACTCCGAACAAACTTAATCCTATTATCCAGGAAATTCACAACCCTGTTTAACCATGCATTGAAACTGTTTACAGATAACTTAAACTTGGTGCACATTTTGTTAACATAATTAGAGACAGAATTCACAATTGAAGACCGAATGCAGCTCCAAGGGTGAGTTACTGGTTCTTTCTATTTCGATCCCATTTTCATCAGATCCCTAATTTCACTATTACTAATTATATTCAAATCCCCAGAAACTTCGTGTCCACAAGATCCATATAAAAGGTGAAGACGAACATGCACCGTCAATTTCCAAAATGTCCTTTACTATATCTATGCTTCGAGTTTTAAGAAATTTACAAATTGAATAAGGATTATCCTATGGTCTTGGTGAAAGTGAAATAAACCTTCAATGTGGTTCGCTCCCTAACTTTATCAGGTAATAAACTCTCCACACTAGTATCCCTAAAATAGAATGAAGCCAAAGCCTATCCAGCTGCTTGCTGGAAAAATCACAAATTATGAACTCGTGCATCCCATCAACTTTGGGAGTAGACTTCTTCACCAGAACCCTGCTACTTTAAGATTCGATCAAAAACGAGCACGTCATATGAACCTGCTGAACTCCGGAGAATATTAGCTTAGACTTGTTTGGAACATGATCTCAGAAGAACATAAAAATCATGGAAAACCTTTCCTGCATAAAAACCTTTCAGTCTAACAATTATCCCTGAAATTTCCATTTTTGGAGCCATATGACACGGACGATGACGTTCATGACCTCTGGCTCTCCTTCTGATTGGATTAGCAAAATACTTGTTACCAAAAACATTACATTGAGAAACTGACCCAGATCCTTGTACCATCATTAAGGCCCAAAGGATAGATCACACATCATGTCCTGATACAAAAATCCTCTCTGCGTCCTCGCTCAACATTACACTCCTTTATTATCAAAATCATTCAACATTAACTTAGTCTAACTTGAATAGAAGAACGACTACAACATGCCCAACTTCATTGCAATGATTATATAAATATGTCTTGATACCAGACGATACGGCAGATCAATGTCCATTCAAACATTGATGTAAACATTGAGAAGTTTTAACATACTGCAATTTTATAATCAATTGGTTTTAAATATATGATCAATACTGTAATGCTCTGGACAAAAAAAAAAAAACAGTTTGTTTTGGTTAATTCAGGAAAACAAAACTTTTGTGAACACCTTTACTATACTCCAGATTTTTCATGGTTAAAAGCCGGAACATAAACGATGACATTTTTCTACGATAAAACGAACATTGAAGACTCAATGCAATTACAATTGCTTCGGTCTTTCTTTGTTTCTTGCTAAACGTTTTTGGATACAGTCCAGGCTCGTGCAAGAGCTAGAACACTGAACAGATCAGGACACAACAGAAAAATGCAATAGCACAGAGAGGAGGGAAACACCAACAGCAGCATTGAATGACAAAATAGATGGAGACATGGACAAACGATGCGTGTGCAGAGGGATGAAGGGTAAAGGAGGATGCATTGATTGCACAAGATGGATACAGAAGCAAACTCTCAAAATAAAATAAAAAATACAGAAGAAAAGAAATACTGGAAATTTGGAAGGAGGTGAGCTTGGTTTGGGAGATGGGGGTTAACAGGGGTAGAAAAGATCATGATTTTGGATGGGGGATGATCTGAGATGGTGGCGAACATCTGTCTTGAAGACCTGGAGTTAAGAATGAGATTGAATTTAATGTGGAAACTTGTTCCACAGGTGGAGAAAAATAGACCAGATGAGTGGTGTTGAGCAATGATTCTGGATTTTGGAACTTTCACCAAAGGGGGTTGATGGGTTCCATGTATGTCCTGCTGAAACCTGTGGGAGGAGGGTGGGACACAGCATGACAAGAGCAGGGAGTGCAAGACCATAAAGGAGTCAGTATAAGACAGAGACCAGCGATTTGTCTGTGATGGGAAAGTGCTAGACCCATCGGCTAACCTTCATCTCAGAAGATTCCAATAATCTTGAATGCCTTGTTTTCCATGGCATCAAGGTGTGATGCAGGGGCACCAGCCCAGAGGGGAGAGCAGTAGTCTATCAAGCTGTGGATGAAGGCCTTGTCGCTGGATAGGATTTCAGGTGTGCCAAGGATGGACTTTGTATGATGCAGAATATCCAGTCGGCGACTGGCTTTGGAGGCCAACTTTGAAGTGTGGTTTCTTCAAGAAAGATCGTGGCTGAGAGGGAAACCCAGGAGTTTGAACAAAAGAACCTCTTCGAGAGCATTTTCCAGATGGTCCTTTCGGAGAGAGAGAGAGAAAAAGTGAGTACGTTGCAGTTGTCAGGATTGAAAGACACATTCCAAGTGTTTGACCAGTTTGTGATTCTATACATGTCTGAAAAGAGGGAAGAGGCTGCTGTCTGCTTATTTGAAGGATGAGGGATGTCACTGCAGATGCTGGAGTCATCAGCAAATAGATAAAGGGGATTTTTCACAGTCAGAGATCGTTGATGAAGATTACGTATCACACTGGGCTCAGAACATTGCCTTGGGAGACTCCAGCCTTGACAGGGAGAGGAGATGAAAGGATTTAATTGAGTGCCACATATTTGCAACAAGAGTAGAGGAAGTCAGTAGCCCAAGAGTGTAGTTGGCCTTCGATGCCATGGGCAGACAGTTTGTAGAGCAAGGTGAGATGCCAGACTGTAGTGAAAGCCCCAAGATATGTTTTATGAGGCGGCCCTGATTTCATGTCTGACACTGAGGGCCTCCATCCATTGTTGGGTCGATTGAAGCAGCTTGTCCAAAGTGGAGTGACATGGTCCGAATTCAAATTGGTGATCTGAAATGAGGTTATTTGAGAAAGGGAAGGATTTGATATCAACTGCGATGATGGATTCAATAATCTTGCCGATGATTTGAAGCAAGCTAATAAGTTTGTCGTTTGGAGGTCCAGTTTTTGCATGTTTTTATTGTAATGCGGTGATGGTTTCTGATTTCCAAGAAGATGAAAGTTGAAAGATGACCAAAGGCAAATGATTTGGTCAAAAGAGCAGAAAGAGGATGTGAAAGAACAGCAGAACAGATGGTAGGACATGTGAGATGATGCCATCTGGTCCAGTTGCAAAATCAGTCGAAGGTTGCTGGGAATATAAATCACGAAGGTTGCCGACGATTTTTTGGTCAAATCTGTGGTAGTTACCGCCCAGTCTATCTCGGTTCGAACAATGCTGGACCAATAAAAGGAAAGGACAAACACGGACAGGTTGGAAATCGGCTAATAATTTATTAATAATAAAATAAATAAATAAAAAGAACCTTTTATTTGCTGAGGTAAATAAAGAATGAATTTCAAAGCAAAATCAATCAAAATGCCAGGAAAGAGGCAAAGAGCAGATGCTTATCGGGGGCTGACTTACTTCCAGCGAAACACAGACAAGGGTACCCAACAGATCATTCAGGGGAAGGGAGGGGAGGAATCGTCTCGCTCACCAGAAAGTCGCCCGTGAGGCGAAAACGTTCTGAAATGCGTGTGTGCGTGTCACGTCCGTCGCCAGGACCAGCTTTGTCGTACAGCCTCTCGGGGGGCAGCCTTGAACGTCAGTCGAAGTCTGGAGGGCACCCGAGATGGCCCGTCGTGGGTTTCGACCCTGGTGTTTGTTGGTGAACGACCCGTGCCTCACTTGTTGGCAGCTTTGTTCACACCCGCACGCGCACCACACGCTCGCTTGCCGAAGCTCTGGGCAGGACGAACCGTCTCGCTGTTGGCGCTGGCCAGACACCCACACGCGCGCTTCCTTCTCCTCTTTTGCGTGCCTACACCTGCTTCTTGCTCGCTTCTCTCTCGTACCTCTTTCGTTCACGCTTTTTTATCATCTCAGAATGTATCTCTTTCTTTTCAGAACGTATCGCTTTTGCTTTTTCCTCACTCTCAAAACGTATCTCCTCACAGAACGTCCCTCTCGCTTCAGAACGTCTCTCTTTCGCCTTTTCCTCTCCGAACGTCTCTCCTCACAGAACGTCTTTTTATATCTTCGGGGCATCTCTGAGGGTCCAACCCACCCCACGCTCACCCTGCCCCACTGGCGCACGATTACCATGACGACCCGTGTGCTCTCAAAAAAGGCGGGCGTCGGAGTTCACAGAATATCGTTGCTGAGGAAATATAAGGGCGGGCTTCAGAACTCGTGAAAGAAATGTGTGTAAACGTGTCTGTCGTAAAGAATAAAGCTTCCCATAAGAGAAGGGATCTATCCTTTACCCTTCTCAACGCATCACATGTAAGGTCCCATTAGACATGGGGATGGGGCTAATCTGAACATGAATTTTAGGAAATAACTGTCTGAGGACCTGGATGTGTGGATGCAATCATCAGACCGGATTCTAAAGTCCGTAACAATATTTTCTCCGAAGGTGAGTGAGAGAAATGGAGCATTGTGAAGAAGAACAACACATGGGACAATCCTGATGGGGATTTAGGCAAAGTGAAGTATTTTAATATGTTTTAAAATACTTTGAAAGGAAGAAGGAGAAAGTGTTTATATTTCTTGAAGATTCAATTCGGAGATATTGAGAAAATGGAGAAAAACATAATGGAGAACAGAAGGAAATTAAATTGGAATAAGATTGTTGTGTCGTAAGAAATTTAAAAAAAAATTTGTTTGCTTTTATTTTATTTTTTGAAGCAATGATGTTAATTCGGATCACATTGAGGAGGTAGAAAGTAAAATATTTGGGAAGAAAGAAGCAAAACAAGGAATACAAAGACGAAAGGGACACATCTTTCACAGCACCTTGAACAACACAAAAACAAATTCGACAAATACAAATTCGGCAAGGGAGATTTAACATGGAAAATTGGAGGGAAATAAAAACAGCAATACAGAGACAAAGGTATAACAGGAAAATATAACGAATCCGGTTCGGAAGATTTTGTTTTAGTGAGCTGGATGCGGAAGCTGCAAATTCGAACAACACTTGAAAAAAAATCGAATTACCTTCGCATTCTGCGAAAGGTTATGTTTTGGTCGGCGTGTATTAATTAATTAATTTATTTATTTATTTATTTATTTATTTGTAATGTTGTGATTCGTATAACTCAAAAAGTATAAAACCGAATTGCATGAAATTTGGTGGGATGATTGGTTATTAGCCAGGAAGCATTCGATTAGATTTTGGGATCGTTCGGGTCAAAGGTCCAGGTCAAGGTCACGAAAAGGTCAAAATCATCTTTTTACGATAACACGGTCAATTTTTATTCAATTTGCATGCAACTAATGCCAAAATGTTCAGAATTCAACGCCTCATCTTGTGATATGCAATATGACACAATGACGCCCATACTCTTGTTACAGGTTAGGGGTCAAAGGTCAGGGGGGTCACGACCTTGAAAAATATGCGGTTTTTGTCATAACGCGGTCAATTCTTGTCCACTTTTCATGAACCCAGCACCAAAATGTTCAGAATTTAATGCCCAATCTTATGACACAATGACGTCAAAACACATGTCACCGGTTGGGGTAAAATGTCGGGGCGGGGGGGGGGTCACGCCCTTGAAAAATAT
>NC_140965.1:111656498-111728998 GCF_056783735.1 Eptatretus burgeri | reverse complement strand
ATATATATATATATATATATATATATATATATATATATATATATATATATATATATATATATATATATATATATCCATACATACATCATTGCATGCATGATCAAGTCATGATTTGCGTTGACGCCTTATAAGTCACACCCTACATTACATGTCTTCCTGCTCGAGGTAATTTGCTATCAATGTGTGGCACAACGTTGCAGCTTTTTGAGTGCATAATCGAGGCTCGTGGGATAGCTGGAACAGAATGGAAGGGGGAAGGGAAACACCAAGAGCAGAGTAAATTGAGAGTGAGAGTGAAATTGAGGGGATGGGGAAAAGAGCACATTGGGGGGAGGGGGGTGGTGAACAAGCTGCACACAAGCTGAATGAAAAACAACAAGAAGAGGAAGGGCAATGTGGGGGTGAAACAGAAACGGAACAAAAACAAACACAGCGAATGAATATAAAGAGGTGAGGGAGAGGGGAGGAGGGGGAATCACAATAACCTGAAAAAAGGAAGTGCTTGAGAATGGGGTCATTTGGGATGGAAGAGATAATGAGTTTGGATGCGGGTTGACACTAATTAATACAGTTTTGATTTTCATCTTTATAATGTTCATCACAGTGCTGAGATAACACATGGTTTTTTCACTTATCAGGACGATTAAAAGTCATTTTCTTTCTCTCTCGAACACTTCACGTTCCATGGAATCATCAGTTTTGATGGAATTACTATTTGCATGCAAATATATTTCTGTGATCAACTAATTTAGAGTTTTAAATGTGCTTCATATGGAAAGCAAATTTGTTGTTGTGTTTTGAGAAAAAATTAATTTCAGGGGATTGTGGATTCCTTTTTTGTTATGGAAGGGAAAAATCGACTGCTGCTAAATGGAGAATGTTTCAAACCTCGTTATGTTGAAGTGCAGTGATCATTTCCTGTAATATTTCAACGGCTTGATTGAAGGATTTGAATTCACTGTTAATTAAACCAATTTTCTGACGGCTCTAATTTAATTTATTTCTGCAACAGTGAGTGCGAGGTTCTTGTGCTTTCTCATTATAATTGGTGATGCAAATTGCTTTCAATGAGTTGCTTCCAAATTTCTCATTAAAAGATGTATATGTATGTATGGATATGTATGTTTGTCAAATGTATATAAAGCATGTACGTGCATTTGAACGGATGAACTTAGTTGCATGTTTGGGAATGTAATATGTAAGATATGTTGTTGTTCTTGTTTGTGGGAGAGGGGGACAGTTGTTAAAGGATTTAGACCGTTTGTGTTTGGTTTATTGTGAGAGCATTTTGAATGTTGTAATGAGGGCATGTGGACCGGATAAGGGAAGGGAGGGTGAAAGTGGAGGGAAGACGTAGAGATGAGGGAGAGAGAGAGTGAGGAAGGGTGGGGGAGCGAGGAAAGGGGAAAGAGTGTGGAAAGGGGCAGGGAGAGCAACACCTCAACAAACATCACTATACATTCCAGGAGGGGATGGAAGCAAAGATTATGGAGAGGGGAGGGAGGAGTTGGGAGGGGAGGGGTTTGGGAGGAGGTAAGTGTGAGGAGAGGGGATTCTGGGCATGCATTTAGTCGGGAGACTTGTGGCAGAAATGTGGGGGGGGGAGGGTTCTTGACTTGTGTTTGGTCATGGGACTTGGAGAGAAGGGGGAGGGGATAGTGTAGGATTGAATGAAATGGGGTGCATTAAAACAACACTTTAATACAGCATGCTTGGACCACCTGGAGATGTCCATGGGGGGTGGAGAGGGGAGGGAGTTTAGAAGGAGGTGAATGTGATGGGAGGGGAATGCATTGTGAGGGGAAGGGAAGGGAATGCAGCTTGAGGGGAAGGGAAGGAAATGCAGTGTGAAGGGAAGGGAAGGAAATGCAGTGTGAGGGGAAGGGAAGGAAATGCAGTGTGAGGGGAAGGGAATCCAGTGTGAGGGGAAGGGAAGGGAATGCATTGTGAGGGGAAGGGAAGGGAATGCAGTGTGAGGGGAAGGGAAGGAAATGCAGTGTGAGGGTAAGGGAAGGAAATGCAGTGTGAGGGGAAGGGAAGGGAATGCAGTGTGAGGGGAAGGGAAAGGAATTCAGTGTGAGGGGAAGGGAAGGAAATGCAGTGTGAGGGGAAGGGAAGGAAATGCAGTGTGAGGGGAAGGAAAGGACACACAGTGTGAGGGGAAGGGAAGTAGTGTGATGGGTAGCGAAGGCTGCGCGAGGGGAAGGAAATGTGGTATGAAGGGAATAGAATTAAAGGCACCACAAGGGAGAGGGGTGAGAGAGAGGGTGGGGGTAGGAGAGAGGGTTGGGGTTGGAGAAGGGGAGGGGTGGGAGGGAGAGAGGGGGTAGGGTATGGTAGAGCGGGAGGGAGAGGGGTGGGAAAGAGAAGGAGAGGGGTGTGAGAGAGAGTGGAGTGAGTGAGGGGAGGGCAGGAATGAGGGTAAAGGACATTGAGGATGGGGAGAGGAGGGAATCTGGCAGATGTGACTTCCAGTGCAATGTCCAGCTGATGGACAACACACATATTGATGAATCACCATGCCTGTGAAACACCGGGATGACAGTGTATAGCTTGGTTGGGATTTGAACCCAGGCTGGACAGCTGAGACAAATGAATACTCTTTTTTAAATAGTGCATACCTTTCGCCTATCCTTCCTTGATGTGACGATTCACTGCTTTTGTAACAACTGAAAACATTTTCTACTCATTGTAGTTATCTAATTTATTATTTATTTTGCCTTCCTAACTCTGGAGATGTCCCCAACAGAGAACCATGCCATGGTATCGCCATGGAAGCTTGAAGAGCGCTCCAAGCAAACACTCCAACAAAATGGTTAAATAAACTTTTAAAAACGAAATGTTTAATCTTATTATGTATCTATCGATGAGAAGTGATGGCTCGTATTATGAAAGAAGATTGTGCAAGAGGGGAAATGTCGAAATAAAATTGCACTTTTTCAGCGAGCGATTCACCGGCCAAGGGACCGCACGACAACGTGGAGCCAAATGCTGGCAAGTGGGGCCTGAATTTTGTTCAAGTCAATTGATATAATCCGTGACAGTGCGAATATCTTTGTCGTGTATGGCCTTGGCTTGGAAACGAAAAACCAAGCAGCTTATGTAGCCCTCACCAAGTGGCTTAAGCACTCAAGCAAGCACAACAAAACGGTTGAAAAGGAACGGCTGGCTTAGCAAGTGATTCGTGATCGGCAATTGATCATATAAACACCATGCACCCGGAGAGGCCCGGAATGTCAAGCAATATCCGAATTGGACAAATGAACACTTTTTATTTTTATTTTTTAGCAGTCGGAACCCCTGCTGAGTCAATAAAGAAGTTTAAATTTTGAAATTCAGCTGAGATTCTGGAGGTTATGACATGTGGAAATGAAATAAAGCCATGAACGCTAGTGTCTTGGCGTGCTTTTTAGCATTGCAACGTATCCAGCAATTTGTAGGAATTATGATCAGGTGAGGAAAGTGGAAAAAAAAAAACTTTATTGTTGAGGTGTCAGGGTTAGATGTCATTCAAAACGGGACATCTTGGTACCCGGTCATCACTGCTAGCAGTTCTAATTATCTATTATTAATTATGTAACACACCAGGGCACAAGCACCACACAAAACTACACAAACACCACACAAAACAAGTCCTGTCAAGGGTCTGCAATCTCTGATTGCTCCTTTTCTTGTTAACATTGTTAAGTTGAATTGGCCCCAGGCAATATTTGTGTTTGTACTTTACGTTTTGAAATGTAATTAAATTTTGACATTTCGGAGCTGATATAATAAGGTAGATTAGCAATTAACATTTTGACTCTTCCAGAGGTCGTTAATTTTGTTCCCCAATCCGTTTCCCCCCTGGAAAAGGTGGTTAATCTTTTCGTTTAATACCCCAAAATCCATATGGTGATGGCTAATCCTATCATGGAGTTCACTTGAGAATGCCATGATTATATCGCAGCCACAGAAGGAGGTGTGGTAGTTGTCAAAGTGTATATGTTTTGTGGAATATATTGTGATGGAATATGAGTGAAAATTGTGGTAAAGCTTGTGAATGTGGCTATGACAACACACCAACTGCCAAGGCAGCTATTTGCTTGTTTATAATTAAAATAGGGTGAACTCGATTGAAAAACAGTAACATGAGGATTTTGTTCAATTCAAAATCGAGGTTTTCACATGAGCAAGATCATAGAGAATGGTGAGTATCATATTGACAGTTGGATAACCGGCAATGGATGATTCAGAAATGAGTGAACCATTTAATCAAAGAACCTGATCTCTCGGAAAAAATATGTCTTCAGGTATGGTTGGTTAAAGGTCGTGGGTGGGAGCAAGGGGTTGGCAATGAATGTTAGGAATGTAATACAAGAAGACCACATGAGAGGTCAGTGTGCTGCCAACTTAAAGCACACAATGGAAGAGTAAGACTGATGATGAGGAATGAGCGTGGTAAGAGAAGCAGTGACAATTACCAATTTTGCAGCTCAAGAGAAACTCTACAGCCTTTGAAAGGTTAATGAGGTTGTTGCTGCTGAAATATTTTTTGTGTCCTGGTAGGAATTGGAATGGATGGAGAGATGAAGTGAATAGGCAGGGGTGAAAGACTGTATGAGTTTCACAAAAATAGCATGAGGCTACAAGTAAACTTTTAAAACCGATTTGAAACTATGCTTTATGATTGTTCATGGACACCGACTGACTTTGAAGTGACAGGTTGATAATTGTTTTACTTTTTTTGTTTTTGCTCTTACTTTGAAGCATTTAATCTTCTTTTTTTTTCTGTCATGCAACTGTCGACATTTCTGGAATCGGTTGTGAAGCAGACATAGACCACAATTGTCTATTCTGAAGACTTGGCCTCTCAGGATAGATGAGCCAGCCATGCCTACCCGCAACTTCACTGACGGGTTTAATCAAACGACAGCATGTTGTACTTCACAAACTGTTGCATATCTATCTGTGAATCTCTCTGGATGTAAAATAAAGTAAAATAACTGCAAAAAGGATCTTTTATAACACATAATTGTTGTTGTTGTTGTTTTTGTTGTTTGTGTGCTCCTTCCATGCAGTTAAAAAAAATTCTTTCAAGAAGTATTATTATATATAATTTTATGTGCGCCTTTCATATTCTTCTGAAGGGTTCCTGCTGTCACAGAATAATAAATCTAACCATTCATCGAACGACTGAATTACGTTCCCAATCCCACTTCTTCAACATCTGGAAAGATGGCCTTTTAAAACAGGCGGCTTCATGATAAAACAGACACTATTTTTTGTTCCAAGTAAATCGATTATTAGCTCTCCAACAGTGCTCTTTTTATTATTCTATGACAGCAGGAACCGCAACAATAAAGCTCAAGGTTCTGCTTCTTCTTCACTTGACACAGACAAACACTTATCCTTTTAGTGATATATAACCTTATTAAAGGTTGTATTGAATTACGACAAGGCACCCTCTATTTTATGATACAATTTCCTTTTGGAACATGATCATCATTCTTTTTTCCATTGCTGCTGCTGTTACTAGATAAGATATTTTCAACACAATACAGACAAGGGGCTGATACACTGACCTTATACTTTGATTTCGGTTAGATGTCATTTATGTGCATTTTTACAAGTTTCCAGCACCTCCAAACGGATGCTCGTCCAAAACTGCTGCTGAATGTATGCATCATCCACTGACTGCAGGAAGCAGCCAAAGTGGAGGATTATCGATTTGTTTTTTTCCTTTAATGCCAGTAAAGGCAATATTCAGGATTAGAAAAAAAAAATTCTTTATATCGAATCATTTATTTTAACACTTTCTCACAATCTCTGTTCTGCTTTCTTCAGTCCTTGTTAATCCATCTGTCTCTCCGTCTTTCTCTGTCCCCTTCACCCCATCATGTTGTCCTCCCACCCTCATGTTTTTAATTTGAGTTTTCATGCATGTCAATTTGCTTTCCCTGTTAATATATTATTAGGTCATCTCTACCGAGATGACCTAATAAAGCCGGACCAAATGTCCGTCCGTCCGTCAACAATTTTTCTTTCCGATCTTGATTAAACTTAGTATGTGGGTAGAGGTCGATGAGTGTTGCACAACGATATAACTTTTGTCCGGGTTCAAGGCCAGGGACGAGGTCACGAGGTCACGTAAGTTATAAAAATCGCCATTTTCAAAACCTATCTAGTCTGCCATTCTACAAGATATTCGCCAACTGTTTATTGATTATGATAGTAAAAAATATTATCTTGTATATAACCGGACAGATTTTTAAATTTCCTTCCCATTTGATCGTCACGTGATCTGGAAGATGGCCAAAAACGCCGATGCGATTCGCAAAGGAAGGAAGGAAGGAGAAATTAAATATAAATATAAACACAGTTTTAGCCTTTTATATTCATACATTTTCCGCCGAAGGTGCAAAAGTTTCAAAACCCGAAATGTAAACGTCGGCATTTATTTTCAAAATATTATTTCGTGCACGCACCAAAATGCCGAGTCATCTTTAACCAAACTGCGCAGTCGAGCTGCGCAGTAGAACTGCGCAGTAGTCTTCGGTCATAACTGAACATTGAGAACTTGTGGTATTATAGAGATGACCATTACCCCCCACACGGGGGTAATTTTTAAACTCTACTTTCTATTTGAAACAATCAAATTTGATTTTCATTAAAGCTTCGGGTTTTTTTGGTTTAATTTTTTTTTTAATTGCTTTTTTGAAATTTGACATTTGATTGCTTTCATAGTGGTAAATTTTCTGTCTCAACCTCTCCTTTCTAGACCCAGTGCTCACAACCTGCTCAGATCCAGGAACACCAAAGAACGGTGACCAGAACTACACAATGGGTTACCAGGTAAGCCATAGATACAAAACTGTGTCACACAAAACCTTCATTGTAACATGTCTGTATTCCTTCATTTCTGCATCTCTATTCGTTTCACTTTTCTTTGTGTCCCTTTCTTGTTTCTCACATTCCAAGGTACATACATTATTTATCATTTGGTCAATAAAGCATTTTGCTACATGGTAGGTGCAACAATAATGTGCAATAAAAGAGACCATAAATGTTTTTTCTCGAAGATGTGTATAAAACTGCTGATTTATTTCCTACTTTACTTTTCTCATTGTATTACTAGCCACATCATCCTTTAAATTGTTCTTCAAACTCTTCTGGTCCCTCTCTTTATTATGGTTTTGGCTTCAGAGACTATCAACTTATTACAAATATGCAAATATTGCAACTCCTCTTCTCTTCCTTCATACCGCGTAATCATACGAGTTCCCTTACAAGGAACCTTGGCCCATCAAAGCATGTGCAATAGTTCCTACCCTGTGGTTGTTCAGCTCTGCTCCACGCTCTATCATCTAGAAACCCTGAGCATCAAACAAGGAATCCATACCATACCATTTTAAAAGTTTTTGATATGACTTACCCCTCCCACCAAATTTTAATTCAGAAAGTCTATTGTGGATTGAGCGGCAGCACTTCCATTTGCTATTTCATCCCTGCCACCCCCCACCTCCCACCTCCCTTATTTCACTCACTTTCTTACATAAAATTAAATTATTATTATTAGCTCACCTGGACCTGGTCTGGTGGTATTATTAGTTCACCTGGTCTGGTGAGCTTATGCAATCGAGCAGTGTCTGGTAAGTGAGATCAGTCAATTTGTAAACGCTTCAGTCATTATTGCTTGAACGTTGAACCAAACACACAATTTTGATGAAACCAAGCCATAAGCATCATATCTGATGCTTAATGAAGGTGTATTGACCACATCAAAATCTGCGCTCATCAGGAGGGTTTATGGGGGGGGCGGGGGTATCCTCCAAAAACAGGTATTTGCTCTCCTCTATGAAAATACACACAATTTTGATTAAGCTTCATCACCCATGATGTACCAAAGTTTATCAACCACATCAAAATCTGCGCTCATGCAAAGGGTCCGTAGGGGTGGGGGTTGACTCCCCAAAGTAGTTATTTGCTCTCTTCTCTGAAACTACACACACATTTTGATGAAACTTGACAGGAACCTTCATCACCCGTGATGTACCAAAGTTTGTTCACAGAATTAAAAAAAAAAAATCAGGGTCTGGGGTGATCTGCGGGAGGTTTGAGCACCCCAAAATAGGTATTTGTTCTCTTCTCCGAAACTATACACACAATTTCAATGAAACTTGACCACAACCTTCATCACCCGTGATGTACCAAACTTTGTTCATGGCATTTAAAAAAAAATTCAGGGTCGAATGGGGTTTGCAGAGGGTTTGAGTGACTGGTTGCTCCTGATCCAGGTGAGCTTCAAGATACGTGGTCCTATTTTTGTAATAATGACTATCTGGCTCGGGTTCAAACTGCTGACCTCCCAGGAGCAGAGGATCGAACAATGGTTCGAACTTTCGAACAATGGCATGACTCATTCTGGTAAATATGCCTTTACACTTCTCTCACTTTTACTCCCCCCTCTCTGCAAACTTCTTTGCCTTCTCTCCCCATTCTGCCCACATTCCCAGCCCTATTTATCTGTCTTAACGTAGTCCCTTCTCTTCCGTTTCTAAATTCAAATTTTTCTCAATTTAACTTTGTACGGGAATTGAGTGAACCCTCATCTGGAGTATTGCAGTCGGTTTTGGTCACCACTTCTGAGAAAGTGACTAGTCTGATTCAGGGACGAGCTATGAGGAGCGGCTGAAGAAGACAGGACTTATATATTAGAAATGATAAAAAGGCTAGGAGGTTTGATTGAGATGTTCAAGATAATTATAGGTATGGACAAATAAAAATAGGTGTGACGTAGTTTTTCAGCAGAATGTCCAGTGATGGAACCAGCAGCCGCAGTTTCAGAGTAAAGCAGAGGAGAGTTACGGTGGTAGTAAAGCAGGGGTCTTTCACTCAGAGTAGTGAATGCATGGAACTGCCTTTGCAGGGAGACTGTCGCAGCACAAACAGTAGATAACTTTAAATTTGAGGTAGATAGTTATGTAGTAAAAGGACTCGGTGGTGTAGTAGTTAGAGCATCCATTCTGAGTCTGGGAGTTTGGTGGTTTGAACCCTGGCTGAGTCATACCAAAAAATTTAAAAGCTCCTTCATTGCTTGATTCTCAGCTTTTAAAAAGGATAGAACTTGGACAAAGAACCATATAAGATGATAATAATAGCCCAGGCTTTGATGGGCCTAATGCATTGTGCCTCCTGCATTGAAGTTCCTTGCAACTCTCCTTCCCCCTCTTCCTTGGCATATGTAATAAATATATGGCCACCTGCCTCTCTTCCTCTTCTTATTTGCAACACAGATATATTTATCAAGAATGATGCTGATCAGTAGAAAAGCTGTGTTCTGTGTGAACCAGCACAACTAATATAAATGAATGTTGAGGAGAAACGAAGGACAGGCCTGTGTTCCTCCATAAACATATTCCTGCTTCTAGGGGAGTCTTGTCTGCCCTTTTCCAAAAAACACTGCAGGGAAATGCTTTTCACAGCGGGGTAGGTTGATCTACTGTACAATGCTGTGCCAGTCTCCCAACAGCAATTGCTCTGATTGGAAACTCTGCATTAAGGGATTTACTCAAATTCACAGATTATGTATATATGTTGCATTTTGCATTTTCAACACAACTAATCGCTCATGCATCTCTCTCTCTCTGACATGTTTCATTTTTGGATCATTAAAACCAGCTCTCATGGTAAGGTTTGAAGGTGTTATACAAGGAACTTCAACGCAGCAGGCCATTAGGCCTATCAAGGCTGCGGTGCAATCATACAAACATCTTAGCACTTCCAGATACCGATCCATCCATCGGGACCATACTCTGTGCAGAGCATTGGTGCTGCCTAAGCAGTTTCCTTGACTATTGGGCACAATACTGGACGGGTCGCCACTCTGACACAGGATACCAGCAAACTAGCAGTCGTTTTGCCGACCTCAGGAGGATGACAGGCAGAGTCAACCCAACCTGGTATTAATTCAATAGTCGAGTGGGATTTGAACTCAGGATCCTACAATCCCAAACCCATCACCCCAACCATTAAGCCAACACCAGGCATATACCTATCCAACTCAATTTTAAAACAATTGACTCACTCCATGGTCACTACCATTGAAGAGAGATCATTCCATCCATTCAACACTCTGAGTGAAAGACCACTGCCTTACTACCATCCTAACTCTCCTCTTTACTATTAAACTGTGTTATCTTGTCCCATCACTGTCTGTTCTGCTGAAAAACTGTTCTGCACTTATTTTGTCAATTTCCTTAATTATATTAAACATCTCAATCAGATCCACTCACTTTTTTGTCCTGTCTAGTGTAGAATCTCCTAATTCTCAGTCCATATGTGCAGAAACCCTGAGAAAGGAGGTCCATCAGGGTGGCTGGATGTATATCATGCATGTCAGATAAGCATTGTAAGATGAAACGGCTCAGAAAGCTTGCAAAAAAAAAGAAAATACTTGGAAGCAGACCTGCAAGAAAGGGGTGTGCCTCTGCACAACAAATGATGTGGAGAACATTCTGAAAAACTCATCCAAAAAGTTGATATCTTGCTTCCTGTACTGCAAAAACTCCCGACGATGTGGGCCCGAAGGTTTGTACATGTGAGTGTTCCATCCAAATCTTTGTACTTCTTAACACCGATGGGAAAGGTCATACATGGGGCTTGTCAATGCACAGGGTAAGTTTAAAATGATGATACATTTACAATTAATCATGTAATGGGATGAGGGGAGAGGGTGGGAATCGGAGCTGAATGGGCTATGAGGGCCGTTCTAAATATATTTTTGTGTGTTTCGTTCTAGGGCCACAACAGACATTATACCAGATTTTTGCATCTATTGGTAAAAGGGATGTGTGTGTGTGTGTGTGTGTGTGTGTGTGTGTGTGTGTGTGTGTGTGTGTGTGTGTGTGTGTGTGTGTGTGTGTGTGTGTGTGTGTGTGTGTGTGTGTGTGTGTGTGTGTGTGTGTGTGTGTTTTTTGGTGTCCATTTTTGGTTTGAGGAGATGGAAGGAAGTCCTCCCAGGACTCAAAGTATCCACCTTCGCTTCGGTAAGAGATCACAGTTCATGGAACAAGCTGTTTCAACGTTATTGATCTCAGAGTTTTGTTCCGAAGGGTCTTTTGATTTTTGTCAGCGAACCCCGAAGTGCCTCCAATTGTAGTTGGTTTGTGGTAATATTCCCAGGGATGTTTTTCAAAATCTCAGTGAGGTTCTTTTTTTTATTTTTGTACACCAAATCGAGGCTTGTGTAAGACCTAATACACAGAAACATATAACAAGGCAGGAGACAAGAAGGGCAGGAGACGGAAACAAAAAATAATGGGGAACAAAGACTACAGGATAACTGTGGAATAGAGAGGGATGGGGCAGGGTACATGGGGTAAACAAGATGGTACTACAGGGACTTTTTGGAAGGAAATCTGGGAATTTGAAGGAGGTGGTTTTGGAGTGGATTAACAGGGGAAGTAAAGATTAAGTTTTTTGATGAAGGAAGACAAACGATGGTGGTGAACAGATATTTTGAAGACCTGGAGGGAGGAGTGTGATTGAAGAGAGTGTGGGAGTTTGTTCCAGAGGCAGGAAAAAAGAGTGAAGGTGAGACGTTCTTGATTTTGGTTATTCTTGATTATTATTATTATCTCACCTGGACTTTCGTCAATCGAGCTTATGCGATTGAGCAGTGTCCGTAGGTGAGTGAGTGTCAGTCAGTCTGTAAACACATTATCGCTTGAACCATAGCCAAGATTTTGAGGAAACTTGGCCACAAGCTTCATATCTGATGCATAACAAAGGTGTATTGACCGCATCAAAATCTACACTCAATACGGGTCTACGGTGGGTTTTTTGACCCCCCCTGAAATAGGTATTTGCTATAGTCTGCAAAACTACACACACAGTTTTGATGATACTTGACCACAACCTTCATCACCCATTACGTACCAAAGTATATTAAACCGTATCAAAATCAGTGCTCATTAAGGAGGTCTACTGGGTGGGGTTTCACCCCCTAAAAATAAGTATTTTCTCTTTTCTCCGAAACTACACACAAAATTTTGATGAAACTTGACCACAACCTTCTTCACCCATGAAGTAACAAAGTGTATCAACCAAATCAAAATCTGCACTGATTAAAGGGCTCAACAGGAGGGTTTTGTCCCCCCCCCCCAAATAGGTATTTGCCCTCCTCTCCGAAACTATACACACGACTTTGATTAAACTTGACCACAATCTTCATCACCTTTGATGTACCAAAGTTCGTTCACGGCATTAAAATATTCAGGGTCTAAGGAGCTCTGCAGGGGGTTTTAGTGATTGTTGCTCCTGATCCAGGTGAGCTTCAAAACAGGCGGTGCTATTTTTTGTTCTCCGTCTCAGTTGAGCTGACCTCTTCTTAACCATTCCAATGAGCCTCCTTTGTCAATCTCAGCTCGGTTCAATTCCTCTTTGCCTTTACTTGCTCTTTTGTCGGTCTCTCAGTTGTTGGTGTATATTTGTTGATATTTCTTTTTAGATCCTCGTGGAGGATCTCGAAGTCTTACTCACGTTGTTGTTCTTCATCTTCTTCTTCTGGACTTTTTTGTTTCACATCCTACAGTTTTCATCGAATCTTCCTGAAACTTGGCGTATACATGTAAAAATACCGTGCGCAGACAGTAACCATCTCCGATTTTGAAAATTCCTCCTAGAAAAAAAGTTATGACGTCAAAATATCTCCGCTAATGGAAATCACCTAAAAAATTATCTCCGAAACTAGGCAGGCTTTTTAAATTCTGTTTGCGGGAATCAAACAGAGCATTAGCAGAGATTAATTACCGCACATATGATACATCACTATGACGTCATATCAATTTTAATGACGTCATTCCTATTTTTTGACATTTTTTGTTTCACAAGCCAGAGTATTCATCGGATCTTCGTGAAACTTGCCATGTATATGCAGAAAGCCCACGCGCAGGAAGTAACCATCTCCGATTTTGAAAATTCTTCCTAGAAAAAAAAGTTGACGTCATAATATCGCCGCCTATGGAAATCGCCTATACCATTATCTCCGAAACTAGGCAAGCTGTTTGAATTTTGTTTGCGGAAATCAAGCCGGGCATTAGCACAGATAATAATTTATCGCAAACCTGATACATCACAATGACGTCATATTCGTTTTTATGGCATCATCATTAAGAGGACGAGGATATTGGCTCATTTGAGCTTGTTGTATATTTATTTTGCCTTTTTGCAATTGTTGGGCTGTATGTGTTGCTGTTTCATTTTCCTGTGTGGCGTCTTATATTTGCCACTGTTTTTCGAAATTGCTTGCAAGGTGAGTTCGGGATACTTTTTCAGGTTTTTGTGTTCATGTTTCTTTACAAATCAAATCCGATGGTGTGTTGAGGCATTTGACATACTCAGCTTGTGTGTGTGTGTGTGTGTGTGTGTGTGTGTGTGTGTGTGTGTGTGTGTGTGTGTGTGTGTGTGTGTGTGTGTGTGTGTGTGTGTGTGTGTGTGTGTGTGTGTGTGTGTGTGTGTGTGTGTGTGTCATATCCACTGCCATCATTCACTTGTTTTACAGGAAATGGAACTAGCCCGAAACCTCTCATCCATGGATATTTCTCGTATTATTATATTTCCGTGAGTCCGATTTGCATTCAGGAACAGAATATTTATGGTTAACCATCTTGAAATTGTTAATCAGTTCATCTAAATGCTGAAAATTATTCTTAAAGACTATTTCAATTACAGATTTTGCGCTAATAATGCCAAGTTGAAAGTGTCCGGTAAGCAGAACAGAGTCACTGAAAACACACAACATCGCATGCGCAAAAGGCCTCATTAAGCATTCATACGTCATTTTGAAAGTTGCGTATTAAACAGTTAACAACATTTTTAAATTGGAGCATGGAGGACAGATATCAAAATTAAATATGGATTCAAGTTTAATTACGGGAATTCACTTTGCAGGAATACATCCCCTGCAGGGAATCCACTCTGGGCTGATGATGGCCAGTGGGCCAGAAGTGGGTTTGTGTATGCACAAGGAACTTTGATGGAGGAGGAGGCCATTTCGTGCATCAGGCCTTTGTAACATCAATACTACATTAATTCAATCTAACAGTTGATCAATTCAATTTCACTGAGGGCTTGGGAGGGGGAAGGGGGGTGGGTGGAGCAGGGGAGTTGCACCCTCTCTATGGCAGCTATGTCCTTCCTCAGATTTGGCAACCAAAACGGTTCATGTTGGAGGTGAAGGCTCATTAATCACTGCACCATATTCACACTGATCCTGTGGTTTGTCACGACTCCAATGAGCTGTTTAAGATATTCGTTAACACCTTGCTTATCTGCTCTGTTAACATCACGCTTAATTGCTCCGCCACATCCCTCAACACTCTTGGATGCATATTATCTGACCTGGGAGCTTTATCCTCCCTTAGTTTTCCTCGCTGTTTCTTTACTTCCTCCACTCTTACTTAGATTTCCTCAACAAGCCATTGCTTACCACTGAGATGGATACTCAGCTATTGGAAGTTCCCCTGACTGTTCTTGTGTAAATCTAGAAGTAAAAAAAAACTATATAATAATAAGTCTGCCATGTCACTACCGCCATCATCATCATCATCATCATCATCATCATCATCATCATCCTCCAATTCTCCTGTGCTCTTCCTTAATGGGCCCACACTCTTCTTAACATTTTCTTTACTCCGTATACACTTACAAAATGCCTCGTTGTTATGTTTTGTATTTTTGGCGAAAACCTTTTCATATTCTCGTTTGGTTTCCCTTGTTGTTTTCTAAACTAGACTCTGTTTACTCCTCCACTGATGTGAGTTGGACTCTCGTCCTATTATTTTGTATTTGATGAATGAATGCCTTATGTTTACCCTTAATAACTCTGCTGACCTCACTATTCACCTACCATGGTCTCTTTCTGCATCTACATTAACATCTCACTACAATATACCAACTCTGCACCCCCTACACATTTGCTCTTTGAAGGTTGCCAATTTCTCTCATTTGGATTGTCCACATGTTAGCTTGTCCCAATATACAGCACATAACTCGTCTCATACCTTCAAAGTTTGCTTTCCTGAAATCTGTCAGCCTTTCCCTATTGTCCTGAACGACACATCTCAACAATATAGTTGCAAACACTATTTTGTGATTACTTGTCCACAACTGTTACCCTACCTTTATTAATCTCCACCTCCTCCATCATATATTGTTGCTTGAATAAAGATTTAACAGAGCATCTGCCCTACCCGCATGGGCTTTTCTACAAACTGGTTTAAAAAGCAATCCTGGAATAGATTTCGAAAATACTCTCTGGTTCTCTACCTTTTGATGAAACACTCTACCTTTCTGCCAGGTCTTTCCTTATCATTCATGAACCCCTCTTTCCTGCTCTTCCCCCTTACCATGAGACATATAAATACATCCTACAAGTGTCTTACTTGTCTTATAAACACTAATCTCAATACACACAGAATCCTTCACATTAGTTCCCTCCTTAATGCCATTCTTTACTCTCGATACAATACAGTATTGTTTTGTGCCCAGATTTCCACACCCCCTCTTGTCTTCCCTTTTCTATTGCACCTAAACATCTTGCAGCCTTCTTTTCCTGCTCTCCAAGTACTCTCCTCATAAAAGCAAGTCTCACTTACTACAACTACACTATACTCCTTGCTATCTAATTTAGCTTCAAGCTCTTCCATCATATTATTTAAACTTCTTGAATGTTGGTATACGTATAATATCCTTAACCTTCCTGTTGCCACCCTTCGTTGTCTGTACCCACCAACCATGCCATCAACAGCATCTCCACCCTCCTCTTGCTTAAGAATTATTCATCTCCTCTTCAATTTCCATTGCAAACATCGTTGCCCCCTTTCTGTTTAGTCTATTGCCACCATTGTGGAAACACTCCATTAGCCTCCTTCCTCAAAGACTCCCAGTGCTTTGAAAACACAAATCAATGCTTCCAAACACCATTTCTCCAACCACAGGTTAACATTTATGGCTCTACTTGCAAATTCTCCACTATAATACATGCTTGGTGGAATCCTGGAAAAAAATTTCCTTTTGAAACGCCTTTCCCTCAATCAATAACCCAATAATTGATACATTGCCTTCAAGTCCCCTGCGTATATTCTTCTCACATCACTGGCACCCACATACACCGTAACCAATGTCCTGCACCGTGACCCAACAAAACGTCATCCAAGAGACCGACAATATCGCTCACCCTTCCACGAGCCTCGACTATGGATACAATTTATTTTTATTTTTAATGGAGAATCCACAAACTGAACTCCACATCTCAACAATATCGTTTCATCTTTGGCAAAATTTATCTCCATGGTCTCCCTCCCACCCTCTCCCACCTCCCCCAAATATCCACCACGACACATACCTGTGTTCATTTGATGCAGTTTGGCACCTCCAGCAACAATGATTATCTGACCACATTTCATCCCAAGGATCTACCCATCATAACAGCATGCCAGTTGCTCTAATTTGTCTGAATGTGCACTACAAGCTTCTCACCACCCATCAGTACCCGTAACTCTTGTTCTCGTCCTTCCGAAGTGACTCCCCCACTCTGTTAAACATCATGACAAAGGGGAATTTTGTTTGGTTTATGGCATTGGTGGTCGATTTAAGTTTTTGATTATTAATATATTTTTTTTTTTTCCAAAGTAAAGCAGGAACCACAAAAGTCGGGTTTGCAATCAAAGTTAACAGCTAGGGGCAAACGAATCCGGGAGGCATAATTTGAGATTAATTAACTTACAAGCCTGGTAACTTGCCCTCATCTTTCAGTTAATGGGCAGGAACAAATCAGAATTCCTGCAAATTAAGCACCCCAGTCCTTTTTTTTTCTTCCTTTCCATCTCTTTCCTTTTTTACTGTCCAGGCCTAATGTAATTTAAACTGTTAGTCAGAGACACTCTGGCCTTCCAACTCAGTTCAGCTTTGGGAAAATCTGCATTCTGCTCACTCCCTACTACACTTACCTTGCCATGTGATGATGTTTTTCAGGGAAAACAGAACAGCTTGTCCTTGCAACTGCAAAACATCCAATGCCATTGAGCTAAAATTATAGTAGTCAAGGTAAAGAGATAATTATATTGTATTCTGTTTGTCTTTATACATGAGGAATACTTTATCAAACCTTGTGAGTACTTTCACTTTTAGAAAGTAATATAATACTGTACATGCTATTATTGGGTTTTATTTATTTATTTATTTATTTATTCAGCAATAGCTGAATTATTTTTGAAGTTACTCTGACGTTTGTAACAAAGGTAAAATAAAATTAAGAGAGCATTCACTAATGGGCACAATTACTCGTACTTGTCAATCCAAATGAAGGTCCAGGATTACGGCGAGGCATTTATTTTTGTATTGATCAACCCCTTTGATCTGTACCAACCACTTTTTACACTTCCGCAAGCACTACTTAGCAGCAGGGTCAGCAATTTCTGGATATATTCAGGAAGAAGCTGGACCAGTTCACTTGCAGCAGCATTGGTTTGTTGAAAGAAGTGGCACATACTTTTTATGTGTGGTTGAATGGGGAAAGCAAAGCTGTCAAGCTGCCAATGGTAATTTAAATTTATTGGAGATATGTCATCACAGCATTTAATATACATGAATATTTTTCTTAAATGAGAGCAAGGCTCATGGAAGATAGAGGTTGAGCTGATAGTGGAGTGGGGGAAACGATTGAGCACAACCAGGTCAGGTCAGGTATGGGAGCATGTGCCAGAACAGCGCGTCGCTGCGTCCACTTTCCGCCGGTACTCCAGGGGCCTCCGTCTGGCCATCCCCCAGGCAGATGCCAGGCCCATCCCCATCTCCTTGAGATGATGGTCAACCTGCTGCAACCATGAGGCACGTGGTCGGCCCACTGGCCTCCTCCACTCATGAGACTCCCTCGCTGAGAGAATCTGGTGAGCAGGATCAGCGTCAGGAAAACGAGCCACATGTCCATACAGCCGCAGCTGACGCTCACGGACTATGCAGGTAACAAATCTCATCCGAGTCTCTCTCAGCAACCGCTCGTTGGACACAAAATCCGACCAGCGATAGCCAAGGATTCTCCGAAGAGACCTGGTACCAAAGGAATTAAGTCTCCGTCTCAGATCCTTGGTCAAAGTCCAAGTCTCGCACCCATAGAGCAAGACTGGAAGTACCAAGGACCTGAAGACTCGGACTTTCGTCCTCCCGCACAGGTACCGGCAGCGCCACACCCCATGATCCAGTGAATCCATGACTCCCCAGGCCCGACCCAGACGTCTATTGACCTCCGGCTCACAACCTGCGGAGACATGAATATCACTGCCAAGGTAAGTGAATCTATCCACGACCTCAACATCCTCACCACAAACAGACACAGACAGGACAGCAGCATCCAAGATGTCACCGAAAGCCTGGATCTTTGTTTTGACCCAAGAAATCCGTAATCCCAACGGCTCCGACTCCTCATTCAGCACCTCGAGGGCCCCCAAGAGGATGTCTAAAGTCTCCGCAAAGATGACTGCATCATCTGCAAAATCAAGGTCCGAGATCTTGACATTGCCAAACGATGCACCGCAACTTGATCTCTCCGACATCCTCCCAAAAATCCAGTCCATACAAGTGTTGAAAAGTGTGGGGGCAAGTACACATCCCTGACGAACTCCAGTAACAACTGGAAATAAGTCAGAGGCGGTACCACCACACTTCACAGCACTCTCAGTACCAGAGTAGAGTTCAGACATCAGATCGATCAGTTTCGGTGGCACCCCACGAAGACCAAGAATCCTCCAGAGGACATCCCGATTCACTGAATCGAACGCTTTACAGAGATCAACATAGGCTGCAAGCAGCCCCTGCCGAAACTCTCGTCTGCATTCAGTGAGGACACGAAGAGCAAGGATACGGTCAATCGTTGACCTCTTTGGTGTAAAGCCTGACTGCTCTGGACGCTGGTGCTCAAGCAGATGGTGGCGAACCCTATCAAGAATTATCCGAGCAAAGACCTTGCCCGGCACTGAGAGCAGCGTCACCCCTCGGTAGTTGTTGCAGTCTTGGCGATCACCCTTCCCTTTCCAGAGAGGGACAACAAGGCCCCTCTTCCAGTCAGTTGGGATGATGCCTGTGTTCCAGGCAGAGCACAAAACTGCATGCAACGACGCGAGTGCAGCATTTCCACCAGCCTTGAGAAGTTCAGCATGGATGCCACAGATCCCTGGAGCTTTGCCCCGTTTCAACTGGTTCACCGCAGCCCGTGTTTCCACAAGCGATGGTGGACCACAGTTGATTCGAGGGTCAGCAACAGGGATTGTAACACCCTTGACGTCCAACTCGACAGCTGGGGGATCAGCCTGGTACAACCGCTCAAAGTAACCGGCCCAGCGGGCCTTCACTTCAGACTCCTCTGTCAAGAGCCTACCACTCTCTGCTCGAACTGCAGTGCTCCGAGGGATGGGCTTGGATGAACGTAATGCGCGAATTCCCTGTAAGCGGGACGAGAATCACCTGTCCACAGGTGATGCTCTACCCCTCACAGATTCCTCGCACATAGGCCTCCTTGTCCACCCTCAGTGCACGTACACTCTTACGCCTCAGCTCCCTGAACACCTCAGCTCTGCCATTCAGCCTGGCCCTGCGACACTGGTCAATGGTATCCAGTGTCCCTTGAGAGACAAAATTCTTCTTTGCCCTGCGGTGAGCTCCAAGGCATCCACCGGCAACATCAAGGGACGGTGGTCTTGAAGGTGCTCCACAACTCTTCAGGACCCCCAAAGCACCCAGACCCCCAAGTGTCCACTCAGCCTGTTCGCAAACTCCTCAGCTACTCTCTCATCCCTGAGCTTGGCAACATCCAGCCTAGGCTGGGATGGTACCATTCTCCAGGATTTAAGGTGCAGCTTTAGAGTTGCTACAACAAGCCTGTGGTCAGTATTGAGGAACTGAGCACTCCGGTAGACCCTGCAGTTCTGGATCATCCTCCAACGACCGTCAATGAGGACATGGTCAATCTCCTTTGCCACACCGCCAGCGTTGGAATACCAAGTCCAGCGATGAGCTTGCGGGCGCTGAAACCATGAACCAGCCACCCTAAGTCCATGACTTCTTGCAAAGTCAAGGAACTTAGTGCTATTCTGGTTCATAGTTCCTGACCCATGGGGACCAACACACACCTCATAACCATCCCTATCAGTTCCAGTCGATGCATTGAAATCCCCCAAGACTAGAAGTGTATCTCGTCTGGGGCACTGATCAACCACAGACTCGAGTGTGGCGTAGAATGCATCCTTCACGGTAAGATCACTCGCCTCAGTCGGAGCATAAATAGAGACCAGGGAAATGACACCTAAGGAGTGACGAATCCTTAATCTCATAATACGCTCGTTGACCGGTGTTACCTCAATTATCATTGGGGTCAGCTTATTGGACACAGCTACAGCAACTCCTTGGGTATGGTAACCATCAGAGCGACCAGACCAATAGTAGGTGTAACCACCCACCATTATCTCGCCGCAATCCGGTCTCCGAACCTCAGAGAGAGCTGCAATCCCGATGTCCAAACGCTTGAGCTCAGATGATAACAGAGACAGGTGATCATCCTCTCTTAGGGATAGGACATTCCAGGCACCCACCCGAAGGGACCGCCTCAGGTTAACCCAAGGAGACCGCCGTCTGGTGGACGACACCTCAGCACCACTCCGACACACTCTCCCGCAATCTGACCCAGGGATGTTACCCCGTGGTTTCCCTCCTATCAAAGATTGGGGGTCCCGAAGGCTTTGCCCCAATCCCATCATCCGGTGAGCTGCCCTGCGAAGGGAAGCTGCACAGGAGCACAACCAGCAGGGGAATAACTAAACAAACAGGAAAAGAAGGAAGAGAGAGGTGAGGAGGAAACATTGAAACTAGCAAGTAGAATGTTTGGAAGGGTTAATGGGGGTAGTAATTAGATCATGGGTCAGAATGGGGGATGACAAGAGATGGCTGTGCACTGCGTGATTGATACCTTGAAGGGAAGAGTTGGAAAGAACAGCCTCTGGAAAGTGGTTCCATAGATGGGAGAAGCAAGGAAGAAAGATGTTGAGGTGTGAAGTTGACCTGGATTTTGGAAGTTTATCCTTGTGGGACATTCCACTCTTGTTGAAATCTTTAGATTCCACCGAAGCAAGGAGAGACTGATGTGATGTTGGAACACCAAGACTATAAATGCTTTGTCAAAATGTCACCGACCTCCTCCCCTCACCTTCTCAGGCCAAATGCCTATTTTTACCTCCACCATTGAAGGTGAAGGAGGTTATGTTTTCACGTCTGTCTGTCTGTCTGTCTGTCTGTCTGTCTGTCTGTTTGTCTGTCTGTCTGTCTGTCTTTTTCACCTACAGGTCACAATTTAAAACCGATCTTCACGAAACTTCACCACATGTTATAGTTTGTCATAAGGAAGAGGCCTATTGTTTTTGAGGTCAAAAGATCAAAAGGTCAACACTGGCCAAAGGTCAACAACTTAGGAGGGATTTCTAAAATCCTCAACTTTCATCCGATTGACTTGAAATTTGAAGAGGATTTATATTTCAGGTCATTGAATTCAAGCAGTGAATTATTTTTAGGTCAATGTCGACCAAAAGGTCAACTTAGGCCAAAGGTCAACAACTAAGGTGGTATATCTGAAATCCTCAATTTTCATCTAATTGAATTGAAATTTGAAGAGGATTTATATTTCAGGTCACTGAATTCAACTAGCCAAGTATTTTTTTAGTTCAACATAAACCAAAAGGTCAACATCGACCGAAGGTCAACAACTTAGGTGGTGTTTCTAAAATCCTCAATTTTCATCCGATTGACTTGAAATTTGAAGAGGATTTATACTTCAGGTCATTCAATTCAACCACCAATTATTTTTTAGGTCATCATCGAACAAAAAGTCAACATAGGCCCAAGGTCAACAACTAAGGAGGTATTTCTAAAATCCTCATTTTTCTTCTCATTGACTTGAAATTTGAAGAGGATTTGCATATCAGGTCACTAAATTCAACCACCAATTATTTTTGAGGTCAAATTAGTTTTTTGGACTTTGCAAGTGTCATGCTCTGCACGACGTCATCTTCTTGTTATTCTGTCTGTCTGTCTGTCTCTGTCTCTGTTTATCGCCTACAGGTCATAAATTTTAGCCAATCCTCACGAAACTTCACCACATGGTAGAGTTTCTCATAAGGAAGCTGTTATTTTTCAGGTCAAAAGGTCAACGTAGGCCAAAGGTCAACGTAGGCCAAAGGTCAACTTAGGTGGTATTTCTAAAATCCTCAATTTTCATCTGATTGACTTGAAATTTGAACAAGATTTGCATGTTGTTTCACTGAATTTGGAAACCAACTATTTTTTTTTTTAACTGAAAAGGTCAAAAACCAACTCAAGGTCAAACTTCTAAAATCATCAAATTTTATTTGAAAAATCTCCAATTTTCATCTGATTAACTTGAAATTTGAACACTGTTTGCATATTGCATCACTGATTTGGGAACCCAACTATTTTTGAGATCAAAAGGTCAAAGATCAACTCAAGGTCAAACTTCTAAAATCATCAATTTTCATCTGATTAACCTGCAAATTAAGAAGAAATTGCAATGTAGTGGAAAATAACTCAATTTCCATACAATCGATTGATCAACATACCAATGGAGAATCTTTAATTTTGTATATACAGAGGAAGAACATTCAATGATTCACTGAAACATTCGAATGAACTTCACTGAAACTGAAGCCCAAAGCTATTCCTCTTATACATAATTTAACATCCAAAAATGGGAGGGTGAGACATTTGGCAATTCAACTACGGGATGAGCTGATAGGTATTCGGCAAAAGAACTCAAAACTGCAATACGTGTTCACTTTGGGTGGGAGGGAGAGAATAACACAATCATGGCAAAAGTTGCAGTGTTAACAACCAGGTCACCCTGTTTCTATACAGTGAACAAGACCTTTTTTCATAGTAAGATATTCCTTTTACCAATATGTAGGTCAAAAGACTCTTGGGAAAAGGGAAACATTACTGACAGTTAATTTGACTATTGTACAAAAATTTATGTTTATAAAGTACCAGCAACAATTCAACAGGTGAATATAATTGAGACACATGAATATAATTATTTTTCTTCAACACATAGTACATCGCTGAATTTGGAAACCAACTATTTTTGAGGCCAAAAGGTCAGAGGTTAACTCAAGGTCAAACTTGTAAAATCATCAGTTTTAATCTGAAAAGTAATCAGTTTTCATCCGATTGACCCGAACTTTGATTAAGATTGTGAATTTTAATCTGAATGAAATGGACAATTTCATGTATCCTTGGCAATCTTTGAAGAGGGGGGTGGAATTTGCAAGTATCGTGCACTGCACGGTCTTTTTCTTGTTTGTCTGTTTGTCTGTCTGTGTGTGTGCAGGATATCTCAAAAGTTGTAGATGGATCCCGATCAAATTCGGTGGGCAGGTTGGGTGTCTGACAAGGACAAACTGATAAGATTTTGGTGAAGATCCGGATCCGGATCTGGATACGAGAGTTATTT
Source organism: Eptatretus burgeri (assembly GCF_056783735.1). NCBI lineage: Eukaryota > Metazoa > Chordata > Myxini > Myxiniformes > Myxinidae > Eptatretus > Eptatretus burgeri. The sequence goes on along the minus strand of NC_140965.1, from coordinate 111,705,453 downwards.
ATTTTTTAAAGTGATTCTTCTCCATTGAGAGATTGTGCCAAAAAGATATATTGCAAGATATTTCAAAATACATTTTGCCCAATATGTTCTCGTGGCTCAGGCATTATGCGGTGGAGGTATGCTCTCTACCAAGTGCCCTCCTAGTTTGAACTGCGGTTTTCATGGAAGAGTCTGTACATACACATAATACATACAACAAGACAAGGGCATGAGTACAAATAAGGGTATTTTAACACATGTAGAAACAACATTAGTAGACAATGTGCAAATCAACACAGTATTACCAGTACACAGTTCCCATCCCCCACAGTTTCCTCCCCTCCTCCCCCAAAATGGCAAGACAATCATAACGATGAGGTTCCTGTGCCTGCCTCACAGGTCTAAACCTCACACCATGCCCTCCCCCTCTGCCTCCCCCACCCCCTCCAAGCAGTTAAATTAAGGAGATGGATTGAATTAATGTGGTGTTGATGGAGTGCAACCATGATTGGCTCAATGGACTCCTCCTGTGCAAGATATATAAGTTCCTTGTATATCCTTGTATGTACAATTTGAACCTGGGATCCTTGCCTCATTGGGCAAGTGCTCCAAGAGAACAGAAAGTTTATGTTAGCAGAGGGAATGTGGAAGCCAAAACATTTCCTCTGTTGCACCCATACTCTTACCTTTCACAAAGGTATATTTGGCATATATAACATATACTTTTTATATTTATGTCTTATCTTCCCCATCAGGTTGGTGCTGAGGTGCACTTTAGTTGTCGAGAGGGCTTTCATGTGCAAGGTTCAACCTCTCGCACGTGCCTGCCCGACCTGCACTGGAGTGGACAGAAACCCAATTGTGTTGGTAAGAGTTTGACGTGGCCATGCATTCTTACTCTCCTATTTAATTGTCCAACTCCTTGACGATAGATGGTACTCCAGTTGTGATCAAGGCAATATCCTTATGTATTCAGCTCTGCCTTTTCCATCCAGTTTACTTAACAATGACATAAAACTCATGGAGTTTATGCACAATCATATCCAGGAGAAAGACATTGGTGGACCTGAATGTTTTTAAATTTATTTTTGTTTTTTTTACTTGAACTGTGAGGTCACTCATCATAGACAACAGACAAAGCAGCATATTGCATATGGGATTGGGATCATGATCCATGGGTTTGGTGGGTAAGATGAAACAAACTAATGGAACTTTGTTTTTCTATTCTATTCAGCATTTGTCTAACCAACCGATTTTGCTTTCTTCAATCAGTCAGAAGAAGCCTTGCTTGCATATAAAATTTCTTGCTTTAGTTCAATCCTGTGTATTTCTATGTTCTGTGTTTTGCAGTGATGTCGAGGAATCGTTATGGATATACCACTTCTCCTTCACTGTATGTTAAACATTTATTTCAATGAAACATGCCAGACTTCTGCCAATTAAGACTATCTCGTCTTCTAATTCCTGGTTCAACTATTGCTGCTCCGAGGCCATTCATGAAATGGATGTGTGTAGCATATCGGACCTGGAAAAGTCTTCTTCCTCTGACTCGCATTCAGCCTTTATCGCCGCTCAAAATCATTGCAAATGTGTTATTCATGAGGCGAAGCATTCCTTTATCCAAAGGTAGTGTGTCAACCTCTGCTCTCCTTTCACTGATAAATATTTCTGGTCTTGAGCTAAAAGTATCTCTTACAACTTCTGTCACACTATCTCTCCTTTGCTTTTCCATTCCGATGATACTCGAGATGTCTCTCCTGACTGACAAAGCAACTTTTTTCTCTTCTAACATTCCAACACCCCCTGATGCACCCCCTTACTAATCCCAAGCCTCTCCCTCTCATCTCTTTTCATAAAGTCAAAAAACTACGACTTCCTCTGGACACAAGCAAGGCATACGGACTACATGGCATCCCTCCTCGTATCTCGGAGTGTGTTTCAGCACTTGCACCCGTGCTTGCTAGTTTAGTTCGCGTCTGTTTAAAAACCAAAACTTGTCCTCTTTCCTGGAAACCTGCATTAGTACAGCCTATTCTGAAGAATTGTGATTGTTCAAACCCTTCCAACTACTGTCCCATTGCTTTAATTTCCTCTACAGTATTTTCCAAAGTCTTTGAACGTCTTCTCAATTATCATTTCCTCAAGCATCTTGAATCTCAGTCTTCTCTCTGACCATCAGTATGGCTTTCACAAGACTAGATCTCCCGGTGATATCGTTTCCTATATTATGAATGTCTGGTCTTCTTCTCTGGGAGACTTTGGGGGATCCTTTGTCGTAGCTCTTGATATCTCAAAAGCTTTTGACAATGTGTAGCACCCAGGTCTGATCTTCAAGCTCCCTAATGAACAGTTGCTCTGATTATATAAAGGATTTGTTGGTCCATGTCTAAGAGGATTGATTTGTCCTTGTGTCGAGACTGATCTCACATCTGGGGAGGTTATACCTCCATGTACTTATTTAATAGAGTCGAGTCTAAAACAATCTGACTTATCAACCCTCCCAAACTGACCTCAAAACTCAACTTGCTTGAATCACGCCACGATGTTGGCTTTCTTTCCCTTTTCTATAGATATTACTTGGGGTTCTGCTCCCGAGAACTGGCTGCTTGTATACCTCTGTCATTAGTGAGACCACAAAATACTTGGCAAGCCACAACGTCACATGATCATTGTGTGGCCGTTGGCAACCCCAGGGTGGGCCATTGTAGTGTTTGTTTCTTTCCCTTCACCACCAAGCTCTGAAATTATTGACTTCCTCTTGTCTTTCCGAACAGTTATAACCTGCCCTTTTCAAAAGGTGTAGTTTTCCAGTTCCTCAAAAACTCTTAAGGCCCGGTCACACCTTGACGTTTTAGCCAGCGATGGCAACGTATTAAAATGTATTTAAAACGCTGGCTTACGTTGAACTTTTGATGTTTTTTTTTAAAGATTCGGACGTATTCATAGCGACTTTGTCTTATGTATAATGCATTGGTAATGGACACAGAACGTTTCGTTGTGTTATAGATAACTTATACCAACGAATGCTGAACCTGTTGTCGGCCTACACAACCGATGCCCAACGATAGTCTAACTTAGGCATAGCGCGTTGCACGCATCGCCGACGATGTCGTGACGTAGCCTATTAAAAGGCTGACGCACAACGATTCGAATCATAACTGCCGTAGAAATGGAAGTGTCAACATCGCGGTCACACCTTGGCGATCTTGCCAGCGTATGCCGACCTAAGAAAAATGTGTCTAAAACGTTGGGGCACGTCAAATACGGTATGAGTAAGTTTGGTATACGTGAGTAGAACGCTAAAGTACGCTATCATACGTCATAGAAAGTAGAGTACGTCAAGAAATTTTAAACATGTTCAAAATTTTACGACGTACTCGGCGTATGACACACGTTCCGCATGCGATGGGGATAAGTTTTACACACGATATGTGGACGCTTACACACGTTCTCAAAGGCTACTTATAAGCTACTCATAAGTCGAAACACGTCGCGGTAATGTCTTTTTTACGCGAAACTTATTTCTAACTTATGTTTGACGTGCTTTGAACCAATTCTTTACGTAGTCCCAACACACATAGACGTTTGTAGACGTATTCCAATGACGTCTTCCGGTTGACAAAAAAAAAATGAACGTGTTTCTAGCTTACAACTGCCATATAAAGACGTGTTCCCAGCGGTTTTGGGAATTGGTATATAAAAATGCTGCTCATAAAAGGGGAACCCAACAGTGTTTTCGAGTCCTTTTTGAGTCGATATCCATGTCAGCAGTAACAGTATCAGTATCAGTATTAGTATTAGTATTAGTATTAGTAGTAGTTTGTTCATGTTGGCAGTAGTAGGTGAGTGTGAGGGGGAGGGTGTGGGTTATGATGGATCGTCCTTGCGTTTAACGATTTAAATGATAAACTCAACGATTTAAATGGCTGCATCTCCACTATTGAAAGTAGATGCTTGCGCTCAACAACTGGATTTTTTTTTACACTCAACGACTTTTAAACGGTACCACTCAGCTATTTTCATTGTTTACAATGAACGATTTAAATTGCTGTCACTCGCCTTTGTTTTTTGACGCTGGGGTTTTCAAATTTGAAGCGTTTCTTCTGATCGTGTTAAAACGCTCAAACTCGACTATTTTAAATAGACGCTGCCGATGGACAATTGGAATCATAGCCAAGCCAGACGTCGAAGTGTGAACATCCTCGTCATGCCGAAGAAAAGTTTGAAGAATGCTGCAAATAAGTGTCCTGGCCGTGGCCGTGGACGCTGACGCAAGGACGATCCATTATACCGACGTCTTTCAGCCTATGAATAACTTAAAAGTAACGTCTGTCGACGTGTGGCAACGATCGCGTAACGTGCCAACAACACGTTAATCATAGGTTAGAAATAAGTTTCGGGTACGCTAAACATTACCTCGGCGTGTCTCAACTTATGATTAACGTACAAGTAGCATGTGTTGACGTCTGTCAACGATCGCAGACCATGCATACAACTTGTGGCCAGCGTAGCGGAACGTGTGAGTCATACGCCGGCATACGTCGTGAAATTTCAAACATGAAAAAATTTGAGGACAACCAAAAAGTACAACGTTTAAAGCCAGCGTACAATGACGTATGGCAGTGTTTTTCAGCGTGCTCTCAATGTTATCAAAACTTACCCATAACGTATTCAACGTGTGCCAGCGTTTTAGAAAAAAAATTCAAAAATCGGCATACGTTGGCTAAAACGTCAAGGTGTGACCGGGCCTTTAGATTATTTTTCCTTCTCTTTACTTCTTTATGACCAGTTCTGTTTTGTTTCATTTAAAGCAGTGCTCCCCAACCTTTTGATCCCACAGGCCGCATTCACTACTCCCAAGGATGTTGGGAGCCAGAAAAAAAATTATGCATTTTATTGAGAGACTTGAGACTGAGAAACATTTTCAGAGTCAATGAGAAACTTGATGCATTTTTTATTTTAATTTTTTTTTATTAAATGTAATTAATTTTAAATTCTGCCGCAAGATGCCGGAAGGTAAAATCAAATTGATTTGATTCCTTCCGGCGGTAAGCGGCAGTGGCTGGCTGCGGCATTGTGTAAGGCTTTTCAGGTCACGGCCCCGGCCGGCAGTGGCATTTTGTAAACCCCTTTAAAATTGCTACATGGAAATGTGTTTTGATGGGAAAGTCCTCGCGGGCCGCAGTATAGGGCTCCGCGGGCCGCATGTTGGGGACCAATGATTTTAAAGCCTGACCTCGATGAGGATGATACAGTTCATGACTGGAGCCTTTAACGTTTAAAAAAACAAAAAAAAATGTGGGTTTCCCACTTTTACACCATGTCTTGATGAGGAAAACGGATGTCAACATATTATTATTTTATTTTATTATCATTGTTATCAATATTATTAGGGTACCAGGATAGACGAAAGGTGTGCAGTCGTATCGGTAGTATTATCCAAGCTGTGTTTTGGAAGCCTGTTGCTCTTCCTGGGATTATTATTCTTTGCTTTCTGTAAAAATGTTGTCATCATATGTCTTGCTCTCTGTAAAATCATATTTCTCAGAAACCGCTACACTGAAAAACCTGAACATTCACAGAATTGTTACAAATGCATTTCCTTCAATAAACCTCACTTGTAGAAAGGCTTTCTGGCCATCTCAGATTAATAATATTTTTTCAAAGATATTTTCCAGAACCACTTAACCGATGAAAACAAAACTTCAGATATATCATCGACAGACCGGTGGTCTGCCAGTTTGCGAGGAAGTAAAATAAAATGGCTGGCACAGACCCATCAAAATTGACCATTTTCACGTTGGGGAGTTGATGGATTTTGACCAAAAAAAACTGGTATATATCACCTGTACACGAAGATGGGACATGCTAATAGACCGTATCACCATTATGATTTGAACACTTGGGACCGTATCTTGTGAATCCATACTTGCCAACCAAGATGGCGTCCCTCACAACTGAGACACGAACATCTATTTCACCAAGAAAAAGAGCTTTGTTTGTCGTGCTGCCAGGCTTAAAAATGTTGATTTTTGAAGGCACCTCATGGCTCCTTCTTTCAAGTCTAGTTGTTACTGCTTGGAAGCATTATTAGTTGTGTGCAGCTCTTATTTTAATCATGATTATTAGGGGAGCAATAGATACCCTTTTGAAATTGTTGTGATTATTATGATGATTCCATGAAATTTGCAGCGGACCTACAGGCCACACCGTTGATCCATGGAAATTGAAACTTTGACCAACTATGACATATCACTTGACTTGATGCATATCCTAAGGATGACATCATAGGTCACGTGACCTGGTGGCCATATTGGATTTCATGAAAACCTTGAAAATGCATTTCCTCCTCCATTTTTTGATTGATTGAGTTGAAACTTGGACCACTTATAATATGACACTTAAATTGTTGTAAACACTCTGGATGACATCATAGGTCACATGACATGGTGGCCATATTGGATTTCATGAAAAATTTTAAAATGCATCTTTCATTTTTCGATCTATTGAGTTCAAACCTCTCTTTGGGCCTCTCACTCTCTCACCACAGGCAGGTTGGTGATCTTTCTATCTTCTACCATCTCCTCTCTGGTCTCACCCCCCTGCTCTGTCTGTGATATGTCCCCCACCATATTTATGCATGGCGCTCAAGGTCTGCCAACAACCCCCTTCTGGTAAACTATCAAAATCACAAATCTTTGCTCACCTTCACTCTTTCGTTCCTCTTTTATCCCCACATTTAGAATAAACTCCCACAATCTGTTCAATCCCATTCTTCCCTCCAGGCCTTCAAAACAGTTGTTCACCACCACCTCTTGTCTTCCCCCATCCAAAACCTTGATCTCTTCTACCCCCGTTAATCCACCCCAAACCCACCTCCTTCAAATTCCCTGCTTTCCTTCCTGAACCGAAACTAAAAGTCCCTGTAATGTCCATCTTGTACACCCCGTGTTCCCCGCCCCATCCCTCTCCCTTCCACAGATCTCCTAATGTCTCTGTTTCCCACTGTTTTGTCCTTCCCTCTCCTGCCCCTCTTGTCTCATGCCCTCCTTGCTGTGCATTGTGTGTCAGCTCTCATATGAGCCTCAACATTGCATACAAAAAAAACTTTACATAAACAGATCTGGCCTGCCATTATAATGACGTCGTTGCGCACTCATCCAGTCAGAGTGGGGCGTCTCACTTCAAGGTCCCCAGCTTCACTGCTCATAGTTTTAATTATCATGATTATTTCATTATTACGTTTGTTATTATTGTTATTATTTGCTGATGTCATACCATTCAATATTGGCTTCATTTGAATGTTCATAAAAAAATATTATTCCAAATTCATATATTTTCACTTTGTGAGGTTTTTTTTCTTTTTTTTCAGTCACCGCACGTATATCTGTTACTTCTTGACTAAACCTGTAAATCATTAAATCTTGGGAAATAACAACCCAAAAAATAGTGCCAGACACTTTGTGTTCCCCTTAAAATTATTCTTGATTACAACTATTGGCCATGAATATGAACATTGCCTTCTTATACAATGCATTCTTGTCTTCTACCTGTCCCTACTCTTGTGAAGGCCACGCTTGTCACCAGCCTGAAACTCCGACACACGCAGAAGTGTCTGGCCTTGATATACCAGCACTAGGCTACACCTTGCTCTACACTTGCCAGGAGGGTTATTATATTTCTGGTGGATCTGAGCACCGTACCTGCCGCTCAGATGGTTCCTGGTCAGGAAAGTTGCCACACTGTGTCTGTGAGTCAGAGCTCGGTCACACTCCTTTTATTTAACTTTTCTGGACAAGGCAAAAAACACATTCGTGATTTTAAATTTTAATTTCTGCATGAACGGTAACTGTGACAGTGAGTGTGTCCTGATTTTGTTTCTGAAACTTTTAACTGATAAATACACTTTGCATCACAGTTATTTAATGACAGGCTGTATGTATGTCACAAAGGCTAAACAGGCATGCTTGACCTTTGTGGAAGTAACATGTAATGCATATGTCTCCATGCCTGCTGCTTTTTATTCAACGATCAAAGTGTTGAGAGAGCAAAGTTGTGTGTGCACTGGTGGGTTGACTAATTTGTGAAGATCTCATTTTTAAAAAAAATCTTGATTCCAAAGTCTTACGTCAACCTCGGTGCTTCGTGTATACAATCACATCTCCATTCCCATTGTCAGACATGAAATGAATTCATTTTGAGAATTCTTTACATATCGGATTCGCCTTTTCAAAGGCTGTGGGGAACAACATGATAAGCTGAAAAGAAAGTATTTTAATGTTGTAATCATGCCTTAATTACTGATTTACTCATTGCCATAACCAACCACAAGTTCAAATCTCGTTTATCGGGTGTGTGGTCTTGACCAGCAACGGGACAGAAACATCTGTCAAAATGTTAGTGTATATGCTTTCACCATTCAAAGTTTTTTATAAAATGAAAGTGTGCTTGGAATACTCCCAAGCTTTCATTGAATTTATTAATGAGTTGATCATTAACTTTTCATCCTGATTGGCTCAATCTCTCTTGCATAATTGCCGCAATTATAATTGTAGTAAAAGAGATGTTGCCTTTGAAAGGAGTAATCACTCATCGATCAAAAGGCACTTGAGAGAAGTGGCCGAAGGATGATCAATGATCATTCTTAAAAACACCGAGATTGTTGCAGCGATTTGAAATTCATTCGTCTGAGATTTTGCGAAGTTCTGCACACCTCTGACAATGGTGGCCACAAAACAGTTTGAAGAATATAGTACAGCATGTCGAGAAAGAACAATAACATTTTGCACAAATTCTTTCCTAAAGTCACCACTGATGGTTTTGGGTGTTAATGGATACAAAGGCTTGCTCGGCTGTCAAAAACCATACCAACTGATAATTTGATAATAAGCCGTTTGCAAGTTTAGGAATAGAATAAAGGTCATCGTTGCCCACTCAGGATATTTGTCATTCACTTGAGCGAAACCCGAGAGCATTCTCTCATAGTGGTTATAAATGTCTCCAAATGTTTAATGCACTAGAGAGTTCATAGACAACCTTACCCCACGCAGTGTTCAGGTATAATTAAGTTGAAAGAAAATAAAGACAACAAAGTTTGTAAAAAAACAAAATCCACAAGTGTACTGCCACATTATTTAACACGTTACATTAGTTATTTGTGCCTGTTATTTGTGTCCTTTATCGCGTCCATACAAACAGTAAGTGTCCTATTTAGAATTATTTTCAATGTTGTTTGACTGTAAGACAGGCAGAGTAAAAAAAATATTTCACTCCTCTCTCTGCATGTGCGATCGGGGCAAATTTAGTGCCAAAGTCATGCTGAACTACAGGTTCATGTTCCGATTCATGTTTGGATTCATGCTCAAAATATACCATTCAATTTAAATTAAGTTGTTCTTCAATCATAAACTGTCGTTTGTAGATGGATGGGCAGACGGACAGACGGACAGACAGAAGTGAACCAATTTCTTAACCCTGCTTTTTGCATTGCATGCACAGGGTAATGACTGCAAGGTGATGTATTGATTCAGTGTGTTGTGAATGCTTGTATACTCATGATTCGATTTGGAACAAATTGTTTATTAAAAATGACTTTAATGTTTGTTGAGGTGAGATGTTGATTCTAAAAGTAGAGTGGAGTAAAAGTATGACAAGTTATAATGTATGGAATCAACAGGGCATTGATCAAAATCTGCTAACTGCTTCGGGAAGTAAGGAGAAGCTGATGCTTCAGGCAATGATCAGAGGAACAAAAGAGAGGGGAAGGTTAAGAGTGAGGGTTAATGTAGGGTGGGAGTAAGTCAGAGCGGGTCAGGGATCAGGGAGTACCTGGGGTGTGAATGGCTCGTGTATACGTCTCACAAGAGGGAGCATTTGGATTCAGGGGTTAAAATTAAAGGGGAATGAGACTGGGCGAAAGTGGAAAATAACAGCGAAAACAAAGAACTCAGGGTTTGTGCCAGAAATATCAGCTTCTCCTTGCTTCCCATGGTGGTCAGCATCCTGTTAATTTCATCCGTTGTTCTACCTGTCCACTGATACAGGGTGACATAGAACCTACACCAGCAAGACCAGTTCTTCATTTTATCATAGAAAAAGACAAATCATGACAGAGTGTGAAGAGAATATATCTGGTGACATAAACATCACATGATTCAATGGCACTGCAATAAGCTTGTTCAAAAACGTGGGCGGTCATTGATTGAGGGAGGCGTGGGTTCATCCAAATCTTCAACCCCCACCTGATATGCTCATAAAAGGCAACCATTGTGTAATGTACACATAGCAGAATGCATAGTTCAGTTATAATTTGTTAGATTATTATTGAAATTCCAAATGCTGTGCTTTCTAGTTGGATCAAAGCGTGGATTTGCTGGCATATCAAGCTCAGAAACGGCCCTTCCGAAGGCCCCAGGTGAGTAAAATGAGAATGAGCATGTGTTTTTATCAATATTTCATGAGATTCTCATCACTGCAGATGAGCATGTCATCGTTTCTACATCTTGATGTTCCTTTCCTTGCACAATATCTCAATTATGCATAACATACTGTGTTTAAGAGCCTTTGCATTGATTTTCTTTGCTTTGTTTTGGGTTTTTTTTTTTTACCAATTTGTTTCTATAGACACCTTACATATTTTAAATTCCTTATTTTTGTTTTCCTTGTTCACTTTAAAATTTTCATAACACTCCACTTGTTTACCTTAAGGCCCAGTCACACCTTGACGTTTTAGCCAGCAATGGCAACGTATTAAAATGTATGTAAAACGCTGGCTTACGTTGAACTTTTGATGTTTTTTTTTAAAGATTCGGACGTATTCATAACGACTTGGTCTTATGCATAACGTATTAGTGACGGACACGGAACGTTTCGTTGTGTTATAGATAACTTATACCAACGAATGCTGAACCTGTTGTCGGCCTTCACAACCTATGCCCAACGATAGTCTAACTTAGGCATAGCGCTGCACGCATCGCCGACGATGATGTGGCGTAGGTTATGAAAAGGCTGCCGCACAACGATTCAAATCATAACCGCCGCAGAAATGGAAGTGTCAACATCACAGTCACACCTTGGCGATCTTGCCAGCATATGCCGACCTCTGAAAAATGCGTCTAAAACACTGGCGCACGTCGAATACGGTATGGGTAAGTTTGGTATGCGTGAATAGAACGCTAAAGTACGCTATCATACGTCGTAGTAAGTGGAGTACATCTGGTAATTTTAAACATGTTGAAAATTTTACGACGTACTTGCCGTATGACACACGATCCGCATGCGATGGGAATAAGTTGTACGCACGATATGCGATCGTTGACACACATCGACACACGTTACTTGTAAGGTGCTCATAAGTCGAAACACGTCAAGGTAATGGTTAGCGTCAGTGTTCCAGACTCCTGGTTTTTTTTTTCTTTGGTATGACGGTGTTCAGTGTACAGTGCGGTTATGATTTAAATCGTTGAGCGGCAGCCTATTAATTATATTATATTATAACCGCACTAGAAATCGAAGTGTCAAAATCACCATCATACCGAAGGAAGGAAGAAAAAAAAAAACTAAAAAAAAAAAAACCAGGGAGTCTGGAACACTGACGCTAACCATTACCTTGATGTGTTTCGACTTATGAGTACCTTACAAGTAACGTGTGTCGATGTGTGTCACCGATCGCGTAACGTGAGTACAACACGTAACTCATTGGTTAGAAATAAGTTTCGGGTACGCTAAACATTACCTCGACGTGTTTCGACTTATGAGTAACTTACAAGTAATGTGTGTCGACGTGTCAACGATCGCGTGACGTGCCTACAACTTATGGCCAGCGTTATGCGGAACGTGTGAGTCATACGCCGGCATACGTCTTAAAATTTCAAGCATGGAAAATTTGAGGACAACCGAAAAGTACAACGTTTAAAGCCAACGTACAATGACCTATGGCAGTGTTTTTCAGCGTGCTCTCAATGTTATCAAAACTTACCCATAACGTATTCGACGTGTACCAGCGTTTTGGATAAATTTTCCAAAAATCGGCATAAGCTGGCTAAAACGTCAAGATGTGATTGGACCTTTACCATGACAGTTTACTTTTACACATCTTATTTCATCATCTCCTTTCTTGTTGTGGAAGTCCCTTCTTACCGTAGCTCCAATTTTTTTGTTTTTGTTTATTTACTTTGTCGAGGCTCAGAAAAAAGCGAACACACAGAACATGTAACAAAGAGAGCAAGAAACGAGGCGGTGAGAGAGGAAAGCACAACAACAGTAGGGTACAACGATGTCAGGAGATTTTTGCAAGAGAGAGCGATGGGGCAGGATACACTTAATCAACAAGATGGACACCACGGGGACTTTCAGGAAGGAAAACAGGAAATTTGAAGGAGGTGGCTTTAGGGTAGATTAAGGGGGTCGAAAAGATCATGGTTTTGGATGGGGAGAGATATGAGATGGTGGTGAACAACTTTTTGAAAGACGTGGAGGGAATATATTGGGATTGAAAAGAGTGTGAGATTTGTTCCAGAGGCAGGAAAAAAAGAGGAACTAGAACTGCCACTTTATAACTGCTGGCAGTGATGACCGGGCACCCAGTCCGTCCGCCTTTGACACAACTGATACAACATGAGACAAATCATAGCCGCAAAGTTTCGCATTTATCGGATAAGCGGTGCCAGAGAAAACATTATTTAATGGTGATACAAACACAGGCCTGCTTCGAGACGGCGCGGAACAGACGAGTTACGAACCGGGCAGCACAAAGCGTTCAATTTCCTTATTAATGGCGAACAGATTCAAATAATTAAATAATTCTGGCTGCCAAACCGCGTGACCGATCAGGTTGAAATTTTAAACTTTTGTTTCACATGTCGGCTAAATTATAAATCTGAAGTTTCGCAGATATAGAAGCAGCGGTCCCAGAGTAAACATTAATTAATATTTATCCTTCAATCCAAGATGGCGGCCAAACCATGTGACTTGTGATGTCATAATTTTCACTACATGTGCAAACACGATCGGAGACGATAAGTGCAAATTTTCGCATCGCTTGGTTAAGCAGTTCCAGAGAAAACATTATTTAATATTTTTCTTAAAACCAACATGGCTGCCAAACCCTGGGCCCGATCCCGTTGAAATTTCAAACCCTCATTCCGCATGACTGTTCCACCATAAAGGTGATGTTTCACATTGATTGATGCAGTTGTTCCAGAGTAAACATTAATTAATATTTTTCCTTCAATCCACTTCTAGCTGCCAAACGTTGCGTCGTACCTCAAAAGGGGGTGAGAACTTTTTATTCGTCATGAAGAGGTGGTCATAGTGGTGGAGTTTCGCCTGGATCTGTTCAGTCGTTTCAGAGAAAAAGACGTTTTAAGATATTATTTTTCAATCCAAGATGGCTGACGAACCATGTGACCTATGACATCACAAGTTTATATTCTGCTTCCAACTGGGTATTGGAACACGTTTGTGAAGTTTCGTGTTAATCGGTAAAGGTGCGTTTTTCTATCCAAGATGGCCGCCAAACCATGTGACGTGTGACATCATAATTTTTACCACTCGTGCACACACGATGGTAGATGATAATTGCAAACTTTCGATTCGTTAGGTTAAGCGGTTCCAGAGAAAACATTATTTAATATTTTTCTTAAATCCAAGATGGCGGCCAAACCGTGTGACTTATCAATTCGAAATTAACAAACTTATATCGCCTACCTGTCCCAAATATACTTCTGAAATCTGCCCTTCATCCGACCAGCGCTTCTGGAGAAGATGTTTGAAGGTTTTAGGGTTTTTTCAAGATGGCCGCCAAACCATGTGACCGATCAAGAACAAATTAACAAACTTGAGAAAGGACCTCATGGGGAATATATGTGTGAAGTTTCGTCTTCATCTGTCTTGCCCTTCTGGAGAAGAAGATTTTTAAAATTTATTCATTTTCAATCCAAGATGGCTGCCAAACCTTGTGACCTATGATATCGTAAATTTAAATTCTGCTTTCCATCGTCGACCCGAACAAGTGTGTGAAGTTTCGTGTAAATCGGATAAAGTCTATTTTTCTATCCAAGATGGCCGCCAAACCATGTGACTTCTGAGGTAAAAAATTTTTACCATGTATGCAGACTTGAGCGAGGAAGGCACTTGCAAATTTTCGCTTTGATGGCTTATGAAATACCAGAGAAAACATTATTTAATATTTTCTTAAATCCAACATGGCGGCCAAACCATGTGACCTATCACTTTGAAATTAACAAACTTGCATCGCATACATGTCACGAATATAGTTCTGAAATCTCGCCTTCATTGGACCAGCGCTTCTGGAGAAGAAGATGTTTGAAGGTTTTAAGGTTTTTTCAAGATGGCCGCCAAACCATGTGACGTATCAACAACAAATTAACAAACTTGAAAGAGGACCTCAGGGGGAATGTGCCTGTAAAGTTTCGCCTCAATCTGCACAGCCGTTCTGGAGAAGAAGATTTTTTTTAAAAAATACTAAAAAACAAGATGGCGGCCGAATTACGTCACCGATGATGTCAAAATATTTTTTTTCTACGATGAATTTTTGTGGAGATTATGCTCAAGAAATTTCAAATTTTTGCCATGTGGCGTTCTACTTGACGAATTTTTACTGGGATACCTCTTCACTGATGACGTCACGAAAAATCACACGTATTCCGGAGAGGGAGCTTGTTCAAATGTATCAAGCGAAATTTTTTTAACCTAAAAGGTTTCCGAGATACAGAGGTCCAAAGTTTATCTGTTTTTTCAAGATGGCGCCCGTATCACGTGACCTATGACGTCACAATTATCAATTATGTATGCTATCAAAAAAGATACATATTTGGTGAAAATTTTGTGTAGATTGGTCTTACCATTTCTGAGAAAATGGCATTTAAAGCGAAAAAATTTGGAAATTTTGCAAATTTACGGCGGAAGAAAAATAATAATAAACAGAAGAAAAACAATAGGTTATCCAGTCCATTTGACTGGATACCCTAATTAAAGCGTGAAGGTGAGCAGTGATTCTTGATTTTGGTAGTTTCAACAGAATGGGGTTGCTGGTGGACCGTGAGCACCCTGTAGAAATATTAGGAGTCGGTGGAAGACAGGAAGACCACCAACCTGCCTGTGCTGAGAGGGTGAAATACCCAAACGCTCGGCTTCATTGCGGGAGATACCAATGATCCTAAAAGCCTTGGTTTTTCACAGTATGAAGCCGAGCGAGGTGTGAGGCAGGAGCACCAGCCCAAGGAGGAGAGCAGTGTTCCATCAGGCTGTGGATGAAAGCTTTGTTTGTGGTCATTAGCTCTGGTGTGCCAAGGAAGGACTTTTCACGATGTAGGATGCCCAGTCGGTGACTGGCTTTGAAGGCCAGCTTGGAAATGTGGCTTTCCCAGGAAAAGTCATGGCAGATAGTGAGGCCCAGAAGCTTGAATGAAAGGATTCTTCCAGAGGATTGTTAAGAAGGTAGCTGGGGTGGGGGGGGGGGGGTTACAAACCGTCCTTTCAGAGATACGTAGAGTGAGAGTGTGAGATTTGTTGGGGTTGAAAGACATGTTCCACGCGTTTGACCAGCTTGTGATTTTATCCCGGTCTGCAGAGAGTGAAGAGGATGCTGCTTGCCAGTCTCGGTGATGACAGATGGTACGGCAGAGGTTGGAGTCATCAGCCAAGAGATAAAGGAGATTTTCCAGAGAGTCAGAGAGATCATTGATGAAGATAAGATAAATCACGGGGCTCAGAACACTGTCTTGAGGAACTCGAACCCGGACAGGAAGAGGATACGAGAGAATCACATTAAAAGGGAACCCAAATGCTCAGATCACCTCAACGCTAATATATCCCTTGATACCCTACAATACAGATATGATGTGTCTTTTTCAGATTTCCGAATTATAAAGTCGGTAAATTTTCGATTCAAAATCGAAATCTTCTTCTTCCTCAGATTAGCCGTGACTTCACAAATGGCACTGGACCACCAGATCCGTACTGTCTCCAGGTTACCTCACGGGACAATGTAACTCACGGCGAATAATTTTCGGTTTTCCACAAATATGTCGAGTAGATTCATCCTTGGTGCTTGTGTAATAAAACATACCCAGATGGCTTTATGCTTCACCAATGGTCGAAATACACTAAGTTTGCCAGAAATTGGACGAGGTTTGTCCAAAATACCCAAGTGTAGATCGAGCCTACAAAAAGTTCATTTTTTTACTCGAACATTTTACAGAGAACTGTCAGAAACAACATTGATGTCAAGATCCTGTCGTTATCTGCCATGATTGAGAGAGAATGATATACCAATGATTAAGTGCAATAAACAGCAGTCACTCAAAACTAACAGCATCTCAACCCAGCTCCCAGTACATGTTCCCTGGAGATGAGCAGATGCTAAAACTTTCAGGGTATTTCCCTCATTTTGTCCGCGGTGTCCGAGTGTGCCGGGTGATTAAGCCGAAGTCACATTTGCTCTACGGCTAGGATATGGCGGCCGTACCCCTCCCCCCCTGAATTGACAGAAACGTACGGCGGCCGCAGAGTTTCTGTGGTGGCCTCAGAGTGGCCCTACGCCATATGGCTATCTTCTACAGACCGTAGGGGTCGCCGTGGAATGATAGCACGTAGTTCTAACTTTTTTCATTTCTACGTTGGCCGTAGCAATTTGACAAGCCAAGCTGTGACGTAGATGTGTTCCACGTCGACCGTACGTAGGGCGTACGGTGGGCTTGCGTTATTCATGCGGCTGCCGTAGGCTTTTATCAATGAAAAATGAATTTTGCCAACCCCCAAAAAATTACGGCGGCCGCACTATTTCCACGGTCGCCGTAGGGTAGTCCTAAGGCTTCCCTGTGTTCAACGTATGGTGGCCTTGCGGTCCGTGTGACTACCTGCGGGCAACGCATGGTCGACGCACGGTTCCCCTACGCCCGCCGTGCGTCCTGCGTCGACCGTGCATCCACCGTGTGCTACCGCTAGAGATCGGAGTATAGGTTTTTGCCTATACTCCGAACTGATATATTCAGTTATATATTCAGTTATATATTCAGTTATATATACTGGTATATTCCGAACTGTTATATTTTTATTTCAGTAAAAAAAGAACTGGTATATATACCCACTCGTTACCGTCCGTCTGGCCGCACATTCGCCTAAGGGCCCCCCTGCGGTCGCCTTGCGGGAACCTTGAGGCTCCCTTGCGTCTGCCTTGAAAATTATATGGCCGCCGCACGGACGCCCTAAGGTCACCGTGCGACATCACATCAAAGGCCGTCCGGCAACCCCACGTTTTCGGTCTCCACAATTTGTAAATACCCCGTGCGGCTCCCCGAAAAATAAAAACATATGTGACTGCTACATTGTGTGACCGTGGAAATACTGCGGCCGCCCTATAATTGCAAGTGGCCGTAGATTTTGTAGACCCTACGGCCGCCGTGGCAAATGTGACTTAGGCCTAAGGGTATTTCTCCTCGAGTAATATATCAACCGGTTTATCAATCAATACAAAATTCCTCCCTTATAAACCACCGAGCGAATAAAAATCAAAACCTATTGAGCAGATGTTATCATGCTGCTGGCGTTTTCATCTTAACACCTCAACCCTCACTTCCACCTTCTTCCTCTGAATTGCTCACATAATGCTCGAAACTATTCGACTCCACAATTCCCGCGAAAGCGTTTCCACTCCAAATGTTGTCTTCATCCGTTTCTTCAAAATCCCAATGATCACTTTCAACATTGTGAGAACCTTCAGAGTCGCTAATGACAGTGGAATCATTATCTGAATCCGAGTTCAACGTGCACTGTTTCTCTAGATAAAGCCACCATTCGTATCGGTATGGCTGCAAGGTAAATCGACACTTTTGGGCTGGTTTTCGACACTGTGATTGGCAAAAAAATTCAATTTTTCCTCCCTTCAAATTAGACCTTGATTAATGATTCTCAATGGTTTTCAGGGGAAAAAATGTGGCCTTTGTGTACCCCTTTAAGGGCCACGTGATGACTAAGACAGGAAAGGAAGTCAGCGAGCCATGAGTGGAGATGGCCTTGGATACCATTGGAAGAGAGTTTGGTGAGCAGCGTTGGGTGCCGGACTAAATCGAAAACATGCGATATGTCGAGGGAGATGGCTCTGATTTCATGTCCGGCATGGAGGATCTCCATCTATTGTTGGGAGACCAGAAGCAGCATATCCAGGGTAGAGTGACCTTGTGTAAATCTAAATTGATGATCAGAAATCAAGCCATTAGAGAAGAGGAAGGATTTAATGTGAGAAGCGATGATGGATTCCATAACCTCGCTGGTGATTGGGAGCAGGCTGATTGGTTTGTACTGAAGGGATCTGTTTTTGCACCTTTTTTGTGTAGAGCAGTAATGTTTGCTGATTTCCTAGCAGAAGGCAGATGAGCTTGAGCAAATGAGAGGGTGAATAGAACAGATAGAGGGGGAGTAATGGCAGCAGAGCAGGTTTTTAGGACGCGTGGGCTGATGACATCTGGACTGGTTGCAGAATCTGAGTCGAGGTTTCACAGCAAGCTCTCCACCTTGTTGGGAGAAAAGGACACAGTCCAGGAACAGCTGGATGCAACTGGGTAAGGTGGGAACACAAAGCAATGGGTTTGGGACAAAATATTTAGAAGCAAACACGGAGTTTTGGCATTCAGCCTTTTCACGTGCAGTGTCAGCTGTGCGTTCATTTGAGGTAAGGGAGGAGATGGAGGGGGAACATACACCAGAAACAGACTTAACTAGATGCTGTCAGGATTTTGAGGAGGGAGAGAGGTTTGAGAGTTCCGACTTGAAATGAGAAAGTTGTTGTTTTCTGCCTCTCCTGAGGGGAGATACATACTTGTTACGAGCTTTGTGGAAGGAACTGAGATTGCCTTGAGTTGGATTTGCCTTCCATGAGGCAAAGGCAAGTTGTTTCAGGACAATTGCCTCATCACAAGCTTCAGTAAACCAAGGGCAGGAGGAATGATATAACTGAAGATGAGATGGGATAAATCTGTGCATGAGAGAGAGAAAATTTCTTTGTAGAAATTCCCAGGTTGAGTTGATATCAGAGACAGTAGAAATGCGAGACCAGTCTCGATGTCCATTCGTTTCATGACCACCTTCTTATCTTTAAAAGCAGAACCTGTTTCATGTAACATGATCTATTGCAGAGCATAACATGACTTTGTAAAGTCTATGAACCTCAAAACTTTCCACTTGCTACCTTCCCATCAAACAAGCCCATCACCTCCACGCGACTTTACCTACCTTTTTTTTTGTATTTTTGCCTATTTTACTTCCACACTTCCACTTGTAAATGTGATAATGAATCCAGAATAATTGTTTATTTTAACCATCTCCCCAATGCCGTAGTTCCTGCGAATGTGTTTGCTGAAGGGTTCACCTGGCAAGGCTTTTATTCCTACTTGGGTAAGCGAAGACGATTGGTCCTTCATGTCACCAGGTTTGAATCAACTGAAGGGAGGGTGAATGTGACATTCTCAGACATCTCGAACGACATTGACTTGTCTGGTGAGATCCTATGAAATTTCCCTCTTTAATTTTATATGCAAGGAAGATATCAAATTGCTGGCAGTTATGTTTTTCCGGTGTCTTTAAGTGAAACAAAAGTCAACTTGTGAAAATGGAGAGTCACTAGTTCTGACAATTACGAAATTTTTAATCAACCCTGGAGAATCATAACATATGTCATCATCTATATTATAAGAGAGATGTCTGTCTGTCTCACCATTTTTATCAGAAAAGTCAAAATGGATCTTCCTCAAACTTTTAGAGGTTCATCAGTGAGTTCCAGGGAGTGTTTTCTGCAAAATATTTTGAAAATTTTGAAAAAAAGGTTTGAAGTTTTTTTTGTTTTTGTTTTTAATCGCTCGATAATGCCTAAGCCTTTGTAGCTATATGAAAGGTAATAATAAATGATCCCCAACCCCATTCCTTTGTGGGTGTAGGGAAGTGTTTTAGACCCCCACAAAAAATATATATATATATTCGATTTCTTCAAAATGCCAACAGGATTAGAACAGCACTGGGCAACGCCGGGTTACGACAGAACAAGAACACATGGGACATAATTTATTTGGCAAACAGGAGGCAGGATAATAGTCCAGCAGTGAAAGATCAACTTTGCAGACCCACAGGAATAAAATTCTTGAAATTGGGTTTTCCTTCTTGCAGCTTCATAACTAATGTGATACACCTGGTGACTTGTCACTGTATTAATCCTCCAACACATTTTAATCCCGAAAATATATCTTTAATACATGCTGGGTACAATATTACATGAATGTTTATGTATTTTCAGTGGTAACATTTACGGTAAAAGCTTGGCACATTTTACAAAGCTCTCAATAATATCAGAGTTGGTACGGTGGATTAAAACAAACATAAGTGGCAGCAGTTCATTAAAAGCTGAATGAAGTGATGAATGTGAGATGAGTGTAGGCAGTGGTGAGGGTATCACTGGTGATGTAGTGAGTGGAGTCAGGGTTGAGAGTAGACTAAGCCCTACCTGGGCTGGCATATTCTGCAGGGGATGCATGGAACGCTGGCAATTGGCTCCCAGCACTGCGAGAAAATCTCTTCAAGGAAAATCCCATGATGTGCTGATCAGAGGTGCTTGCCTGCCGAGTCATCCAATCTGAAAGACCCAGCTCCTCCGCCACCCCCAACCAATCAGCATTACAAAGGTTGAGAGGAAGGAGATTGGGCAAAAAGGTCAGGCCTTCTGAAAATATGACTCGGGGAGTGAATGCGGAAACATCGACCGTATTGAACCGTCATGATCATCTTTTAACATCTGCATCAGCACCCGGTTCTTCCTCAATGAGGCCAGCACCTGGGTGCAGCAAGTATGCAGGAGGGCGAAAAGGGCTTCTGGGAATCACGTCACAATGCGTGCTTTCCAGCCCTGTTCAGGAATCACGATTACCTCGTCCCTTGGCGGCATGTCGAAGTCTAGCTCCGAAAGGAGCTGGTCACGCATCCTGGCAATCAGAACATAGGCTTGCCAATCGGCCAAATAAACACCCTCTGGTGGGTTGCCATCCCACTCCGCCAAGACATTTGGATCAACATGCATCGCGACCTCATTCAAGAATGTGGTGAGGCTGCCTTGCCACCTGGATTTCTCGAGGTAGGAGCCCAAGTTTGGAGCAAACAGATGCGGCTGGGCATTTTATTAGGAGACACCCACCGGTGTGCAAACTTCCATGCATCTGACAACAGGCTGGGGGCGGTCACGCGACCCTCGAGTTGGACCGCTTTATGCTTCCGAAGTTCCGCATTCTCCACCGGTTGCCCTTTTGGTAAGGACCTACCCATGTAGGAAAACGCCAGTAATGCATCTAGTGACCCACGAAGGTAATCAAGGTCCCCGCAAAACAAGCCAAGCGGAAACTTCCTTCAAGTTTACCCGGGGTGGGTGAAAACCCATTTCCTGGCATAGGAAGCTGCTACCTTGAGCTGTTTAGCGACGCACATACAACCACTAAGAATAGAAAGGCAGACGAGCCACCAGGCCCGATGTTCAATATGATGAAAGTTTTGGTTTGGGTTTGGTCGAATGACTCCTGGGGACCCGCTCTTTAGTGGAGTGTCCAGGGGACATGGCAGGCCGTAACTCGAAGAGACTCCATAAGCTCGACGGTGGTGTCCACTAATCTTTTCTGTTGGCGCATTCCCTGAGCTTGAGGTCTTGTCTCTTAGGCATGAGGTATTCAACAGTGAACTCTTCGCCATGACCCGAAGATCTTAAGCCAGCCACCTTGACCGTTAAGGCAATACCAGTCTTCTGGCAATCGTGAGGGTGTCATGAGAGCAGGCAGTGGTGATGGTGTCGCGAATGTAGTCAGGGCTGAGTGAACACTAACTCCAAGCAGTGGTTTGAGTGTCCAACGCATTATGTCATTGTAAAGAAATACCATTTGGTTGTTACTTTGTACTTCTTGAAATTTTACATTTTGAAAATACTGAAAATTTAAAGGTTGGGTTGTGTCTTTTGTGTTCTCATTTAAGAACATAGCTCTTGAGACTGGAATTTCAGATTCAACTATTTGTGAAGAACAAACATCTATTTGTAAAAATACAAGATGTCTCCTAAAGTCCTTGTCCGACATGTACAGTGAAGACTCTGCCATTAGCATTTGATGCTGGTGTCTAGAATATAAACCTTTTCTCTTTACTTGTTGATAACGTTGACCTTGAATTAAGCATAAAAATGTACTCTTGAAGTGCTGTCGTTCATTATTCTGCCAACCTGTGCAGCCAACTATATAAATATTTTCTATTTTGATGACGATTTCAGTAAATACCATCTATTTATTATATTCTTATTACCCTGTGCTCGCAAAGCAAAAAGCGGTGTTAAGCGATCAGTCACGTACGTGTGCTGAAGTACGTGCATACGTGCATACGTACGTGTCTGTATTTTTAAAATTCATTTTCTCTGCAACCTTTAGTCTGATTGACACGTAATTTTGATTATATGTGCGCCTCCTCCTTCAGGAATTTATAATGATGATAATGGAATCATAGGTCACGTGGTACAGGCACCATCTTTGCACCATCTTTGAAAAACCGAAAAATTTGCACCTCTATATCTCTGAAACCACTCCGTGGAAAAAATTGAAACATAGCTCATCTTCAAGTACTCCCCACGTAAAATAAGATATGTTAATGATGATGTCATCAGTGCCTTCTTCATGACATCATAATTCGATAAGTTCAACGCTTGATCTGATCAGTATGAAAAAAAAAACTTCTCTGCAATTGTTGGTCTGATTAACACTAAATTTTCCGGATATGTGTAACTCCTCCCCTAGAATTTTTAGTCCTAATTATGACATCAGAGATCACGTGGTACTGACGCCATCTTGGAAAAACCTAAAAACTTTGCCCCTCTATGTGTCCGAAACCACTGCATGGAAAAAAATTGAAACATGGCTCATTGTAATGTACTCCCGATGGGGAATAAGATTTCTTCATGATGATGTCATCGGTGCCTTCATTATGACAACATTCGACAAGTGCAACGCCAGATCCGGTCAGTATGGCAAATGCAATTGTTGGTCCGATTGACACAAAATTCTGACCATAGGTGTGCCTCTTCCTGAAGGAATTTATAATAACAAACATAATGTTATTGTGCACATGGTCTGACAGCCATATTGGATCAAAGAAAGACAAAAAAACCTTTAAAAAAAACACGAGTTGGCGTACACCAAGTCCTTCTCAACACTGCACAGGGAATGTATTCTATGAATACCATCAAGTTATAGCAGAGATCCATTGGAATAAACAGAAACATTTCGTGGAATTGCAGAAAATTGCAATTTTCAACTGAACATGTGGAATAGTGCAAGTGGTTTAAGCACTGATCATTACATAAGGGAGGGAGAATTGACATGATATTTGCTTCCAGAAGGAGTGGGCATAACTAATACAGAAAATTTGTTTTACCTGGAACACCCCATCCAGCATCCACCTCGCCCCCTGCTCCTCCCGAATAAAAATAAATAAATGTAACTTAGTTCCACTCCCATTCAAGGCAAACTCCCATTCCCAAAGAAACATTTCTGACATGTCATTCTCCAACCCCCCATCCCCCCTCCTACCACCACTCATGCACCCACCCCTCCCTGTTAAATTCAAAATTCCACATTTCACCTTAAATATTATCCCAGACTCGGTAGGACTATTACAAGAGCATCTGCTCAGAGTGGTAGGTCGGCGGTTCAATACAGATGCTGGCTGATTCATATGAAAGACGTTTAAAATGCTACGTCCTGCTTTCTCGATTGGCATGCAGCATTTAAAAGGCAGAGCATGGACAACCCCCCATCAATTGGAAAGGAGGAAATTTTCTCTTTAATTGTCCCCACAGAGTGTGGAGAGAAAATGTACATCGTAAATATGGTATCACTGGTGCCACAGGAAGTTACATCACTTCCCCCATGCTCAGCATCTGTATTTGTCTGAAGTCGAGTCTGGTGTTGTCTCATGTAATTGTCTTCCTTTGTGTGTGCATGATTTGTGTTGCAAAAAAATACCAACAAAGTAAAAACACAATTATACCTGCAGTTGTAAGAAAACACTTGTTTAAAATAGCACTGAATACACTTTAGCCACTTTCATGTGTGTTACTCATTTTGTCCTCAATGCATCAACGGACTTTGATAATTGTCTTCATTACAATGGTGTTTCACTGTTCATTATATCCACTTGGAATTTTTTTCATTATAACGCGATCGTGCGTGAAAAATTATTGTTCCAAATTTCCCTTATCATGGGGCTGTACAATATTTATTCGTGTGTGTGTGTGTGTGTGTGTGTGTGTGTGTGTGTGTGTGTGTGTGTGTGTGTGTGTGTGTGTGTGTGTGTGTGTGTGTGTGTGTGTGTGTGTGTGTGTGTGTGTGCGCGCGCGCACTCTTTTGCTATTTTTTACTCGGGGCCCTGAAATTGTATAATGTGATGGTTTTTTCTTCTTTTTTTGCAGGAACTTATAGGGATATTGAAGCACGACTTGTGCTACATCTTAATGGTGAGAAAATACCAGGACATTTTGCAGAACAAGGTTGGAAGATGGATGGATTTGTAAGTCCGTGCTTTGTCCGATATGTGATTGAGATGATAAATCCATGATGGCTGCTCACCTCTTCCTCAGGTCTTACCCCATCGATACTCATGTTCTTTTCTACTCGTTAACACAACACAAGCTCACCCCTTCCTCCTAGGTTATTCTCTCCGTCCTCCATCCTCCTTATCTGTCTTTTTTTGTTCCATTGCTGTTTCATTCATGGTTTTCTCTTCCACTTATTTCAGCCCCTATCTTGTGTTTTAGCTTGTAAAGAGCTTGTTTACATATCTGTCCCCCCCCCCTACCCTTACTCTCTCATTCTTCCTCAAAGTATTCCTCTGTTGTGTCCCACTACCCTCCCTTTTCTGTTTCCCTTCTCTCTCCGAAGTTCTCGCTGTTCTATTCACTTGTGTTTTTTGTTTGAGCTCTTCCACGAGCCTCGACTTTGTTTCCAAATCTTTTGTATAAAAATCAATCAATTTATTATCGATTGTGATAAGAAAATTGATTTTTTTTCATTGTTATTTTACTCATGTAAAGGCCCTGTCACACCTTGACGTTTTAGCCAGCGTATGGCAAGGTCTCAAGATGTATGTAAAACGCTGGCGTACGCTGAACTGTTGATGTTTTTTTAATGTTTTGGGCGTATAATGACGTGTTGGACGTATGCATAACGTATTAGTAACGTACACAGAACGTTTTAATCACAAACGGATAACTTATACCAACGAATGCTGAGCGTGTTGTCGGCGTTCACAACCTATGCCCAACGATAGTCGAACTTATGTATAGCGCGGCAGCGTATCGCCGATGATCACGTGGCGTAGCCTATTAATAGGCTGCAGCTCGACGATTCAAATCATAACCGCACTCGACATCGAAGTGTGAAGCCGCTGTCACACCTTGTCGTTTTAGCCAGCGTATGCCGATGTATGAAAAATTTGCCGAACCAAGCTTGCACACGTCGAAAAAGTTATGGGTAAGTTTTGTATACGTCAATAGCACGCTGGCATAAGTAGGCACGCTACGCGATCGTTGACACACGTCGACACACGTTACTTGTACGTTACTCATAAGTCGAAACACGTCAAGGTAATGGTTAGCGTCAGTGTTCCAGACTCCCTGGGTTTTTTTTTTTTCGGTATGATGGTGATGTTAACACTTCGATTTCTAGTGTGGTTATGATTTAAATCGTTGAGCGGCAGCCTATTAATTATATTATATTATAACCGCACTAGAAATCGAAGTGTTAACATCACCGTCATACCGAAGAAAAAAAAACCCAGGGAGTCTGGAACACTGACGCTTACCATTACATTGACGTGTTTCGACTTATGAGTAACGTACAAGTAACGTGTTTCAACGATTGCGGAACGTGCCTACAACATGTTACTCATAGGTTATGAATAAGTTTCGGGTATGCTAAACATTACCTGGACGTGTTTCGACTGATGAGTAACTTACAAGTAACGTGTGTCGACGTGTGTTAACGATCGCGTAGCGTGCCTACAACTTATGGCCATCGTTATGCGGAACGTGTGAGTCATACGCTGGCATACGTCGAAAAATTTCAAGCATGGAAAATTTGTCTAACACCTCGGCATACTGCGACGTATGTCAGCGTACAAAGATGTATGCCAGCGTGCTCTTAACGTATACAAACTTACCCATAACGTATTCGACATGTGCCAGCGTTTTAGCCAAATTTTGCATACGTCAGGCAATGCTGGCTAGATCGTCAAGGTGTGACAGGGCCTTAACCTTCAATCAAAATAACAATGAGTATCCTGTAATATCTGAACAATATCATTGTGAATAGTTATTGATTGCAGGCATGGATACGATTTGGAACAGCAAGAATATAATTATAGCTTTTTGGATAAAATATTATAGAATGCATCAAGTGGTATGTCGGTCCACTTCTGGTGGCACTTCTTGGATTTAACACAACCTTGTATTGAAACATGCTGCACTCTCCTGCTGAAAATTCCCCAGACAATGATTCCATCTCCACTCACCTGACCCCTTCAAATGATCCATAAAGGGTTTAATGACTTGTGAATCATACACAAACTCTCTGTATCTTTAAAAACATGAGATGAGAGTTGTGCTGCATCTCTAAGCACATCATCCTTTGGACAAACAACTAAAGCTGACTGTCCCATCTCCATTCAAGTTGTGGATATTAACGATTCCGTCGCATCTATTGAAAATAGAAGGGATCGTGTGCTGATACCCTGGTCAAATTGCCTGTCTGAATGTAGATGTTGTTATCTATTAAAGGAGTGGAAAGAACATGGTTAATGAGCACATAAAATGTTGTTATAGACGTGGCCCACATAACTCTGAAGGCCGAAGCGTCTCTGAAAACACCACGGAAGTTTTATGAAGTTTGCAACACTCGCCTTTGGCCGGTCTTCGTGTCCAATGTTGGTTTACCATATCGGCAAGATGATTGAAGTCATGGGGTACCTCGCCAGTGGTCATGCAACAGATGTCAATTGTCTGAGCGAATTAACGTCATGTGCCGCACCCTATTGTCTATCAAAGGCTAATTGCCCCCAAGAGTGCTGTCTCATATCAGATCAAACCTGAGCAGGATCAGTTAAGACACAATACGAAATAATTAATTCATGTATTTATTACAAGCAAACATGAGTTGGCGGGAGAAATGGCGGCTGAGATTCAAACAGGGACTTGGCAGGAAAACACAACAATAGGCAATGCAAGCAATTCACACAACTTACAGCCACATATACATTTCCCACTTATCCCATACATAATAAACCTGCCATTGAATGGCTCAAAACAATCTCTTAACACTTCTAAACAAAGGCGCCAGAAACCCGAAGAAGAAATGAATAAGAAGTGTAGGTGCTGAGAAAGAAGCAGTGAGGGGTTGTTTGTGTGCCCCAGCACAGAGAGTGAGGGAAGACGGGTAAGAAGTGTAGGTGCTGAGAGAGAAGCAGTGAGGGGTTGTTTACATGCCCCAACACAGAGTGTGAGGGAAGATGGGTAAGAAGTGTAGGTGCTGAGAAAGAAGCAGTGAGGGGTTGTTTGTGTGCCCCGACACAGAGAGTGAGGGAAGACGGGTAAGAAGTGCAGGTGCTGAGAAAGAAGCAGTGAGGGGTTGTTTACATGCCCCAACACACCTTCTACAACTCGGCCGGTGTTGTGGCCACCTCATGGTTCATGGATCAAGTTCGCTTCACGCAAGCTCTCTTCTGGGTTTCTCCCTCTGCTCTGTTCATGCTCCGGTCCTCTGGGGGTGTTCGATGTTCTTTGGCTTACGTGATGGGCTGTGCAGCTTGAGCAGAAATATCGGCCGGTGATGCGAGGTGATGCAGGCAGCTCTGTTGTGACCGGGCGGCATAGTGACAGCCGGGCTGTGGTGAATGTCCGTCGGGCTTGGTGTGGTGTATCAGTCACAAAGAATACCAAAGAGCAAGTCCAAAAATCAGCCACGGAAAGAAGCGTCTGAAGTGAGGTCGGAACCAGCAAGCGAGCGAGTGAAAAAGTATACATCAAAGGTATACAGCAAAGAGGATCTCTCAATCTGTGCCAATCTGTGGATCTCGATCTCTAGCTCGATCTCAGCAAATCTCTCTTGGAATATCTGTGAATCTCTCTCAGCATCTGCCTTGTCTATCCCGCATGTCTCTTTATTTCCTCCCCCGTTGTTCCGTGGCTTCCTGCCCACCCACCCCCACCCCCAACCGGTGCAGAAATACCGGCACTGGTTGGAACCCTATCACTCACTTATGGTGATTGGTCCTATCCCTCTGCCCAGCAACAGAGTCTGTTTGGTGAAGCGGGGGTCTTTGCAGTGGTTTTGTATGTCTGTGAAGTAGGGAGAGGAGAGAACCTGTTGCTCGCCTGTTATGTTTTACGGATTGCTTCCTCTTGGGGGAGGTTGATTTTTATGTTCCTCGTTAAACTTCCACTCATTTTGATCATGCTAATTTATCTGCTAAAGTGAAGGACGTGTGTGTGTGTGTGTGTGTGTGTGTGTGTGTGTGTGTGTGTGTGTGTGTGTGTGTGTGTGTGTGTGTGTGTGTGTGTGTGTGTGTGTGTGTGTGTGTGTGTGTGTGTGTGTGTGTGTGTGTGTGTGTGTGTGTGTATTGTGAGCAGAAAATGGTTTGTGTCCAGAATGCAAAGAGGAAAAGAGCATGCTCTTCTGCTAACTCACATTCACAACACATATCTATGCGCATAAATACAATATATCTTCATTGGTAAACATAATTCTAAGGCATAATTAGCTTTACTCGATATGAATACGCTTTGTTCTTCCCGGGAACTCTCAACCATCACACTATAACTAAATTTATCGATCAAGTCACTTGGGGTGTGGACAGACACGTCATTTGGCCGATCAATCCAATTGATTGGACAAATCACCTCTAAGTTTCATGTACATTATTGTGAGACCATATAACTTTATTCCATTTCTGCATAGTCCAATGTTGATGTTCACAGCACCATGGTCAATCCCATGTTTTTGGTTCTTCTCCAAAATTGAACTATTGTCTCATTTTATAGCAATAAATGCCCAATGCATTCTTCCTGTGCCAATGCAGTCATCTGTATGTATACCGTTTGATGTGTTTGTGGTTTCTCTGGTTGCAGTATGTCTGCAGAATCCCAAAATGTGTTCAACGCATTGATCAGTGTTCATTTTGATGTCACTTCCTTTGCCCCCAAGTCGAGCTTTGTCAATTCCTTGATGGTTTCCTGATTTGTACTTTCACACCCCCTGTAAAAAAATAATTATACTCTTATTCAGAAACCCCTGTTATGAAGGGCAAGACCTTCACCACGGAGGCTCCTCCTGACATATACCTTTCCAGCGAACTGAGACGCCACGTACCACCTTTGCTAGTTTTGCTGTAATACAAAGAATCAGAGCAGTGATGGAGCATTTTTTTTTTCTGGAATATCTGCTTTGCAAAATATGATAATTTAGGAGATGTAAGTGGTAATAAAAGGTGTCTGGAAACACTGTCATTTGAAAGAGTGATGGTGTCAAATAGGGATCCACCGACCTATTTAAATCATCGCACGGTTCCGATTACAAATGAGAGGGAGGGTGGCACAGTGTTCCAGAAATCACTCTGGCATTTGTTCATAAGCTCTTTTATGATTGAGAGAGGCCTGATTGCTTCTGACAAGCATGCAATGGAGAATCAAAAGGTCACATGATTTTATTTTTCTCTGGAGAGGCATCAGGCAAGCATTATGCATTTGCAATATCGCACCTGAGTTGACATCATTCTGATCCGTAACATAACTCGCAGCAATTATCAGAATATTATTTCGGCATGAGGTGCACATGCACATCCGACAACCGAATCATTATGCTGCCACGTACGTTGCTGCTCTTGCTGCTTTTAATATATTTTTGGGGGGGTTTTGGATTTTATTGCTCCTCTTCATCTTCTTTTTCATCATCTTCATCTGTATGATGTGTTCCATCCAAGAGAATATTCCACAAGGCATTGTCAATTCGTTCAATAACTTTCTCAAAAAAGGGTTTCTTGATTGGTCTGATCCATGTCCTAAATTTATGAACAACTAGGACAAATGTACATTTCATGTTGATGCATCGCTGTGAGGATAAACAATATTAAAACGTGTGGTGGAGTGCGAGCAAGATAGATGCAGCTGATTCAGACATTAAATTCTGGATCCTGAGGTTTTGCTCAATGTTTGCTTTTTATTTTATCATTTCCAAATGGGCAGTCACTGAGTTCTCAAACTTTTTGTGTGTGTGCGTATATGCGTGCGTGTGTGTGTGTGTGTGTGTGTGTGTGTGTGTGTGTGTGTGTGTGTGTGTGTGTGTGTGTGTGTGTGTGTGTGTGTGTGTGTGTGTGTGTGTGTGTGTGTGTGTGTGTGCGTCCGTGCGTGTGTGTGTGCGTGTGTGTGTGTGTTTTTGAATGGTTGTTTTTGTGAGTGTCATTGTTCCTTGCTTATTTCAGGTATCCCCAGAACAAGGAACATTTGTTTATCAGGGTGACATCAATGCGAAAGGATTTGGTCAGTTCGGCCTGCAGAGAGCAGGTAAGGCTAACTCAGGTGACAAATGTGAGCATGAGGCCACACGTGATACACGAATAAATTGAATTTAATCTTAATGACTGGATTTTACAATACTTGTCTATTTTCCTGTGTGTGGCAATTGAAGTGGTTTTTTTTTTCTTTTTCTTTTTCTTTTTGTATGCAATGTCGTATACAAAAGCTAACACACAGAACATATAACAAAGGGAGCAGGAGACAAGAGGGGTGGGAGAGGGAAGCACAAAACGGTGGGAAACAGAGACATTTGAATATCTGTGGAAGGGAGAGGGATCGGGTGGGGGTACATGGGGAAAACAAGATGGACACGATAGGGACTTTCAGGAAGGAAAGCAGGGAATTTGAAGGAGGCGGGTTTGGGGTGGATTACCGGAGGTAGAAAAGATGATGGTTTTGCATGGGAGAAGATAAGAGATGGTGGTGAACAGGTCTTTTGAAGACCTGGAGGGAAGACTGGGATTGGAGAGAGTGCAGGGAGTTTGTTCTGGAGGCAGGAAAAAAAGAGGAATGAGAGAATGAAGGTGGGCAGT
This sequence comes from Eptatretus burgeri, assembly GCF_056783735.1. Taxonomy (NCBI): domain Eukaryota; kingdom Metazoa; phylum Chordata; class Myxini; order Myxiniformes; family Myxinidae; genus Eptatretus; species Eptatretus burgeri. The sequence continues at coordinate 111,674,292 of NC_140965.1, read as the reverse complement.
GATTCTTAATTTTGGTAGTTTCACCAGGAGGGGGATGCTGGCAGACCTTGAGCACCATGTGGAAATATGGGGGGGGGGGGGGGAGATCACAGACAGAGAAGTGGAGTCGATGCCAGAGGAGATGGTTGAAGACAGAAAGACCACTGACCTGCCTGCGGTGAGAGAGTGAGAGACGTGGGAGATACCAATGATCCTAAAAGCCTTGGTTTCCACAGCGTGAATTTGAGAAAGGTGAAAGGTGGGAGCAGCAGCCCAGAGGGGAGGGCAGTACTCCATCAGGCTGTAGATGAAAGCTTTGCATGTGGTCAGGAGCTCAGGTGTGCCAAGGAAGACTTTGCACGACTGATGTTGCCCAGTCGGCGATTAGCTTTGGATGCCAGCTTGGAAATGGGGGTTTCCCAAGAAAGATCATCGCAAATAGTGAGACCAAAAAGCTTGAATGAAAGGAATTCTTCAAGAGGATTGTTGAGTAAGTAGATAGGGGGGAGGGGCAGTTCCATATGGTTCTTTCACAGAGACTGAGTGAGAGTGTGATATTTATCAGGATTGAAAGACGTGTTCCATGTGTTGGACCTGCTTGTGATTTTATCCAGATCTGCGAAGAGTTAAGAAGCTGCTGCTTGCCAATCTGAGGGATGACAGATGATGTAGCAGAGGGTGGAGTCATCAGCAGAGATAGAGGATTTTCCAGAGAGTCAGAAAGATCATTGATGAAAACCAGAAAAAAGCACAGGGCCAGAAACACTACCTTGAGGAACTCCAGCTTCGACAAGAAGAGGGGATGAGAGAACTCCATTAAGGGCCACACATTGACTGTGACAGGAGAGGAAGTCTGTGAGCCATGAGTGGAGATGGCCCTGGATACCATAAGAAGAGAGTTTGGTGAGCAGGGTATTGTGCCAGACCATGTCGAAAGCACGTGGTATGTCTCGGGATATGGCTCTGATTTCATGTCTGGCATTGATTACCTCCATCCATTGCTGGGAGAGCAGAAGCAGCATCTCCAGGGTAGAGTGACCTGGACTGAAACCAAATTGATGATCAGAATTCAAGTCGTTGGAGAAGATGAAAGATTTGATGTCAGAAGCAATGATGGATTCCATAACCTTGTTGATGATTGGAAGCAGGTTGATTGGTCTGTAGTTTCAGGGATCAGTTTTTGCACCTTTTTTATGCACAGCGGTAATGTTTACTGATTTCCAAGCAAATGGCAGATGACCTTAAGTAACCGAGAGGGTGACGCAATGTCTGATTCACAAGAACATATCTGGCCCAATACATTTTTCAAATATCATACCAGATATTGTTTTTGGTCCTATCTCTCAATGGTGAAGAATCACTTTAATATTAAATAACTATTGGATCCGGATCTGGATCGAGATCTTCACCAAAATCAAATCATTTTGTCCTTGATACACACCCAACCGGTCCACCAAGTTTTGTCCGAGTCTGTCCACAACTTTTTGAGATCTCGTGCTTTCTATAATTTTGGCCCCATCTCTCAATGGTGAAGAATCATTTTAAAAATTCTCACATCTGAATTCGGATCTTCACACAAATCTAACAGTCTCAAACAGTCTGATGAGGTTGAGTAAAGTGAGGATAGATGGGCTGGTTTCAAACAGTATGATGTAGTTAAGTAAGGTGAGGATAGATGGGTGGGTTTCAAACAGTGTGATATAGTTCAGTAAGGTGAGGATAGATGGGTTGGTTTCAAACAGTATGATGTAGTTAAGTAAGGTGAGGATAGATGGGTTGGTTTCAAACAGTATGATGAAGTTAAGTAAGGTGAGGATAGATGGGTGGGTTTCAAACAGTGTGATATAGTTCAGTAAGGTGAGGATAGATGGGCTGGTTTCAAACAGTGTGATATATTTCAGTAAGGTGATGATAGATGGGTTGGTTTCAAACAGTATGATATGGTTCAGTAAGGTGAGGATAGATGGGCCAGTTTCAAACAGTATGATATAGTTCAGTCAGGTGAGGATAGATGGGCCGGTTTCAAACAGTATGATGTAGTTAAGTAAGGTGAGGATAGATGGGTGGGTTTCAAACAGTGTGATATATTTCAGTAAGGTGAGGATAGATGGGCCAGTTTAAAACAGTATGATATAGTTCAGTAAGGTGAGGATTGATGGGCCAGTTTCAAACAGTATGATATAGTTCAGTAAGGTGAGGATAGATGGGCCAGTTTCAAACAGTATGATATAGTTCAGTAAGGTGAGGATAGATGGGCCAGTTTAAAACAGTATGATATAGTTCAGTAAGGTGAGGATTGATGGGCCAGTTTCAAACAGTATGATATAGTTCAGTAAAGTGAGGATAGATGGGCCAGTTTCAAACAGTATGATATAGTTCAGTAAGGTGAGGATAGTTGGGCCAGTTTCAAACAGTATGATATAGTTCAGTAAGGTGAGGATTGATGGGTCGGTTTCAAACAGTATGATATAGTTCAGTAACGTGAGGATAGATGGGCCAGTTTCAAACAGTATGATATTGTTCAGTAAGGTGAGGATAGATGGGCCGGTTTCAAACAGTGTGATATAGTTCAGTAAGGTGAGGATAGATGGGCCGGTTTCAAACAGTGTGATATAGTTCAGTAAGGTGAGGATAGATGGGCCGGTTTCAAACAGTGTGATATAGTTCAGTAAGGTGAGGATAGATGGGCCGGTTTCAAACAGTGTGATATAGTTCAGTAAGGTGAGGATAGATGGGCCGGTTTCAAACAGTGTGATATAGTTCAGTAAGGTGAGGATAGATGGGTCGGTTTCAAACAGTATGATATAGTTCAGTAAGGTGAGGATTGATGGGTCGGTTTCAAACAGTATGATATAGTTCAGTAAGGTGAGGATTGATGGGTCGGTTTCAAACAGTGTGATATTGTTCAGTAAGGTGAGGATAGATGGGCCGGTTTCAAACAGTGTGATATAGTTCAGTAAGGTGAGGATAGATGGGCCAGTTTCAAACAGTATGATATTGTTCAGTAAGGTGAGGATAGATGGGCCGGTTTCAAACAGTATGATATAGTTCAGTAAGGTGAGGATAGATGGGTCGGTTTCAAACAGTATGATATAGTTCAGTAAGGTGAGGATAGATGGGTCGGTTTCAAACAGTATGATATAGTTCAGTAAGGTGAGGATTGATGGGTCGGTTTCAAACAGTATGATATAGTTCAGTAAGGTGAGGTTTGATGGGTCGGTTTCAAACAGTATGATATAGTTCAGTAAGGTGAGGTTTGATGGGTCGGTTTCAAACAGTATGATATAGTTCAGTAACGTGAGGATAGATGGGCCGGTTTCAAACAGTATGATATTGTTCAGTAAGGTGAGGATAGATGGGCCGGTTTCAAACAGTGTGATATAGTTCAGTAAGGTGAGGATTGATGGGTCGGTTTCAAACAGTATGATATAGTTCAGTAAGGTGAGGTTTGATGGGTCGGTTTCAAACAGTATGATATAGTTCAGTAAGGTGAGGTTTGATGGGTCGGTTTCAAACAGTATGATATAGTTCAGTAAGGTGAGGATAGATGGGTTGGTTTCAAACAGTGTGATACAGTTCAGTAAGGTGAGGATAGACGGGTCGGTTTCAAACAGTATGATATGGTTCAGTAAGGTGAGGATAGATGGGCCAGTTTCAAACAGTATGATATAGTTCAGTAAGGTGAGGATAGATGGGCCAGTTTCAAACAGTATGATATAGTTCAGTAAGGTGAGGATAGATGGGCCAGTTTCAAACAGTATGATATAGTTCAGTAAGGTGAGGATTGATGGGTCGGTTTCAAACAGTATGATATAGTTCAGTAACGTGAGGATAGATGGGCCGGTTTCAAACAGTATGATATTGTTCAGTAAGGTGAGGATAGATGGGCCGGTTTCAAACAGTGTGATATAGTTCAGTAAGGTGAGGATTGATGGGTCGGTTTCAAACAGTATGATATAGTTCAGTCAGGTGAGGATTGATGGGTCGGTTTCAAACAGTATGATATAGTTCAGTAAGGTGAGGATAGATGGGTTGGTTTCAAACAGTGTGATATAGTTCAGTAAGGTGAGGATAGACGGGTCGGTTTCAAACAGTATGATATGGTTCAGTAAGGTGAGGATAGATGGGCCAGTTTCAAACAGTATGATATAGTTCAGTAAGGTGAGGATAGATGGGCCAGTTTCAAACAGTATGATATAGTTCAGTAAGGTGAGGATAGATGGGCCAGTTTCAAACAGTATGATATAGTTCAGTAAGGTGAGGATAGATGGGCCAGTTTCAAACAGTATGATATAGTTCAGTAAGGTGAGGATAGATGGGCCAGTTTCAAACAGTATGATATAGTTCAGAAAGGTGAGGATTGATGAGCCAGTTTCAAACAGTATGATATAGTTCAGTAAGGTGAGGATTGATGGGCCAGTTTCAAACAGTATGATATAGTTCAGTAAGGTGAGGATAGATGGGCCAGTTTCAAACAGTATTATATAGTTCAGTAAGGTGAGGATAGATGGGCCAGTTTCAAACAGTATTATATAGTTCAGTAAGGTGAGGATAGATGGGCCAGTTTCAAACAGTATGATACAGTTCAGTAAGGTGAGGATTGATGGGTCGGTTTCAAACAGTGTGATATAGTTCAGTCAGGTGAGGATAGATGGGCCGGTTTCAAACAGTATGATGTAGTTAAGTAAGGTGAGGATAGATGGGTGGGTTTCAAACAAGGTGATATATTTCAGTAAGGTGAGGATAGATGGGCCAGTTTCAAACAGTATGATATAGTTCAGTCAGGTGAGGATAGATGGGCCGGTTTCAAACAGTATGATATAGTTCAGTAAGGTGAGGATAGATGGGCCAGTTTAAAACAGTATGATATAGTTCAGTAAGGTGAGGATTGATGGGCCAGTTTCAAACAGTATGATATAGTTCAGTAAGGTGAGGATAGATGGGCCAGTTTCAAACAGTATGATATAGTTCAGTAAGGTGAGGATAGATGGGCCAGTTTAAAACAGTATGATATAGTTCAGTAAGGTGAGGATTGATGGGCCAGTTTCAAACAGTATGATATAGTTCAGTAAAGTGAGGATAGATGGGTCAGTTTCAAACAGTATGATATAGTTCAGTAAGGTGAGGATAGATGGGCCAGTTTCAAACAGTATGATATAGTTCAGTAAGGTGAGGATAGATGGGCCAGTTTCAAACAGTATGATATAGTTCAGTAAGATGAGGATAGTTGGGCCAGTTTCAAACAGTATGATATAGTTCAGTAAGGTGAGGATTGATGGGTCGGTTTCAAACAGTATGATATAGTTCAGTAACGTGAGGATAGATGGGCCGGTTTCAAACAGTATGATATTGTTCAGTAAGGTGAGGATAGATGGGCCGGTTTCAAACAGTGTGATATAGTTCAGTAAGGTGAGGATTGATGGGTCGGTTTCAAACAGTATGATATAGTTCAGTAAGGTGAGGTTTGATGGGTCGGTTTCAAACAGTATGATATAGTTCAGTAAGGTGAGGATAGATGGGTTGGTTTCAAACAGTGTGATACAGTTCAGTAAGGTGAGGATAGACGGGTCGGTTTCAAACAGTATGATATGGTTCAGTAAGGTGAGGATAGATGGGCCAGTTTCAAACAGTATGATATAGTTCAGTAAGGTGAGGATAGATGGGCCAGTTTCAAACAGTATGATATAGTTCAGTAAGGTGAGGATAGATGGGCCAGTTTCAAACAGTATGATATAGTTCAGTAAGGTGAGGATTGATGGGTCGGTTTCAAACAGTATGATATAGTTCAGTAACGTGAGGATAGATGGGCCGGTTTCAAACAGTATGATATTGTTCAGTAAGGTGAGGATAGATGGGCCGGTTTCAAACAGTGTGATATAGTTCAGTAAGGTGAGGATTGATGGGTCGGTTTCAAACAGTATGATATAGTTCAGTAAGGTGAGGATAGACGGGTCGGTTTCAAACAGTATGATATGGTTCAGTAAGGTGAGGATAGATGGGCCAGTTTCAAACAGTATGATATAGTTCAGTAAGGTGAGGATAGATGGGCCAGTTTCAAACAGTATGATATAGTTCAGTAAGGTGAGGATAGATGGGCCAGTTTCAAACAGTATGATATAGTTCAGTAAGGTGAGGATAGATCGGCCAGTTTCAAACAGTATGATATAGTTCAGTAAGGTGAGGATAGATGGGCCAGTTTCAAACAGTATGATATAGTTCAGTAAAGTGAGGATAGATGGGCCAGTTTCAAACAGTATGATATAGTTCAGAAAGGTGAGGATTGATGGGCCAGTTTCAAACAGTATGATATAGTTCAGTAAGGTGAGGATAGATGGGCCAGTTTCAAACAGTATGATATAGTTCAGTAAGGTGAGGATTGATGGGCCAGTTTCAAACAGTATGATATAGTTCAGTAAGGTGAGGATTGATGGGTCGGTTTCAAACAGTATGATATAGTTCAGTAACGTGAGGATAGATGGGCCGGTTTCAAACAGTATGATATTGTTCAGTAAGGTGAGGATAGATGGGCCGGTTTCAAACAGTGTGATATAGTTCAGTAAGGTGAGGATAGACGGGTCGGTTTCAAACAGTATGATATGGTTCAGTAAGGTGAGGATAGATGGGCCAGTTTCAAACAGTATGATATTGTTCAGTAAGGTGAGGATAGATGGGCCGGTTTCAAACAGTATGATATAGTTCAGTAAGGTGAGGATTGATGGGTCGGTTTCAAACAGTATGATATAGTTCAGTCAGGTGAGGATTGATGGGTTGGTTTCAAACAGTGTGATATAGTTCAGTAAGGTGAGGATAGACGGGTCGGTTTCAAACAGTATGATATGGTTCAGTAAGGTGAGGATAGATGGGCCAGTTTCAAACAGTATGATATAGTTCAGTAAGGTGAGGATAGATGGGCCAGTTTCAAACAGTATGATATAGTTCAGTAAGGTGAGGATAGATGGGCCAGTTTCAAACAGTATGATATAGTTCAGAAAGGTGAGGATTGATGGGCCAGTTTCAAACAGTGTGATATAGTTCAGTAAGGTGAGGATAGATGGGCCAGTTTCAAACAGTATGATATAGTTCAGTAAGGTGAGGATTGATGGGCCAGTTTCAAACAGTATGATATAGTTCAGTAAGGTGAGGATAGATGGGCCAGTTTCAAACAGTATTATATAGTTCAGTAAGGTGAGGATAGATGGGCCAGTTTCAAACAGTATGATACAGTTCAGTAAGGTGAGGATTGATGGGTCGGTTTCAAACAGTGTGATATAGTTCAGTCAGGTGAGGATAGATGGGCCGGTTTCAAACAGTATGATGTTGTTAAGTAAGGTGAGGATAGATGGGTGGGTTTCAAACAGTGTGATATATTTCAGTAAGGTGAGGATAGATGGGCCAGTTTCAAACAGTATGATATAGTTCAGTAAGGTGAGGATAGATGGGCCAGTTTCAAACAGTATGATATAGTTCAGTAAGGTGAGGATAGATGGGCCAGTTTCAAACAGTATGATATAGTTCAGTAAAGTGAGGATAGATGGGCCAGTTTCAAACAGTATGATATAGTTCAGAAAGGTGAGGATTGATGGGCCAGTTTCAAACAGTATGATATAGTTCAGTAAGGTGAGGATAGATGGGCCAGTTTCAAACAGTATGATATAGTTCAGTAAGGTGAGGATTGATGGGCCAGTTTCAAACAGTATGATATAGTTCAGTAAGGTGAGGATTGATGGGTCGGTTTCAAACAGTATGATATAGTTCAGTAACGTGAGGATAGATGGGCCGGTTTCAAACAGTATGATATTGTTCAGTAAGGTGAGGATAGATGGGCCGGTTTCAAACAGTGTGATATAGTTCAGTAAGGTGAGGATTGATGGGTCGGTTTCAAACAGTATGATATAGTTCAGTCAGGTGAGGATTGATGGGTCGGTTTCAAACAGTATGATATAGTTCAGTAAGGTGAGGATAGATGGGTTGGTTTCAAACAGTGTGATATAGTTCAATAAGGTGAGGATAGACGGGTCGGTTTCAAACAGTATGATATGGTTCAGTAAGGTGAGGATAGATGGGCCAGTTTCAAACAGTATGATATAGTTCAGTAAGGTGAGGATAGATGGGCCAGTTTCAAACAGTATGATATAGTTCAGTAAGGTGAGGAGAGATGGGCCAGTTTCAAACAGTATGATATAGTTCAGTAAGGTGAGGATAGATGGGCCAGTTTCAAACAGTATGATATAGTTCAGTAAGGTGAGGATAGATGGGCCAGTTTCAAACAGTATGATATAGTTCAGAAAGGTGAGGATTGATGGGTCGGTTTCAAACAGTATGATATAGTTCAGTCAGGTGAGGATTGATGGGTCGGTTTCAAACAGTATGATATAGTTCAGTAAGGTGAGGATAGATGGGTTGGTTTCAAACAGTGTGATATAGTTCAGTAAGGTGAGGATAGACGGGTCGGTTTCAAACAGTATGATATGGTTCAGTAAGGTGAGGATAGATGGGCCAGTTTCAAACAGTATGATATAGTTCAGTAAGGTGAGGATAGATGGGCCAGTTTCAAACAGTATGATATAGTTCAGTAAGGTGAGGATAGATGGGCCAGTTTCAAACAGTATGATATAGTTCAGTAAGGTGAGGATAGATGGGCCAGTTTCAAACAGTATGATATAGTTCAGTAAGGTGAGGATTGATGGGTCGGTTTCAAACAGTATGATACAGTTCAGTAAGGTGAGGATAGATGGGCCAGTTTCAAACAGTATTATATAGTTCAGTAAGGTGAGGATAGATGGGCCAGTTTCAAACAGTATTATACAGTTCAGTAAGGTGAGGATAGATGGGCCAGTTTCAATTTACATGAAAACAAAAACTCTTCCTCCTTTATCTTCTTCTTCATTTATAATTATGCTGAGTCTCATTCAATCCTGTTTGTCATATCAATTGGATTCAGAAAACGCTTGCTCTATTCAATACTTTCTTTTTCAACATTTCCATTTTCTTTATATAACAGTAATATATCACCCTATCAAACAGTAGTTATGACTATACACCGCCTTTCGCTCTAATTGCAACACAGGTGAGAAAAGGATACGAAAAAGTAGCTGATATTTCAATAATAATTTATTCACAACATTTTTAAAGGGTGAAAGTTCATTTTTCACCCAGTACGGTGAAACAGTAATACATTGATAACAGTAATATATAACATTGATAACATTCATAACAGTAATATTTTATAACCAATATCCTCCATTTTCCAATGCAAACTTGCTCTCAGTAAAAGAAGATAAATTACTTGCGGTTCGTGTTTTCAGACCTGAGTTATAAACCCCATGAACAAAAATTCAACGTTTTGAATCCCTTTTGCAATTATCTTGCAGCAGCCCTTCCCATATGAGCAGCTTGTAATCCGACTGACCTGTCAGCTTGATATTTCTTGTAAACATCAATTATTTTGCACAAGTTTCATATTTTGCACAAAATTTTAACCGGATTTCACATTCTGATTTTTCCAGTCAATACATTTTATTCCTGGGTTTATATCTGCCTAAACATAGACAGAATGTCCTATTTACTGAGTGAATGGCTGCAAAATATTAATGTAAAAATAATAGTAACAATGCTATTGCAAGGTACAATTGTGGTTGAGGCAGAGTGTTTTTTTATTTCTAATCTTGCCAGTAAGTTGCCCGTGTTGACATGGGGATTCTAAACAGGGTAGGAATGGAGGACGCAAAAATGCAAATGGTGCCTTCTATCATCAAGCCAGCCAGCTGGGAGCAACAATTCACATTTATTGCCACATCCGATGCAATTTAAATGCTCTCATGATGGCGAGGTCCTCCATTTAAAACTGTTTGTTCAATATGTGTCGCTTTATGATGCCTAGGGTCTGTAATAAAAATTTGTATTGGTGTCAAAGCCAGTGACCAATTGTAAATGGATAGTGGGATTATTCTGGAAATTTTGTCTAATGCATGGTGATGGCATTTACTGCATCTGCCTCAATGTGCTTGGCTCTTGCAGGACGTCGTGAACCAGAGAGTGAACTGGACCAAGGATCGACTATCCATGGAGGAACGAGTTCCCGCTCAGTGGCTGCGGCCATTTTAGTGCCATTCCTCTTCCTCATTCTTGCCGGATTCGCCTTCTACCTTTACAAGCAGAGGTTTGGAATTTATTTACAAGATTGTGTGCTTGGTCTGCCTCACCAGCCCTTACCATAATTGTTTGGTGATGGAGAAAATCAAATTTCCACATTAATTTTCTTTTAGACCTAACCTTTCATTCTTTAGTGATGTTTGATAACATCAGAATCCTATTGCACTTGTGAGGAGCACTTAGTTCAGCAGGAGTTCAGTCATTGTGATGAGCCAACTTCCTTGGTGACCCGATTGAGTCACCTTGCAGCTGCCTCAGTGTGCAGGCAACACTACAAGATCACTAGAAGCACCACCATCACTCCAATAGCATCTGTGAGCGTCTCTTTCCTACATTAATGATTTCTGGTTCTTTGGTAACATCTCAAATCGAGATAAAGTGGAGAAAAAATAAAATTCTCCCTGGAACACTTTGCATTCACTAGGATCCTGAAGGGCAAGGCAGGGAAATACAGTTTCAAACAATGCTTCCAAACCATTCCATCACGCATGTGATTGCAGATGTGAGTGGTTCTTTGGAATCGCAAGCTGAATGAACTCATTATAATTCTTTTAAATATTCATTGGATATTATAATATGGTGCCCATTTTTCAAAAAGTTGTTGCTGCCCTAATTTTAAGCACCCTTTCAAAAAAGCCTACAATTGTGCACAAGATCTGATTGAATTCTCATGGGAATATCATCAGATCTCTTGAGATATGTTTGAAAGGGCAGAAGAATACAATATACTTGCTGTCAGTACTATTAATAGAATAGTGCTACTCCTTGTTATTGACAATGGAAAATGTTCCAAAGCTTGAGACATCTCTGGAAGGAATTTCCAAAAGCAGTTAGCAATTTGCATAATGTCCTGATTGAATTTTAGAATGGCTGCATCTTATTCCTTGCAGGACGAGGCCGAAAGCCCGCTACAGCGTCTGTTCAGGACACGAGAGTGCCAATGGACGGGCACCATTTGAGGCCGCCATGTACCCCCCAGGTTTACGAGCCAATGACAACAAAGCTGTGCGCTTCGACTCGAGCCTCAACACTGTCTGCACGATGGTATAGTACATATAAATTGGCAGAGGAAGTCTGCTGGGAGTCATCATCTTCGTGCGGACACAAAAGGTGCACAAAAGCCCCAGAGGTCTCCAGAGACTCGCTTCTCCAAGGTGGTAGGAGACCTATACACGGGTGGGTTGAACACGAGAAGAGCAATGTTTTCCAAGTGCATTGTCCAGACAGATTATACCTTTCCTGAAGAATGATGTGCAGAAGATGACGCGACATATTTTTCGTAAGGAGAAAAATGCAGGGAACGGAAGTGGAGCACAACAATAATCTCAAGTTGCAATCTGCATGAACTATGTATGGCGATGTCTGCAGATCTCTTACCTTCTTCCTCTGAACACTCAAATCATGTTCTTGTACATTGAAACACCACTTGTTTTTCAAAATGCTTTCTAACCAACTGGATGGCCGGCTGGTGAAATGAACATCCCATCGACTACCCAAGTGACTGGGTGGTGGTTGTCAATAATTGTCCACATTTTGACATGAGCTCGTTTGCAATTCTGCGGAGAAGGTCCAATGACCTTCACCTCGTTTTTGAGATTTTGGTGCGGAACTTTAACTCACATGGTTGGATTTTATATACAGTTGTATTTTATTACTGTCATTGCATTGCATTACAAGGCAGCAAAATAACAATGAAAAACTGGGCCTTGTCGCTGGTTTGAGATTTTGATTCCTCTTCAACGCTTACTACTCGCCATTTGCATCTATCATCCTGATGAACATTACCATCCCAGCCTAGCCATAATTTCCATATTTTGCTTGATGATATGGTGGGGGCTCCAGAGCTTCTGTTCCTCTTAATCATATATTTCCTTCTGTCATATTTCTCTTCCACATAGTTGATGCAGCTTATAATGAGACAGTCTTTGGAGTCATGTTCATTCATTCTATGGTTCCATTGTCCCTTTTTTTTCCCCCATCCATCAGTTTCATCTCTCAACTTCCTTGTACACTGAAGTTTTTGGAATAGCATTTGAGCCAAGCCTTTTTGAATTCCTGAAGTGTTTTGTCCTTTGTTTTCTATTATGCTAAAATTGCGATGAATGTACCGTTCTCTCATCGTCTTTCTCACTTATCTTTTTTTCTTCCCAATTTTTTTCTTATTCTTCTTTCAGCTCTTACTTTCATGTACATACTTTTTTATTTTTTTATTTTTAATGAAACTCACATGCGCTCAGCGCATGGCGCTGCCTTGGTTGTTTAAATTGCACGGGGCTAACTTTTTCAACAGTGCACATTGCAGGAGCATTAAAAATGTTCTTTGAATCGTTGAATGTGTTTTTATGTGTGTATGGATATATATATATTTTTTTTTTTTTGCATGGTCTCGGCTCATGGAAGAGTTGACACAGAGAACACAACAGGCCACAACATAACAAAGGGAACAGCAGGAGAAAGGGGAAAAAAACCAACAACAGGGTGGAGGGAGAAAGTGTACAGAGATGGACAAGCAAGGGATGCAGGTAACAATGAGGGGTAAGGGAAAAATGCAAAGGGTGAACAATATGGATACATAAGCAAAATTGTGTTTGACAAGTTTGTGATTTTTGTCAATGTCTGAGGAGAGGGGAAAAGCGAATGCATGTCTGTCAGAAGGATGAGAGATGTCACGGCAGAGAGTGGAGTCATCTGAAAAGAGATGAAGAGGATTTTCCAGAGAGCCAGTGAGATTATTGATGAAGATTAGGAATAATATGAGGACTAGAACACTGCCTTGTGGTACTCCAGCCTTGACAGGAGAGGAGATGAAAGGGTTGACTTCCAGTTCCGGGTTTGGCGCATCGGCAGGTCTCCTTCATGGCTCTATGCTGACGATCTCAAAGTTAAGTTTCCGGTCGTTATCTGTGCCATTTTAACTGTTTATTTTCTCACCTACATGTTACTGTATGTTCCTAGTTCAGTTTTGTTTCAAAAATCGTGCAACTTTGTGAGATTTCGTCAAACTTGTCTTTCCTGGGGCTTGAGGCCTATCCTTGAGGCTTGAGGCCTACTGGTTCGCCTCAGTGTACGATCGTGTTTATTTGTTTTTTCTCCCCATTATCTTCAATCTCTACCTTCCCCACTTTCCTAACGTTCCCCATCCCTCCCAATTAATCTCTCTATTTCTTATCTTAAATCCAAAAAAAACAAAAAAACCGCTACACTTCTCTGATTCTTCTTCTTCTTCTTTTTATTCATCTTTTCCTCTTCCTCTTCTTCTTCCACCTCTTCTTCTTCTTCCTCGATTTTTCCTACAAGACTTCCATGACCTAACCTGTTGAAATCTCTCTCAAACATTAATAATAAGAACGAAAACTATCTCTAATAATGCTTCATTTTCTTTTTCACACATGTGTTACTCTTTACTGTATCATAATGCACTATTCTACTATTTAAACAGACTGCTCTCAATTCGACCTCTCCTTCATTCCTTGCCGAAAAATTCAACTGCGACAGCGTTTCTTCTCTCCATTCCCTGAATTCGCCTTTATTGCATCCAGCAAGAATTGTGTTAAATCGCATCTCTGACCAAAAACTTTTAAAAACCCCAGTTTGCGATGAATGTTCGCTTTCCATCAACCATTCTTTTTTTCCAACTTCAGTGCCAACTCATCCCTTTCACCCCTCACTCTCAAAGCAACCATCCCACTCTTCTCCCTCCAAGCCTCCCTCTCACCTCTCTCAAAAACTCCCCCCTCACCTTTCTCCCACCATTCATCCCCCTCACTCATCCTTCTCAAAGTTGCCCCCCCTCCCATCCACAAAGGTAACTCCTTCCACTGCCCTCTCACGTCCATCTCTTCACTCCACCTCCTCAAATCCTCAACTGCCTTCTTCCCCTCTCTTGTGCCCCTCTCCCCCAGCACCACAGAGCCGTTTCTCCTCCTCATTCAGCCCCCTCCCCGAGCTATTCTGCAATCCCCCACACTCTTTCATCAACCCTCCTTACCTCTCCCCCCTCGTCCATTGTCCTACCCCCCCCCCCCCCCTACCCCCTGCACCAAAACCTCCTCCCCTACCTCTTAATTAAAAGTGTGAACCTCAAATATCCAGGGCCTTCGCTCAAACCTTTCAGATCTCTTCATACAGGCTGCCACTGACAAACCAGACATAATCTGCCTCACAGAAACCTTCCCCCCCCCAAGACGTGTTGACTCCCAAGTATCTCTCCCTGGTTACTCCCTCCTCCGGTTTGACAGACCTGAGCCTCGTCCTGGTGGAGGAGTTGCTCTCTTCATCAAAGACTCTATTCCTCACTCTCCATGCACTGCACTCACTCCCCCACAGCCCCAGGAATACCTCTGGCTACGGCTTCCCCTCCACTCCCACCTCATGTTTATATGTGTACTGTACCATCCACCGAACAATGATGACTCCATCTACACCTCACTATCCGAAAACATGGACCAACTACTATCTTCTCATCCAAACTCTCTCTTCCTCATATGTGGCGACTTAAATTGTCATCATGCCAATTGGCTCGGTGTGGGTACCTCTCTCACCTGTCATGGCACCTCAGCAAAAACTTTCTGCGACTCATTGGGACTGACTCAATCGGTCAACTTCCCAACCCAGATCTCAACCAATGGTACTCCATCTCTTCTGGATCTGATTTTGACAAATTTCCCTGACAATATCTGCTGCTCTTCCTTCGCTCCAATCGTTCTTCTGACAACGTCCTTATCAAAGTGGACATCTCTCTGGCTGTTATCAGAGAACCACCTCACCGCCGTCAAGTCTGGAATTTCACTCAAGCCGACTGGCATGGTCTCCAAGCAGCCATCAAACTTATAGACTGGTCTACAATCGCTACTTTCTCTGACATCAACTCATCCTGGGAATTGCTTCAAAGAAACTTGCTCTCCCTCATGCACAGATTTATCCCCTCTCGTGTTCAGTTGTCCTACCCTTCCTCCTGCCCTTGGTTTACTGAAGCTTGTGGCGAGGCAGTTGTCCTGAAACAACTTGCCTTTGCCTCATGGAAAGCAAACCCAACCTCGGGCAATCTCAGTTCCTTCCATAAAGCTCGGAACAAGTGTGTATCTACCCTCAGGAGAGCCAGAAAACAACATCTTTCTCATCTCAAGTCTGAACTCTCAAACCTCTCTCCCTCCTCAAAATCCTGGTGGCGTTTAATCAAATCTGTTTCTGGTGTATGTTCCCCCTCCATCCCCTCCCTTACCTCAAATGGCGCACTGCTGATACCGCACGTGATAAAGCTGAATGTCTAAATTCGGTGTTTGCAGCTAAATCTTGTGTCCTAAACCCATCACTTTCTCTACCCACCTTACCCAGTCGCACCCAACTGTCCCTGGACTCTGTGTCCTTTTCTCCTGACAAGGTGGAGAGATTGCTGTCAAACCTCGACTCATACTCAGCAACCGGTCCAGATGGCATCAGCCCACGTGTCCTCAAAGCCTGCTCTTCTGCTCTTGCTTACCCTCTCTCTGTTCTATTCACCCTCTCATTTGCTCAAGGTCATCTGTCATCTGCTTGGAAATCAGCAAACATCACTGCCCTGCATAAAAAAGGTGCAAAAACAGATCCATGCAACTACAGACCAATCAACCTTCTCCCAATCATCAGCAAGCTTATGGAATCCATCATCGCTTCAGACATTAAATCATTCGTCTTCTCCCATGGCTTGATTTTCGATCATCAATTTGGCTTCAAAGCAGGTCACTACACTGGATAGGCTGCTTCTGCTCTCCCAACAATGGATGGAGGTCCTCAATGCCAGACAGGTAATCCGAGCCATATCCCTGGGCATATCACGTGCTTTTGACAAGGTGTGGCACCCTGCCCTGCTCACCAAACTCTCTTACTATGGTATCCAAGGCCATCTCCACTCATGGCTCGCAGACTTCCTCTCCTGTCGCAGTCAACGTGTGGCCCTAAATGGAGTTATTTCATCCCCTCTTCCTGTCCAGGCTGGAGTTCCTCAAGGTAGCGTTCTGGGCCCTGTTCTTTTTCTGGTTTTCATCAATGATCTCTCCGACTCTCTGGAAAATCCTCTATATCTCTTTGCTGATGACTCCACCCTCTGCCGTACCATTGTTCATCCCTCAGACCGGCAGGCAGCAGCTTCTTCACTCACTGCTGATTTGGATAAAATCACAAACTTGTCCAACACGTGGAACATGTCTTTCAATCCAGACAAATCTCACACTCTCACGATGTCTCTTCGAAAGGACCGTTTAGAAACTACCCCCCCCCATCCACTTTCTCAACAATCCTCTGGAAGAAGTCCTTTCTTTCAAACTTCTGGGTTTCACTATCTGCCATGACCTTTCCTGGGAAAGCCACAGTTCAAACCTCGCCTCCAAAGCCAGTCGCCGACTGGGAATCCTCCGTCGTGCAAAGTCCTTCCTCGGCCCACCTGAGCTCCTGACCACTTACAAAGCTTTTGTCCGCAGCCTGATGGAGTACTGCTTTCCCCTCTGGGCTGGTGCTCCTGCCTCCCACATTTCTCGGCTTCACGCTGTAGAAACCAAGTTATTTCGGATCATTGGCATCTCCCGCAATGAAGCTGAGTCTTTGGGTCTCTCACTCAATCACCGCAGGTTGGTCAGTGGTCTTTCTGTCTTCTTCCGTCTCCTCTCCAGCCTCGCCCCCCTGCTCTCTCTCTGCGATTTGTCACCACCACATTTCCACAGGGCGCTCAAGGTCCGCTAACAACCTCCTTCTGGTAAAACTACCAAAATCACGAATCACTGCTCACCTTCACTCTTTCATTCCTCTTTTTTCCCACCTTTGGAATAAACACCCTCACTCTATTCATTCCCATTCTTCCCTCCAGGCCTTCAAAACAGCTGTTCACCACCACCTCTTTTCATCCCCCATTCAAATCCTCGATCTTTTCTACCCCCGATAATCCACCCAAGCCCACCTCCTTCAAATTCACTGTCTTCCTTCCTGAAAGTCCCTTTAATGTCCATCTTCTATTCCCCATGTTCCCCGTCCCATCCCTCTCCCTTCCACAGATCTCCTAATGTCTCTGTTCCCCACTGTTTTATCATTCCCACTCCCTCCCCTCTTGTCTCATGCCCCCCCCCTATTGCTGTGCATTGTGTGCTAGCTCTACACGAGCCTCGACAAGGTATACAAAAAAAGGGGTTCTGTTGAGAGCTGCATGTTGACTATGAGAGGGGAGGAAGTCAGTAATCCAAGTGTGGTTTTGGCCTTGGATTCCATAGGAAGGCAGTATGCCAGACTTTATCAAATGATCGCGATATGTCCAGAAAGACGGTCTTGATCTCATGTCTGATATTAAAGTCCTCCACCATTGTTGGAAAAGTAGAAGCAGCATGTCCAAATTAGAGTTACCAGGTCTGAATCCGAATTGATGATCTGCGATAAGGCTGCTGGAGAAATGGAATGATTTTGTGTCAACTGTGATGATGGATTCCATGACCTTGCTGATGATTGGAGGTACAGTTAGCTAATTGGGCTGCAGTAAAGGGGATCCGTGTTTGCACCTTTTTTATGTATTGCTGTGATGTTGGCTGATTTCCAATTTCCCAGGCGGATATAGGAGAGCAGTCCTGAAGTGTTAAAAAAAAATAATGCAAATACGTGAAACATGAATGTCGAAACAGGTCACACTTTATGAACCGAAAATACA
>NC_140965.1:111638998-111648998 GCF_056783735.1 Eptatretus burgeri | reverse complement strand
ACTGAACAATGACCATCTCAGACATCGGGCCTTGCAGATCTTTCAAATTCATTGTTGGATTTACAGTGATATCCTGAACCATATTCCTGCTTGCCTGGATGCTGAGTTTGGATGGGCAACCTGATCTGGTTGGAGTCTTGGTGGTATGATATCCTCCACTTCTTAATGATGGATTTCACCATTCTCAAAGAGATAATGAGTGACTTTAAAATCTTCTTATAACCCTCTCCTGAATGGTGATTCTCCACCACTTTATGTCTGACTTCTTTGGAATTCTCCTTGGTCTTCATGTTTGCCTTATTGGTTGACCAAGTGAGTTTCACCTTAAAACTCCTTGGATAAGTGAGGGAGCTTAATTTTTAATTTAATCCACCGATTACATTCAGGTGAAACCTATTATACTTATTTTGTAACCTTTCAAACAAATAAGTTGCTCTTGAAATGATTCAGGGTTAGTAAGAAGGAGGGGCGGAGGAGTGAGAGAGGAGTGAGGGAGACCGAGGAGGGGTCGGGGAAGGGAAGGAAACTTGAAGGAAGGGAAAGAAGTGTGAGGGGAGGGGAGCGGAAAGAAGTGTGAGAGGAGGGCAAGGGAACGCATTGTTCGGGCAGGGTCCATTCAGAAATAACCACCGTCCAGACACATATTTCAATAACCACCATCCGGACACTTGTGGATATAACCACTGTTCGAATATGTGTGGAGATGACCACCATCCAGGCATAACGACCAACTAAATACATTCGGAGATAGAGTGGGAGAGAGATAGGGTTGGGAGAGAGAGATAAGGGTGGGGAGGAGAGACAGACTGGGAGGGGAGAGAGATGGGAAGGGGGAGAGAAGGGAGGAAAGGAGAGTGGGGGGATTTCGGCAAATTTGACATCCAGTTGAATGCACACACATGGATGAATCAGCCTGCCTATGAAACACTAGGATGACAGTTTTTAGCTGGGTCGGGATTCAAACCCAGGTGAGACCACGTAGAGCGAGCATGTATACCTCTCAGCTTTACTACTGAGTTATTTTACTACTTATTTGGTTATTCATTGCTTCATAACAACTGAAAACATTTTTTTTTACTCATTGTGATCATAAAATTTATTTTGACTTCCCCCCTCCGGTATCAAACTGCAGTATCGCGATTGAAGCCTTCAGTGCGCGCACCAAGTGGCTTCACCAAGCACTCCATGAAATGCTTGAAGAAACTTTTACAAACAAAACCTTTAATTTTTATTTGTATTTATCTATGCCAAACTGATAGGTCATATCATGGAAGATCTTATAAAAGGGGGGAAACGTGTAAAATAAAATTTCACATTTTCCGCGAGCCAGCCGCAGCCTGTTGCACTGCAGAACAACACATGGCCAATGCAGGCAATTGGCCCCTGACCTTTGTTCTAGGCTATCGATGTGCAGTATTCAGTGACAGTGTGAATATTGTCGTGCTCACCAAGTGGCTTAAGCACTCAAGGAAGCACTCCAATGAAACAGTTGATAAGGAATGGCTGGCTTGGAAAGCAATGATCTGTCATATTAAACATCTCCCAGAGATGCCCAAGCAATATCCGAATTGGACAAATGAACACTTTTTTTAGCAGTTGGAACTGCTTCTCAGTTCAATTCTGGAGCTGAAATTTTGTAATTTGGCTTAGTTTAAGAGATTCTCAAGGTTATGGCATGTCCAAAAAGGAAATACGGTCTCGAACATTTGTGTTTCTGGGCATTTTATAAGCATTGCAATGTATCCAGCGATTATTAGATATGATGATATTAAACTCGTCCAAATTGGATAAATGAACACTTTTTTTAGTAATCGGAACAGGTGCTAACATCAATTCCGCAACTTAAATTTTGAAATTCGACTTGGGTTCAGAGATTCGAGAGTTTTATCGCATGTGCAGAAAATAAATATAACCATGAACACTGGTGTCTCCGGGTGTTTATAAGCATTGTGATGCATCCAGCGATTATTGGATATGATGATATTAAACTCGTCCGAATTGGATAAATGAACACTTTTTTTTTTAGCAATCGGAACAGGTGCTAACATCAATTCCGCAACTTAAATTTTGAAATTCGGCTTGGGTTCAGAGATTCGAGAGTTTATTGCATGTGCGGAAAATAAATATAACCATGAACACTGGTGTCTCCGGGTGTTTATAAGCATTGTGATGCATCCAGCGATCCAAAGGTATGAAGAACAGGCATTTGATAAAGGATCATTAAATTATCCTCAGCAGGGTGTTTAAATTTACCCAAACATCCAGCTTTCAAATTTTTGTCCAATGGGAATGAATATTTAATGATTCAACACCCTAATTGAAGAGCAGGAGTTGGACGATTTGTAGTTGAAATATACTGGGTCTGGAGGTGAACTCAAATTGGAAAACTCACTTATATCTACACATCCCATTACCTATCCTGTCCTATCAGATGGAAGACAAAAATACCATCCTTAACAGCAAAGATAACACTGAGGAACAAAGTTTTTGTTGCATTGATACCAGAACTTGATCTCACCTAATTTGAGTGTGCTGAATTCCAATCTGAAGTTAGTTTCTCTCTGTAAGCTCTAGATTTTTTGCAATCCACCATTATCAACATTTATTTGGTAAGTTACAATTTGTATGAAAAGCAAATTTAAATTAACATATATTTCGACATAAAGATGATAGGTGATTCAGAACAATTGATAAGGATGGAATGCAAAGTTCAAATAGGTCCTATTCAGGCAAGAATTTGCGCTTGTAGCTCTTGCGTTTGTGGACTTCCACAGGGCAATCTCGTTTGATGCTCCAGCAGTAGTCTGCCATCATATTTTGGTCCCATCGCCCTTGGTTGTGCTCTTCCATCGTCATGAGGTCCTGATGGAACTGCTCTCCCTGTTCCTCACTTACAGCCCCAAGGTTCTCAGGGAATTGATCAAGGTGACTATTCAGGAAATGGAGCTTGACACTCATGTTGCACCCAAGATCGCGAAAAACCAACAGCATTCTCGTAACCAGAAACTCGTAGTTATCTGCCTTTTTGTTACCAAGAAAGTTTTGTGTAACTGTGACGAAAGACAGCCACGCTGTCTTCTCCTTGTCATTCATCTTCCTTACAAATTCCTCATCACGTACAAGGGCACGAATTTGAGGTCCATCGAACACACCTGCTTTGATCTTCTCGAAAGACAAAGCAGGAAAAGCAGAAACTATATGTTGAAAACATTAACCATCAGTACTCAAAGCCTTCACGAACTGTTTCAGCAAACCGAGCTTGATATGGAGTGGGGGAAAAACGATCTTCTCTCGGCTGACGATTGAGTCATTCACAATGTTTGTCATGCCTGCTTCCAGAGTTTCACGGATGGGCCACTCCTTCTGGATCCAGTGTTTCTCTCGAGCTCGGCTGTTCCACATGCAGAGATGGCATGGAAACTTTGTGAAGCCTTTCTGTTGACCAAGGAGAACGTTGACCATTTTCAGGTCCACACAAATGATCCAGTTGTGCTCGTGATATTTGAGTAAGTCAATGACCATTTTTATGTCATTATGTTCTTATCGCAAATGCACTGAGTGACCAACTGGAACCGCTCCATAAACATTGCCATTGTGCAAGAGAATACACTTGAGGCTGCGCTTAGAGGTATCCAGAAATAATCGCCATTCTGTTGGATAATACAAAGTAACACTTAATTGCCTGAGAAGACCTGGGATATCGTGGCAGTAAACAAACTGCTTGTCTTCTGAGAAAAGGGTGACAAAGATCTGATCCCGCTTTCGGAAATATGAAACATTTGCAGAGTGGTCAAGCAGATTTTTTTTCTTGCAGCCTGGAGGCTAATACCTTGGCTGCTTTCTTGGAGAGCCCCAAATCACACACTGTCATTCAATTCCAGTTGGCTAAACTGCTGAGGGGCTGATGACTGTTTTGTATCAGATGAGGAGGCTTCGGATTCTGGAACCATTTGTTGAAGCCCGTCATCACAACCCTCGTGCTGTTGCTGATCATGTTCACTGCCTTCATCTTCAGATAAGACAAAACCATTAAAGACTGGAACGGTGAGTTCCTCAGAGTGTGGAGTAGGTCGAATTGCTGAGGGAATCCAGGGATAGGAGATCTTTTGCCGTTTTTTCTTGCTGACGCCCTTTGTGTTGACCA
Organism: Eptatretus burgeri; assembly: GCF_056783735.1. NCBI lineage: Eukaryota > Metazoa > Chordata > Myxini > Myxiniformes > Myxinidae > Eptatretus > Eptatretus burgeri. The sequence continues at coordinate 111,644,854 of NC_140965.1, read as the reverse complement.
GGCAAAAATAGCAGTCAGTTACGTGGTGCTTGGGTTCTCACCAAACCATGGGAACTCCAAAAGGCAGACCCTTTCGTTTTCCTTTTCTCCAGTCACGAAGCATTTCCTCACAATTATGGCATACAATATGAGGAGACCATTTCTTGTCTTGGTCGCCAAGGGGAACATCAAAATAGGCTTTATAGGCACGCCTTACAAACTATGTTATATTGCGCTTTTGACGAAGTAGTGTGTAGCAGCCACACACATAACAGAATGCATCAGGATTATTTACACATTTATGTCTTATTGAAGAAGCCATGATCAGATCTGAAAAAAAGAAAAACATAAAGTTAAAGAATATATATATATATATATATATATATATATATATATATATATATATATATATATATATATATATATATCAATAAAGATAAATAAATATCAATAAAGATAAATAAATATCAATAAAGATAAAGAAAATTGATGTCAAATAAATCGTGAGCAAATCGTTAGCAGCAAAACGAATACGGTCTATAGTTATTTAGCAGTTTAGGCATCGTATATTTCCACTAAAGTCTGAAATCGCACCCCGAGTTCTCGAGTTATCCCTAGTGCAAATCGCAATGGGTGTCCTTTTTTGCTAAAATTGCAAGTTTCAAATTGCATGAAAACTAGAGCATGTAGAGGAAAACCGATTTCAGATTTGAAATCAGCGTTGAAAAAAATACATAGAATAAGTTGAAAATCTCATGCAACAGATAATAAGAAAAAATTTGTTCCCCAGTGGAATGGATCAAATGAGAAAAGTGAGAATATAATTTGGATTTTGGTGTGGGGCAAAGTGTTAAATGGTTAATTAATATGTTTGACTCTGTCTTTCTGGAAGGAATTGATCTGGAAAAGATCAGACAATAGATGCTTCAAAAAGGTCATTTCGCCTTCCTCGCATCATACTAAAATAGGCAATTTAGTGTCTGTCTCACTGTGATACATTTGGTCAATCCTTACCCAATCTCAACCTCACATTGCAGGTGGACTAAGCGTCACTCCGTGGAGGTTGTAGCAACTTTATTTACCCCCCTTCCCAAGGGGGCTTTCCAAAATCCATGTTAAGGTGTTTATCCGTGTGAAGATAACTAACCGTGGCATTTTTAAAGGCTGCTTCTAATAACAAAAATAATAACAACAATAATTATAATTTAGTATAAAATTATTGTTATTACAAAACAATATTAATAGGAATAGCATCACCCCTCTCCAAGGTTTTTTTTTTCCTCCTTGGATAAATTTCATGTTAACATGTATAAATAGCTTATCGTGGCATTCCATGGGGCATCCTTACCAGAAGTAATAAATATTATAAACCACAAACACATATGATTACCTTTTTAAACAGTCACTACTGCTGTTTAACACTAAACTGAAAGGGAGGAAACCCGACGTTCTTGAGGCATTGCATGCTTATCGTGTCCCCCACAGACTAACGGACCAGAGGCGAGATGTATTGTAATCTACATACCCAAGAGAGGATAATAACATGAGCGTTCATGGCGCTCCTGTAGGGAGTTGTCGACCTTGTAGATCTTGGAATGGAAGACGACCTTGCTTCCAAATATAATTGTGTATGAGTGTTTCAAATGTCCATCTTATTTATTATATTAAATTATTATTATTTTATCAAATTATTATTTATTTAATTATTCTCATTAAATTAATATATTCATTCACTTATGAATTCATCACAGAGTCGACTTGCATTTCATCTACTTATGGGAATTGTCTCCATGATAACAGCCCAAAGGTTCACTCTTGTGAAAGAAACCCTTAATGTCAAGTTCATGTATGGGGTAACTCAATCACACACATCAAGATTACCATCTCATCTTAAAGACAGCATTCTTCAGATTAGAATCTACTAATCAACAACAGAACCAGACATTTCAGAGGCAAACACAAATTGAAGATGATTCGGTTGGTTCATCACCCAAAAAGGCAGCAATTTTTGAAGAAACTTAAACAGGAATTTTAACAACAAAAATCCTCTCCCGAATTGGATTCAGGAAATCCATCTCAGGATTCAGGATATCCATAAAGCAATTTTCAACTTCTTAACTAACCAAGAAGATTTATTGTCGGTCTGAGGGTCATCTTGGATTTTGTAAAAAAATAAAATATTTTGTCCACATGATAACTCTAAAACTTGACAAATGGAGCTGAAATTTCGAGGGGACTTTTTAAAGTGATAGAACGATACATTTTTTGAGGGGATTGGATCACGTGAGCCAATATTCCCCCTTCCCCTCCAAAAAATATAATCACACCATGTATCATTATCATATTCTGACACCGGTGCTTCAACTCGTGCTTCAAAGGTGAAAGTATTGGGGGCATCAGCTTTCGGCATCATCAAATGCAGAGAAGGTGGCGGTACAAGCACCAGCCACACTACGTCGGTGTGCATTGGCTGTGCAGTTACATTGAGATTTTGCAATACATGCATTTTCAGGGCATTGATAATCAAAATTATTTTTAGTACCTCAATTTGGATTTCTGTTGTTCTCATTACCAAACGAGGTAAGTATTTTGTCGATCTTGGAATGGAAGACGACCTTGCTTCCAAATATAATAAGCTAGGATATTGTGCAGTGTAGACATAAGGAATGGTTGTCTTCTAGTAGAATATGCTCTTTTTTTGTCATCTCTTTGTGTATGCATGATCGAGGCTCTTGTAAGAGCACGAGCAGAATGGAAGGGTACAAAATGGAAAGTGGGAAACGGCGAGAGCAAAGTAAAAGTGAGAACGAGATTAAGGGGACACATGCGAGTGAACAAGCTGCGCACATTTTGCATGAAACACAACAACAAGAGTATTGGGAAAGCGAGGATGAAACAGAAAAGGAACAAACCACCTGACAACTAACAAATGAAAAGTGTTGAAGGAGAGGGAAAGAAATCTTGCATATGAGATTATTCAAGCAATCACAACAATAGATGTAGATCATCTTGACAAGCTTAACATATACAGCTTTGTTCTGATTGGTCACATCTGGCTTTGTATACCCTGCACCTCCAAAGTTCAACCATGAGTTTGAAGGCAGTTGCTTTACCATGATGATAAAATTAACTGAATGAGTCAAATTCAGCTGAATTGGGCAGAGAAGCTGATTTAATATATCCACAGAAATGTATCTCTTCAATGAAGCATGCTCACCTGTGTATCGAAGCCTGGTGTTGGCTTTGTGGTTAGAGTGGCTGGCTTGGGATCTTAGGTTCCTGAGTTGAAGCTCTGTTGGTTGCTGAATTAACACCAGGTTTGGTTGACTCAGCCTGTCATCCTTCTGAAGTTGGTGAAATGAGTACCAGTGTCCTGGTAGAGGAACACAGCATCAGTGGCACAGCTGCACTCCAAGTAAATGATAGCTACCTGGCAGCCAAGCTGCCATCCACAACAACAGAACCTGTGCATCCTGTGGCAAGGTAAGATTTTCAGGGCAGGAACCGATGCATGAACCAATATATCTGTCTGGATTTTTCCCCAATTTTGCCACATCTTGTAGTCATCGCTTTTTATCCCATGTGTTCAAACATCCTTCAAAAGTTCTCCTCATATTTGAACAATGTGTATCTTCACTTCAAAAGAAAAACTGTTTCCAGCTATCAAGATCACCGATTAACCATTCATCCCAATGGCTTCCTGGACCCTTTCACAACACCACAAAGGTTTCTATCCATCCATCCATCCATCCACTGGGACCATACTCTGTGCAGAGCATTGGTGCTGCCTAAGCAGTCTCCTTGGCTATTGGGCACAATCCTGGATGGGTCGTCACTCCGACACAGGATACCAGCAAGCTGGTACTCATTTTGCCAACCTCGGAAGGACGACAGGCAGAGTCAACCCCACCCGGTATTAATTCAACATCCGAGGGGGATTTGAATTCGGGATCCTACGATCCCAAGCCCACCACCATAACCATTAACTAGCCAGTAAGCCAACGCCAGGCACAAGGTTTCTCTGCAATGAAAGAATTATGTCTATTCTGCTCAACAAACCTTCTCAAGATTAGCTTGCCTCTTGAGATTATTTTTGATGATATTCTAGACTATAGCTCAAACATCAGGATCGTGTTGCCACTTCTTGTTGACATTCCTCGCAGTTGATTTGGTGATGGTGATGGTGATGATGCCTCCTTTCTGACATGCTGATGAAGTTTCAAACTTTGACAGATTATTATTGAACTGACAGTCATTCCTCGTTCGAATTCAAATTTACTCCTTCAAGAACAAGATGCCCTGAAACAAGAATGACTGTTTATTGGCTTCATTGAAGTTGAAATTTCCGATACTCTGGTTATGAGTGATCACGAAGATGTGAAAGGGGGGGGAAAAATTTATTAATGTCTCTTTCAGAAATTGTCAGGGAGATTTAATATTTGAGACAAGTTATGTTTTGTGGATTAAGAAAAGTAAATGTGATGTGGATTACTTTCTGAAATAGACATGCGGGTCGTGGATAAAAATAAAATGGAAACGCCAATGTAAAGTCACTTAATCAGATGTTGGACCACCATGTACTGCCTGCATGCACCGTGGCACCAAGTCCACCAGCGTCTGGAATTCTGCACGAGGGGTACGACATGATTCTTCCAAGAGAAAGTCAATCAACTCACACCTGTTTGCTGGAGGTGGAAAAGTCTGTCTCAGGCGTCATTCCAGAATATCCCATAAATGCTCGATTGGGTTCAGATCTGGTGACTGAGAAGGCAATTACATATGGTACACATCAGTGTCATGTTCATCAAACGATTGGGTGACCACATGTCACAGCCATTGGGGGGGGGGGGGAGCTTGGGGGGTCCTCTTGCAACCATGCTCATCATAATTATAGGCAACAAGGCCTGTGCAGCATTTTTAGAAATGATCCTAAGCATGCTGGGATGTTAATTGCTTAATTAACACATTGGGCCACACCTTTGTGGAAGCCGTTGCTTTGTTTCCCTCATTTATGCAGGTGTTTACTCTTTTCTTTTTTTGTCCATTACCTGTATCAGGTGATGAGATTGATTTTGTACAGTTTTGTTTGCCTTGTTTTCGAAATGATATCACGGTTAGAGTAATTTGTGCACAGCATATAGGATGCGGCCATGTTGGACAAGCCTTGCCTGTGGAGGGGATATTTAGAAACAGTGGTTCACATAGTGTCAACCAACACAAGTTTTCTTGCTGTATGATGTGATTTAATTCCCACTTTGGATAGAGAATGAGGAAGAGAAAACCGATATTGAAAAGGTAACATTCTCCCCCCTTAATAATTATCACAATATGAACAATATATGACGACAGATCTGTAAAAGTATTTCCAAATTCACCATCTCAAGAAGAGCCGTTCAGAACTCAATCACAATATTCTATCTCCAACAGGTAGGACCTACAGGATGGCCGACAGGTAGTGCACTCGCCTCATCGCTGTCAATCCTGGGTCTGAATCCCGACACAGCCACAAATTATCGTCCTGGAGTGTTTCACGGGCAGGGTAATTCGTCGATGTGTGTGCCATCCCTCCGGTGGATGCTAAGTCGACGTCCCATCTGCCAGCATTCGGTGGTGGATGTTAAAGATCCCACGGTGTCCTTTGCAAAGAATAGGCGAGCCATCGCCGGCACCAGGAACGAATTACAAATTGCTGCCCTGACCAGCAGAAGGCAATGCATCAGTGGCATGGCCATGCCCTCAGCCAGTGATACCACCCCACAGTCTTGTGCTGCAATACGAACGAAGATGAATCTCTAACATGAAATAGTTTCATAGATACATCAGTTGATTGTGTAATGAACTTCACTGTTCCTGTCAAGAAACTACATTCAACCTTTT
>NC_140965.1:111613998-111633998 GCF_056783735.1 Eptatretus burgeri | reverse complement strand
GAGTAATTGGGTATGACATGGTCGGGTGGGTGCAGAGAGGGAGTGGTTGGGGACACACGATTTTTGATACAAACAAAGAGTTGAGGCATTCTGCCTTCTCATGAGCGGTGCCATTTGAGATGAGGAAAGGGATGGAGGGGGAGCATACATTAGAGACTGAGTTGAAAAAGTGCCACCAGGTTTTGAAAGACAAGTTTGAAAGTTTGAAAGAGACAAGTTTGAAAGCCCATTCTTGAGATTTGACAGAAAATGTTTTATGGCTCTCCTGAGAGTAGACACACATACTTGTTCCTGGCATTGTGGAATGATCTGAGGTTGCCTTCGGTGGAGTTTGCCTTCCAGGAGGAGAATGCAAGTTGTTTTAAAGCAATAGCCTCAGTCCAGTAATCGAAGTACCAAGAGCATGAGGATGGGTAAGATAACCGAAGGCAAGATGTGGTGAATCTGTGCATGAGAGAGAGCAGGTTTCTGTGGAAGAATTCCCAGGCTGAATCAGTATCAGGGGTGGTAGATTTTGGAGACGAGTCCTGAAATGTGATGGCTGATTACAATCCCAACCAGTTTGGCTGAGTGAACTGCCAGACTCGTCGACATTGAGGCTGTTCTCTGATCATGGCCAGAGAGTTGTTGACCTTCACAAGCACATGATCAAATGAGTGAACTTGGGGCAGAAGATGAGCAAGATACATTGGCGGGAAAGTTGGTCATCATCAAGTGCAGAAGGGAAGATTTGCCATTGGGAGAAATCCGAGTGGGAAAGTTCACAGATTGTTTTAGTCCCATGGAGTCACAGAAGTCCTTTGCAGAATTGCCTTGCTGGTGATAGAGGGACCAACACCCAACCAAGTTGCATCGTGACAATTGATATCACCACATAAGAGGAAGAGAGAGTTGGGATGAATGATTAAAAGTTGGTCCATGTCATCTGGGAGAGATGTAGATGGAGTTGTCACTCTTGGGAGAATGGGAGAACAAAACACATTGACAAACGCGAAGTTGGAGAGGAGGGTAAGTCGCAGCCAGTGGTACTTCTGAGATTTGGGAGGTGTAAGATCAGTACATGGGGAGTGATAAGTTGAGTTCTTGATGTGCAGTGAAACTTCATTGCCAGGATGGAGTTAAGGTCGATCAAGTTGGAGGAGGCAATAGCCAGGGAGAGACATGAAGGAGTCACGGACATCCTGTCGGAGGAACGATTCTGTTAAACAGATCGTCTGGTTTATCAGCAGCAGCCTGGATTGTGAGAACTGTCAGGCTGGAGTGGAGCCCCGGGTGCTTGAGATTCACACATGAAGTAACGGGGCGGCAGGGTGGGAGGGGGTAGTCGCTGCTAATAGGACGTAGGGATGTGAAAACAGCAAGGAGAGGTTGGGCAAGGACAGGTCCTCTCCAGGGGGGAGCCAAGACAGTGTGGGGAGGGGCAAAGCCAGGAGGGGAATGGGATGGGCAAAGCTGGGAGGGGTAGCAGTGGGGGAGGGGGGAGGAAACTCAGAGGGGCAGGCCAAGGTTGATTTGCAATGAGCTGTTATGTTTCTGTTGGACAACATACAATGGAAAGCCCAAAGTAGTCATTTTAACTCTAATATCTTATTTTCTCTCTGCAAAAATCCTCGGCAACTGTGTAATGGATGCCTAAATAGGGTGGATGCAGGGCAGGCACTCTCTCTTGGTCAGAACTCTTGCAGGAAATGCTGGTCCCACAAGGGTTCATGGTCACCATTCTCGTGAAGAAGTATTATTTAACATATTATGCACAGAAGAATAAAAAAAGATAATTGAAAATTGACACAAAAGAGTATATAGTAGCTAACTGGCACACAAACCAATTAATGAGTTGTGCAGAAACTATTGTGGCTTTGATTAGAAAAGGCAAAGTCAAAACAATGCGAAATATAGTACATAATCAGTTTGCAAACAGCAACCAGAATGAAAAAGAAGAGAACTAGAATGGCACTAGGTAGAGCGCATACCTCCACCATGTAATGCCTGATCCACGAGAACATATCGGGCCCAATACATTTTTGAAATATCATACTAAATACCAGTTTTGGCCCTATCTCTCAATAATGAAAGATCACTTCAAATATTAAATAATTCTCGTATCCAGATCCGGATTCGGATCTTCACCAAAATCGAAATAATTTGCCGTGGTTAGCCACTCAACCTCTGCACCAAGTTTCATCCTAATCCATATTCAACTCTTTTTGATATATCGTGCTCTCTATTGTTTTTGGGGCTATCTTTCAATGGTGAAGAATCTATTTTAAAATTCCAGTAGACGGACCCTGATCTTCACCAAGATCGAATCAGATCGTCCAAATCACACACCCAACCAAATTTCATTTGGATCCGTCCACAACTTTTGGAGATATCCTGCACACAGACAGACAAACAAACAGACAAACAAGAAGATGTATAGAGCACAACACTTGCAAAATCAATCAAACAAATTTGACCTCAAAAACAATTGGTGGTTGAATTAAACGACCAAATATGCAACTCCTCTTCAAATTTCAAGTCAATCGGATGAAAATTGACAATTTTAGAAATCCGGACTATGTTCACCTTTTGGCGTATGTTGACCTCAAAAATAATTCACTGGTTGAATTCAGTGACCTGAAATATAAATCCTCTTCAAATTTCAAGCCAATCTGATGAAAATTGAGGATTTTAGAAATCTGACTACGTTGTTGACCTTTGGCCTCTGTTGACCTTTTGACCTCAAAAAATAGTTTTTTCCCCATATGACGAACTCTATCATTTGGTGAAGTTTCGTGAAGATCGGTTTAAAATTGTGACCTGTAGGCGATTGACATAGACAGACAGAAAGAATAACAAGAAGAAGACGTCGTGCAATGCATGACACTTTCAAAATCCATAAAACAAATTTGACCTCAACAATAATTGGTGGTTGAATTCAGTGACCTGACATCTAAATCCTCTTCAGATTTCAAGTCAATGGGATGAAAATTGAAGATTTTAGAAATACCACCTTAGTTGTTGACCTTGGGCTTATGTTGACCCTTTGTTCTCTGTTGATCTCAAAAACAATAGGCTGGTTTCATTCATTGTAATGAAATATACATCCTCTTCAAATTTCAAGTCAATCGGGTGAAAATTGAGGATTTTAGAAATCTCAGCACAGTTGTTGAACGTTGGCCTGTGTTGACCTTTTGACCTCAAAAACAATGGGCTTCTTCCTCACAACAAACTACCATGTGGTGAAGTTCCGTGAAGATCGGTTTAAAATTGTGACCTGTTGGCGATAAACAGACAGACAGACAGAATAACAAAATTGACAGAATACTGCCAACTGCCAAAGAGCGTCCGCACTGCCAAAGCAACTTCAAGGAAGCAAGGGTTATACTGGGTGGTTTGCTTTTGCCTTCCCACCGGTAGTTAGGGCAGGAATTTGGAATTTAGGCATCATGGTGCTGGCGATAGCTCGCCTCCTCTTCGCAAAGCACACAATGGGGTCTTTAATGTCTCCCAACTAATGCCAGCAGACAGGATGCCCAGTTTAATAGCCATCCTGAGGGACGACAAACACATTGACGAATCCCCTCCTGTGAACCATAAAAATGACAGTTTTATAACTGAGTCAGGATTCAAATTCAGGCTCGGTACTTTTCGGTGAGTGTGCATTCCTCGAGTCGAGGCCATCCTGCCAGCCCTCTGCAAATGTAGCATTACCTAATTTGTTACTTGAAGGTTTATCAAAGCTAACTTTTCCAGAGACACAGCAACCCTTTCGCCTTGAAATTGAAATGGCAGACAGCGTGATAGCTTTGCTTGAGAAATGAACACCCAGTGAGGCGTTAAAAGAGGTATAACTCCAGAATAAAAAAAAATGTCAACGGACCAACAGCACCCCCAACAATACACATCACCACTACATGCATGAACAAGAAGGGAAAGGAGTTGAGAAAGTGGAAGAAGTAAAGGAGAGTGATGGGAAATGAACATGATGGAAGCAAGATGGAAGATTTCATCAGTTGGTTGTTGCACTGCAAGTAATTTCATTGAGTGAAACGTTCAACGTAAAATATATATATATATATATATATATATATATATATATATATATATATATATATATATATATATATATATATATATATATATATATATATATATATTAAACCCTGTTGGCACTCTTCACTTGTGAGAATGACTTTTTTTCTCTCACCACTGAGCTTGTTTCTTTTGACACTTGCTCATATTACAGAGGTCGAAGCCAGTCAGTTTCTCCCAGCATCGCCATAAATCATTTTTCGAAATCTAAGCATTCTTCAACTCATCATTGTTTCATTTTTTTCTTTTTTTTGTATACCTTGTCGAGGCTCGTATGAGAGCTAACACACAACGCACAGCAAGGGGAGCAGGAGACAGGAGGGGAGGGAGTGGGACGGACAAAACAGTGGGGAACAGAGACATTAGGAGATCTGTGGAAGGGAGAGGGATGGGACGGGGAACATGGGGAAGAGAATATGGACATTACAGGGACTTTCAGGAAGGAAAGCAGGGAATTTGAAGGAGGTGGGCTTGGGTGGATTATCTGGGGTAGAAAAGATCGAGGATTTGGATGGGGGATGATAAGAGGTGGTGGTGAACAGCTGTTTTGAAGGCCTGGAGGGAAGAATGGGAATGAATAGAGTGAGGGAGTTTATTCCAAAGGCAGGAAAAAAGAGGAATGAAAGAGTGAAGATGAGCAGTGATTCGTGATTTTCGTAGTTTTACCAGAAGGGGGTTGTTGGCGGACCTTGAGTGCCTTGCGGAAATGTGGTGGGGACAAATCGCAGAGAGAGCAGGGGGGCAAGGCTGGAGAGGAGATGTAGAAGACAGAAAGACCACCGACCAACCTGCGGTGATTGAGTGAGAGACCCAAAGACTCAGCCTCATTGCGGGAGATGCGAATGATCCGAAATGCCTTGGTTTCCACAGCGTGAAGCCGAGAAAGGTGGGAGGCAGGAACACCAGCCCAGAGGGGAGAGCAGTACTCCATCAGGCTGTGGACAAAAGCTTTGTAAGTGGTCAGGAGCTCAGGTGGGCCGAGGACGGACTTTGCACGATGGAGGATTCCCAGTCGGCGACTGGCTTTGGAGGCGAGGTTTGAAATTTGGCTTTCCCAGGAAAGTTCATGGAAGATAGTGAGACACAGAAGCTTGAATGAAAGGACTTCTTCCAGAGGATTGTTGAGAAAGTAGATGGGGGGGGGGGGGTTCTAAACGGTCCTTTTGAAGAGACATAGTGAGAGTGTGAGATTTGTCTAGATTGAAAGACATGTTCCACGTGTTGGACCAGTTTGTGATTTTATCCAGATCTGCAGTGAGTGAAGAAGCTGCTGCTTGCCGGTCTGAGGGAGGACAGATGGTACGGCAGAGGGTGGAGTCATCAGCAAAGAGATAAAGAGGATTTTCCAGAGGGTCGGAGAGATCATTGATGAAAACTAGAAAAACAACAGAGCCCAGACGCTACCTTGAGGAACTCCAGCCTGGACAGGAAGAGGGGATGAAAGAACTCCATTTAGGGCCACACGTTGACTGCGACAGGAGAGGAAGTCTGCGAGCCATGAGTGGAGATGGCCTTGAATACCATAGGAAGAGAGTTTGGTGAGTAGGGCAGGGTGCCAGACTGTGTCAAAAGCACGTGATATGTCCAGGGATACGGCTCTGATTTCCTGTCTGGCATTGAGGACCTACAGCCATTGATGGGAGAGCAGAAGCAGCATATCCAGGGTAGAGTGACCTGGTCTGAAACCAAATTGATGATCGGAAATCAAGTCATTGGAAAGAGGAAGGATTTAATGTCTGAAGCGATTATGGATTCCATTACGTTGCTGATGATTGGGAAAAGGCTGGTTGGTCTGGAATTACAGGGATCTGTTTTTGCACCTTTTTGTGCAGGGCAGTGATGTTTCCTGATTTCCAAGCAGATGGCCTTTAGCAAATGAAAGGGTGAATAGAACAGAGAAAGGGTGAGCAAGAGCAGAAGAGCAGGCTTGGAGGACACGTGGACTGATGCCGTCTGGACCGGTTGCAGAATCTGAGTCGAGGTTTGACAGCAAGCTCTCCCACTTGTCAGGAGAAAAGGACACAGAGTCCAGGGACAGTTGGGTGCGACTGGGTAAAGTGGGTAGAGATAGTGATGGGTTTCGGACACAAGATTTAGCTGCAAACACCGAGTTTAGGCATTCAGCTTTTTCACGTGCGGTATCAGCAGTGCGGCCATTTGAGGAAAGGGAGGGATGGAGGGGGAACATACACCAGAAACAGATTTGATTAGACACCACAATGATTTTGAGGAGGGAGAGAGGTTTGAGATTTCAGACTTGAGATGAGAAAGATGTTGTTTTCTGGCTCTCCTGAGGGTAGATACACACTTGTTCCGAGCTTTATGGAAGGAACTGAGATTGCCCTCAGTTGGGTTTGCTTTCGATGAGGCAAAGGCAAGTTGTTTCAGGACAACTGCCTCACCACAAGCTTCAGTGAACCAAGGGCAGGAGGAAGGGTAGGACAACTGAACACGAGAGGGGATAAATCTGTGCATGAGGGAGAGCAAGTTTCTTTGAAAGAATTCCCAGGATGAGTTGATGTTGGAGAAAGTAGCGATAGGAGACCAGTCTATAAGTTTGATGACTGCTTGGAGACCCTTCCAGTCGGGTTGAGTGAAATGCCAGACTCGTCTGTGATGAGGTGGCTCTCTGATAATAGTCAGAGATGTCCACTTTGACAAGGACGTGGTCAGAACAACCGATTGTAGCGGAGAAAGAACAGCAGATATTTTCAGGGAAATTTGTCAAAATCAGATCCAGAAGAGATGGAGTACCATTGGTTGAGATCCGGGTCGGGAAGTTGACCGATTGAGTCAGTCCCAATGAGTCACAGAAAGCTTTTGCTGAGGTGCCATGACAGGTCAGAGAGGTACCCACACCGAGCCAACTGGCATGATGACAATTGAAGTCGCTACATATGAGGAATAGAGAGTTTGGATGAGAAGATAGAAGTTGGTCCATGTTTTTGGATAGTGATGTGTCGATGGAGTCATCACTGTTTGGTTGACGGTACAGTACACATATAAACATGAGGTGGGAGTGGAGGGGAAGCCCTAGCCAGAGGTTTTCCTGGGGGTGTGGGGGAGTGAGGACAGTGCCTGGAGAGTGAGGAATAGAGTCGTTGATGAAGAGAGCAACTCCTCCACCAGGACGAGGCTCAGGTCTGTCATACTGGAGGAGGGAGTAACAAAGTCGAGATACTTGGGAGTCAGACATGTCTTCGGGGAGGAAAGTTTCTGTTAGGCAGATTATGTCTGGTTTGTCATTGTCAACCTGTATGGAAAGATCTGAAAGGTTTGAGTGAAGGCCCCGGATATTTGAGGTCCACACTTTTAATGAAGAAGGAGTTGAGGAGGCTTTAGGTGCATGGGGTGGGGGAAGGGGTATGGTAGGACAAGGGACGAGGGGGGGAGGTAAGGAGGGTTGTTGAAAGAGTGTAGGCAATTGCAGAATAGCTGGGGGAGGGGCCAAATGAGGAGGAGAAAAGGCTCTGTGGTGCTGGGGGAGAGGGGGGAAAAGAGAGGGGGAAGAAGGCAGTTGAGGATTTGAGGAGGTGGAGTGAAGAGATGGAGGTGAGAGGGCAGTGGAAGGAGGCAGCTTTGTGGATGAGAGGGGATGCAACTTTGAGAACGATGAGAGAGGGGGATGAAAGGTGGGACAAAGGTGAGGCGGAGTACCACATGTGTGAAAGAGGAAAATGAAGCATTGAAAGAGATCGTTTTTATTATTATTATTAATGTTTGAGAGAGTTTTCAACAGATGAGATCATGGAAGTGTTGTTGAAAATAATTGAGGAAGAGGAAGAAGAAGAAGAAGAAGAAGAAGAAGAAGAGGAGATGAAGAAGAAGAAGAATCGAGAACGTGAGTGAGCAAGGAGAAAGGTTGCGTTTTTTTGTTTGTTTTTATTTAAGATAAGAAATAGAGTGATTAGTTGGGAGGGGTGGGGGACGTTAGGAAAGTGGGGATAATCCTACATAATATATTTTTATTGTGTATGTATTATCATACATGCTCATATGTGTATGATCTCTTCCAATTTCAAGAAATTATGACGTGTACGTGTCTTAAATCAACCTTCTCCTAACTCCTCCATTGTCCTCTGCCTTATAAACAGTTCCCCATCTGATATCCCAATCTGCATGGTTTTCAACGTCTCACTCATTCAGCACACTACTCAATATCTCCATCAATCTCTCTTTTTACTCTCATCACATCTCCCCCTCATCCCACCCCCTCAAATCTTGTTCCTCCCCACCCACTGCCCACTCCCACCTCTACTATACCACTATCCAGTCTCATCCTTTTCCCCTCTCCCCATCCCTCTCTTTTCCTCCAATGATCATGCCTTATCTCATTGTCTCCCCTCCCTCTTCAAAGCAAACTTCACTCTCCCTCCCCCCTCCACCCAAGCTTCACCATCACCCTTCTTAAAAGCTCCCCCACATCTTTCTCCCTCAATTCGCCCCTCACACTTCTCCCTCAATTCTCACCTCTCATCCTTCTCCCGCAAATGTCCCCCTCACCTCTCTCCTTCAAATCCCCCTCCTTGCTTCTCCCCTTCAGATCTTCCTCCCCACTCCCCCTTCTCAAAGCTGGCTCCGCCTCTTCCCACACATTCAATTTTTGTTCCTCCTCCCACCTGCTGCCATCACCACCCAGTCTTATCATTCTCGTCTCTGCCTGCCCTCTCCCTTCTCCATCCTCCCCCATGGCTGTGCCTGCTCGGATCATCTCCCCTCTCCCTCAAAGCTTCCCTCTCACCCCTCCCTCACAAATCATCTGCCTCCTCCCTCTTCAAAGCAAACTCCCCCTCTTACCCCTCACCTTTCTCCCTCAATCTCCCCCTCATCCTTCTCCCTCTATTCTCCCCCACCCTCCCTTTCAAATCACGCCCCTCAATCCCCCTTCTCAAAACTGCCCCCCTTCATAATCTACAAAGCTGCCTCCTTCCCTCAAACTCTCTCTTCCAGCTCATACCTCTACATCCTCCAATCTCCCACTTTCCTTTTCCCTCTCTCTTATTACCCCTCACTGTGACTCATCCCTTCACTACCTCGCTCTTTGTCCTCCTCCCCACCCGACACTCCCCCCTAGCTCTTCCCCAATCTGTCATCAACTGTCAACAACTATCCCGACCTCCAAATCTCCCCCCCCCACACGACCCACCCCCTCCCCTACCCTCTTCCTTAACAGTGTGGACCTCAAACATCCAGGGCCTTTGCTCGATCCTGACAAATCCTTCCCTGACACTGACACTGACAGGATGCGACTGACAAACCAGACATAATATGATTAACAGAAACTTTCCGCCTTCAAGACATCTCTGACTTCTTAATTTCTCTCCCTGGTTACTCCCTCCTCCGGTATGATAGCTTTGAGCCTCGTCCTCGCGGCGGAGTTGCTCTCTTTTTCAAAAACTCTATCCCTCTCTCTCCATACACTGCCCTCACTTCCCCACACCCCCAGGAATACCTGTGGCTATGGCTTCGCCTCCACTACCACCTCATGTTTATATGCGTGTTGTACCATCCACCAAACAGTGATGACTCCATTTACATCTCGCTCTCCGAAAAATGGACCAACTTATATCCTCTCATCCGAACTCTCTTTTCCTCACATGTGGTGACTTCAATTGTCATCATGCCAGTTGTCTGGTTGTGGGTACCTCCCTGACCTTCCATTGCTCTTTGGCAAAATACTTCTGTGACTCATTGGGACTGACACAATCTGTCAACTTTCCGACCCGGATCTCAACCAACAGCACTTCATCTCTTCTGAATTTGATTTTGACAGTTTTCCCAGAAAATGTCTGCTGTTGTTTTGCTGATCCAATTGGTTCATCTGACTCCATTCTTGATAAAGTGGTCATCTCTCTGGTTGTTATGAGAGAACCACCTCAGCACCGATGAGTTTGGCACTTCACTCAGGCCAACTGCTGGGGTGTCCAAGCAGTCATCCAACTTCTAAAATGCTCTCCCATTTCTACTTTCTCTGACATCAACTCATCCTGGGAATTCTTTCAAAGAAATTTACTCTGTCTCATGCAGAGATTTTTCCACTCTCGTCTTCAGTTTTCCTCCTCTTAATCCCGACCTTGGTACACTGAAGCTTGTGGCGAGGCTGTTGTCCTCAAACAACTTGCCTTCACCTCTTGGAAGGCAAAATCCAATTGAAGGCAATCTTAGTTTTTTCAACAAAGCTCAGAGCAAGTGTGTATCTACCCTCAGGAGAGCCAGAAAACAACATCTTTCTAATCTCAAGTCTGAACTCTCAAACCTATCTCCCTCCTCCAAATCCTGGTGGTGATTAGTTAAGCCTGTTTCTGGTGTATGTTCCCCCTCCATCTCCTCCCTTACCTCAAATGGCCGCACAGCTGACACTGCACATGAAAAGGCTGAATGTCTAAACTCTGTGTTTGCTTCTAAATCTTGTGTCCGAATCCCATCGCTTTCTGTACCCACCTCACCCAGTCAAGCCCAGCTGTTCCTGGACTCTGTGTCCTTTTCTTCTGATAAGGTGGAGAGCTTGCTGCCAAACCTCGACTCAGATTCTCCAACCGGTCCATACGGCATCAGCCCACGTGTCCTGAAAACCTGCTCTGCTGCTTTTGCTCCCCCTCTATTTGTTCTATTCACCCTCTCATTTCCTAAAGGTCATCTGCCATCTGCTTGGAAGTCAGCAAACATTTCCTGCTCTGCATAAAAAGGGCAAAAACGAATCCCTGCAATGGCAGACCAATCAGCTTGCTCCCAATCATGAGCAAGGTCATGGAATCCATCATCGCTTCCAACATCAAATCCTTCCTCTTCTGCAATGACTTGATTTCCGACCATCAATCTTGATTTAGACTGGCTCACTCTGCCCTGAACATGCTGCTTCTGGTTAAGCAACAATGGATGGAGGTCCTAAATGCCAACCATGAGATCAGAGCCATCTCCCTGGACATATCACGAGCTTTCGATCCGGTCTGTCACCCTGCCCTGATCACCAAACTCTCTTCTTATGGTATTAAATGCAATCTCCATGCCTTACTCACCAAACTCTCTTCTTACCAAACATGTGTCCCTTAATGGAGTTCTCTCAACCCCTCCTCTCGTCCAGGCTGGAGTTCCTCAAGACAGTGTTCTGGGCCCTGTTCTTTTTCTGGTTTTCAACAATGATCTCTCGGATTCTCTGGAAAATCCTCTTTGGCTCTTTGCTGGATGCCTGGTGTTGGCTAAATGGATAGGGTGGTGGGCTTTGCATCCTAGGGTCCTGAGATCAAATCCTGCTCAGCTGTTGAATTAATACCCGGTGGAGTTAACTCAACCTGTCATCCTTCCGAGGTTGGAAAAATGAGCGCCAGTATGCTGGTATACTGTGTCGGAGTGGCGACCCGTCAAGGATTGTGCCCAATAGCCAAGGAGACTGCTGAAGCAGCACCAACACTGTACACAGAGTATGGTCCCAATTTCCTCTCCTCCACTTTGCTGATGACTCCACCCTCTGCTGTACCATCTCTCATCCCTCTGATCGACAGGCCACAGCCTCTTCACTCTCTGCAGTCCTGGAAAAAATCATAAGCTGGTCAAACACTTGGAATATGTCTTTCGATGCTGGCAAATCTCACACTCTCACTATGTCTCTTCGAAATTACCTTCTGGAACCACCCACCCATCTACTTTCTCAACAATCCCCTTGAAGAAGTCCTTTCATCCAAGCTTTTGGGTCTCACCAATTGCCACGATCTTTCCTGGAAAAGCCACGTCTCCAAGCTGGCATTCCTTAGCCAGTCGCCAATTAGACATCCTTCATCGTGTGAAGTCCTTCCTTGGCACACGGGAGCTTTTAACCCCTTCCAAAGGTTTCATCCACTCTGATGGAGTACTGCTTCCCTCTCTGGGGTGGAGCTCCTGCCTCACACCTCACTCAACTTCATGCTGTGGAAACAAAGGCTTTTAGGATCATTGGTATCTCCCACGATGAAGCTGAGTCTTTGGGTCTCTCACTCTTTCACCATAGTGGGGCAACTTAGCTAAATATAGCATAACAATTGTGCATTTTGTGAGAAAAACGATTTGTTGGCTTGGTCAATACGTAGCCAGTAGTAGTAGTCAGTAGTCTGAACTGAGAAGTAGTCAGTAAACTTGGTCAATACGTCATTCTGCCAACAAGATTCGCCAGCCATGAAATGAAAATGTTTATTACTGCTCTTGGGCCTTATTGGCCTTAAATGCAGTGAATAATAAATAATAATAATAATAATAATAATAATAATAATAATAATAATAATACCGTGACCAAATTACCTTGTGACCGAATTACCGTGACCAAATCACCGTGACCAATTTACCTCGTGACCGAATTACTGTGACCAAATTACCTTGTGACCGTTTTACCATGACCAAGTTTCCCGTGACCAAATTTCCTGTGACCAAATTACCTACATTCGATTGGTTATCCTGAGGTTAGATCTCAAGCGCGGTTACGCATCGTTGGTTTCGCTCAGCCAACTAATTAAGATTGGTTGCGTAATCGCAGGCACGGTACTCGCTTGTTTCATGTCTTCTGTGTATGGAAACATGACTTTGGGCGTGGGAACCAGTGGGAAGTTCTGGCGAGACTAACGATCATGGTCTTTTAAGATGTGCCATCCTCTAGACTCGAGAGTCTCGAAGTTATCTGGACCGCGACGTCCGTTACAATATGATCACCAGGTTTACGATAATTAGGCAGACTTATTTTTTGAATAAGGACTGACAGGATGGCATAGAGGTGCGCACACTCACCTTTAAGTTGTCTTGTGTGGGTTTGACTCCCGACCCAGCTCCTGTCTGTCATCCCAGTGTTTCACAGGCAGGGTGATTCAACGATGTGTGTTGTCTCTCGGATGGACGTTAAACGGAAGTCCCATGTGCCAGCCTTTGTTGATGGACATTAGAGCTCCCACGGTGGACTTTGTGAAGAGAAGGCGAGCTATCGCCGGCACCCTGAACAAATTACAAATTCATGCCCAAATCAGCAGAAGGTTGTGTGAATTCAGCAGCACAGCTGTGCCCTTAGCTAATGATGCTTCCCTGCAGCCTTGTGCTGCATATGAACGAAGAATAATTATTTCCCCAAAAATGCCAACTCGATAAATATTCTCCACTGAAGAACAAAAAATTTAGAAGTTTATAAAGAATCACCATCAGAGATTTCCTGCTGACAAGAAATCAACCATATGTTAGTTTTACCTTTATAATGTTTCTTCGATGATAAATTATTCGATGCTCACTCATGATACTGGCATCAAAAGGTAAGGGTGATGTAAAACTGTTAATATTCATAAGTTGATAATTGTCTTTCGCTGAAACAAATTACACTTATTTTTCTACATATACTGTAACATTTAGGACTTTTCAAAATATCTTACGAAAAGAATGGTCCGGTGTTGGCTTATGTTCTACTTTTATAGAACATAAGTTCTACTTATGCCTGTTCTACTTTTATACTTTGACTTTTTGGTGTTCACATCATTATATTGTGTACGTTTTGGGGGTTTTATGTTATATTGTTTATCTTTAATGTCTTTTCCTGACATTCTGAACCAATTACCTACTTTCCCCGCTGCTGAGTTTGGATGGGTGACCTGATCTGGGTAGAGTCTGGGTGGTATGATACGTCTTCCATTTCTTAATGATGAATGTCATTGTACTCAAAGGGATAATGAGTGAGTTTAAAATATTCTTATAACCCTCTCCTGAACGGTGCTTCTCCACCACTTTATGTTACTTCTTTGGAAAGCTCTTTGGTCTTCACGTTTGCCTTGTTGGTCGACCAAGTGAGTTGCACCTTAAAACTCTTTAGATAAGTGTGGGAGCTTAATTTTTAAGTTATACCACTGATGACATACAGGTGTGACCTATCACTCTCATTTTATAACCTTTTAAACAAATAATTTGTTCCTGAAGTGATTTAGGGTTAATTAGGCAAAGAGTTTGAATCCTAACTTATGTAACTGAGAATCATCTGATTTTCTCTGTTAATCTGACTTATTCACATTTTATCTGCATTTTTTTTTAGCTTTATCACTTTGAAGTCGTTTGTGAAGAAGACTGTCTCTATTAAGTTTGATTTGAAAGCATCTTAAAATAAGCTCGGTTGGCATCAAAATGTGGAAACTTTGGAGGGAGGTGAACTGTACATTCAGGATGAAAAAACAGCATTATTTGTTCGGCCTATATATTACAGCAAGGAATGTAAATTTTAATGGAGAATGAAACTGGTTAAAATATTGCTGGTTTGTTAAAAGTGTGTTGCAAGAGAATCAGGCAGAACACAACCAGTTGCGATCACTAGATGCACAAACTACGCACATTGAGAGAAAATGGCGAGAGACGATAAGTGAGTCGACAGAGGGTTAGTCAGCAGGTAAGCATCACGTTTGGCCTTCTGCACTTGTGAATGTTGAATGTGCAGTGTCAGTGGATTGAGGACTTGAGCTCACACACAGTGGCAGCCATGATATATTGGATCCTTATTTAAACGGCGGGTGACCTGCAGCACTCAATAGCAGCAAATTGAGGTCAAGGGTCAGATGCTTTGGAATGGAATAATCTGTCTCTCCTATCATCATGTAGCTTCGTTCCCTGAACTTTTTAATTCCTTTACTTATATACGCCTTCACTTATTTCCTTTTCCTCGTCATGCATCCGCAATTAGTTGGCAAAATTATTGCTTCTAGAATTAGCTTCTCTTTTATTTTAATTAGGATCATCAGCTAATGGTGTGCGTCACTCATGGGGGTGTGTCAAAAAGCAAAAAAGGATGTTCAACGGTTAATGCTATTCACTATGCATCCAGGAAGCATGATGATGAAATTGGATTCACAAGAAGCATGATATTGGGCGTTTCATGTTTTCCTATAAAATTACAAAAACATTTACAAAAAAAATCCCATAAAATTACAAAAAAACGACAAAATTACAAAACCTACAAATATGTACTGAGTCGTAACACAGTGCAAGATCAGTTAAATTACTAAGTTCTAATTTTCTTTTCTTGTGCCATAAACTGATGTTTGATTGGATGTGGGTTTTCAATTCTGTGAGCACCCCACCGCCTTGATCTGACAACTCGTGACAATGCATTATTGGAACTTTAGAAGGGGAATGTCTCTTATGGTGAGATTTAAGCACACACAGAGTCAAGGTTTTTGTGACTCAAAACACTCCTGCAAACCTTCAAAATGGATCCTGAAGCAAATGTGCGAAGCTCAAAGCTCGTGTTTGTTTGAAGTATGTCTGAAATGATCACCTGTGATGGAGACCATATGGAGAAAGAAAAACACTGAGATAATGACCACTTTTTGGCCATCTTGATATTTTATCTTGTATGCAATGTCGAGGCTCCAATTAGAGCTAACAAACAGAATGTACAAAAGGGAGCAGGAGCCAAGAGGGGTGGGAGAGGGAAGCACAAAACAGTGGGGAACGGAGACACGCGGAGATCTGTGGAAGAGAGAGGGATGGGGCTGGGTTCACGGGGTGAACAAGGTGGACACACAGGGACTTTCAGTAAGGAAAGCATGGAATTTGAAGGAGGTGGGTTTGGGATGGATTAACGGGGGTAGAAGAGATCGTGGTTTTGGATAGGGGAAGATAAGAGGTGGTGGTGAACAGCTGTTTTGAAGACCTGGAGGGAAGAGTGGGATTGGAGAGAGTGTGGGAGTTTGTTCCAAAGGTGGGAAAAAGAGGAATGAAAGAGTGAAGGTGAACAGTGATTCTTGATTTTGGCAACGTTGATTTTGGTTTTAGCTTTACGTATAGCTGCTTGGCACTGTGTTGGCTGCTTACCTCCTGTACTTATTACCATTTCCCTTATTACAAAATTTCCCCTTGCACCTCCATTGCGACGTGTGGTAAGGTGTTTTGAATTGCACTGTGGCAGTTGTTTTGAATGATGTGGAAGTGAGGTGTTCTTAATAACGTGGTGGTGTTTGTCTCAATGTAGCTGTGAGCCGATCCATGCTTCTGTTCATATATATATATATATATATATATATATATATATATATATATATATATATATATATATATATATATATATATATATATATATATATATATATATATATATATATATATATATATATATATATATATATATATATATATATATATATATATATATATATATATATATATATATATATATATATATATATATATATATATATATATATATATATATATATATATATATATATATATATATATATATATATATATATATATACATATATATGCAGCGTCTGTCGCATGCTGTGTTATCACTGAGCTACTCCCTCAATTTTTTGTGAAATTGTCCCAAACTTCTGGGCTGCTTATACATCTCCCATGTGTTGGTCCACAGGGGATTTTTTTTGAAAGTGAAATTTTTGGAAAAAATCAAAATTTTTAAACTTGAATCTTCAACTGCGTTTGGTTATATAAATGTAATTAATAACGGATATTAAAAAATGAATTTGCAAAATAAATGTTTGGATTGGTGTAAATCAGATTGGTGTAAATCAGATTTGTGTAAATCCCTCAGTCAAAACAAACCTGTCTCTATAGGGACGTGTGGAAAGATGTTTTGAATTACATGGAGGTGGATGAGGTGTTTTTATTAACATGGCAGTTATGTCACAGTGAGGTGTATTTATTAACGTGGTGATGCGTTGTTTTTATACGCCCTAGATATATATATATATATATATATATATATATATATATATATATATATATATATATATATATATATATATATATATATATATATATATATATATATATTTTATATCGGGGTGTATTATGTGATACCAGTCTTCAGTCCGTCCGTCTGTCTGTCCATCCGTCTGTCTGTCCGTCCGTCCATCCGTCCGTCCGTTCCTGTCTGCACTCTAATTCCCAAAGTTTTCAACTTTCACATTTCATATTTGGTACATAGGTACAGACTGTGGAGACGGTGTGTCACGACATACGTGTGTCATCTCAAGTGGTGGCCATGGCAACCAGGATGCTGTTTTCCATGCAGTAGCACAATTCTGTATATACCTTCTTGTTCGGGCGAAGATTGTGCTCACTAGAGCTCTTGTTAATCATGTGGTGGTGAGGTATTTTGAATTACCTGGTGGTTACGTGGTGAGGAGGTTTTTTAACTGATGCTGACCATGTGACCTATGTCTGTTTGACAGAGTCGCCGGGCAAAGGCTTCTGGGTTAGAGGTGACGTTTTGGTGTAGGACTCTGTCGAATGGAGATCAGGGGAGTGCTCGTCACACTCCACTTCTTTCAATTTACCTGCCAATCACATCACGTGCCTTCTGGTTGAATGGTTTGCATTAGCGGGAACAATCGTCTGAGTGGCAGACAGATGGTTGCTCTTTGCAGATTATGCAGTTTTACCATGTGAGACATAATCCGTGGCGATGCTCACCATAACCGTCAGGAGATGTGTCTGATGTTTATATGTTGTTATATATATATATATATATATATATATATATATATATATATATATATATATATATATATATATATATATATATATATATATATATATATATATATATATATCTATATATATATATATATATATATGTACATATATATATATATATATATGTGTAAATATAAGTATATATATATATATATATATATATATATATATATATATCTACATATGTATGTGTATTTATACATATATATATATATATATATATATATATATATATATATATATATATATATATATATATATATATATATATATATATATATATATATATATATATATATATATATATATATATATATATATATATATATATATATATATATATATATATATATATATATATTATACATGAATGATCCGTTCAGCCATCTCTGTAAAAAAATGTCTGTGCCTGAGAGTGACCCAATACCTCTCACTTGGTTATGCTCCCTGGCCCCCACACTTCAGTAATTCCAGGGGAGATTGGATCCCTTACTTGGTCGTGGTAGAGTTGTGCGTCATCCTTCAAATACGTGATGCGGCTCTCAACACACGTCTCACCTCCTCTTTGACTGCTCTGTCATCCTGCTTTTCCAGGGCTTTCAGCCTCTGTTCCTGTCCCTGTAAAGCCACCACCACATCATCTCTCACAGCCACCACACATTCCTTCTCCTCCTCCTTTATCTTATCTTCCTCAATATTGGTGGTCTTTACCTCCTCTTTTACTTTCTCTACTGTCCTCTTTGCTCTGCTCACTCTTCTTCAAGTACTGTCTTCCCTCTTTCTCTCCACTCTTTTATCTCTTGTCTATTTATCTCCTTGATCTGTCACATCTCTTGTTTCTTCTCTGTCACCTCCACACTTTTCTTTACACCATCCATCTTCATGGCATCTATTTTCCTTTTCACTCCCTCTGGGCCTTTTCTAATTTATCTCTAATTTATATCTCTTCTGTATTCTAATTTATATCTCTTCTGTATTCCCTTTTATTTTCACACTTAACCCCATCTCTTCCTGTTTTAACCCCAATATCACCCTCACAAACACGTCTACTTTCCCCTTTAGCCCTTTCACAACCCCCTCTAATCTTGTCTCGATCTTCTGTCTGTCTTCAAAGGGCAGAGGAGCTCCTTGTGAGCCAACGGCCATCCATATCTAGTGCCCAACTGTGTCTGCGGACATCCTCCTGCAGTTGGGTCACTTCTTATTAGGAGGTTGGTGACAGGATTTGCACTCCGGCCACCGTAAAACCCTTCATTCCGCAAAACGCAAAAACGCAAAAAAATCTGAAAACCCACTCCGTGGGAGTACCTCCTGTGCAGCTTCCCTTCGCAGGGCAGCTCACCGGATGACGGGATTGGGGCAAAGCCTTCAGGACCCCCAATCTTTGATAGGAGGGAAACCACGGGGTAACATTCCTGGGTCAGATTGCGGGAGAGTGTGTCGGAGTGGTGCTGAGGTGTCGTCCACCAGACGGCGGTCTCCTTGGGTTAAACTGAGGCGGTCCCTTCAGGTGGGTGCCTGGAATGTCCTATCCCTAAGAGAGGATGATCACCTGTCTCTGTTATCATCTGAGCTCAAGCGTTTGGACATCGGGATTGCAGCTCTCTCTGAGGTTCGGAGACCGGATTGCGGCGAGATCATGGTTGGTGGTTACACCTACTATTGGTCTGGTCGCTCTGATGGTTACCATACCCAAGGAGTTGCTGTAGCTGTGTCCAATAAGCTGACCCCAATGATAATTGAGGTAACACCGGTCAACGAGCGTATTATGAGATTAAGGATTCGTCACTCCTTAGGTGTCATTTCCCTGGTCTGTGTTTATGCTCCGACTGAGGCGAGTGATCTCACCGTGAAGGATGCATTCTACGCCACACTCGAGTCTGTGGTTGATCAGTGCCCCAGACGAGATACACTTCTAGTCTTGGGGGATTTCAATGCATCGACTGGAACTGATAGGGACGGTTATGAGGTGTGTGTTGGTCCCCATGGGTCAGGAACTATGAACCAGAATGGCACTAAGTTCCTTGACTTTGCAAGAAGTCATGGACTTAGGGTGGCTGGTTCATGGTTTCAGCACCCGCAAGCTCATCGCTGGACTTGGTATTCCAACGCTGGTGGTGTGGCAAAGGAGATTGACCATGTCCTCATTGACGGTCATTGGAGGATGATCCAGAACTGCAGGGTCTACCGGAGTGCTCAGTTCCTCAATACTGACCACAGACTTGTTGTAGCAACTCTAAAGCTGCACCTTAAATCCTGGAGAATGGTACCATCCCAGCCGAGGCTGGATGTTGCCAAGCTCAGGGATGAGAGAGTAGCTGAGGAGTTTGTGAACAGGCTGAGTGGACACTTGGGGGGTCTGGGTGCTTTGGGGGGTCCTGAAGAGTTATGGAGCGCCTTCAAGACCACCGTCCTTGATGTTGCCGGTGGATGCCTTGGAGCTC
>NC_140965.1:111583998-111608998 GCF_056783735.1 Eptatretus burgeri | reverse complement strand
TATATATATATATATATATATATATATATATATATATATATATATATATATATATATATATATATATATATATATATATATATATATATATATATATATATATATATATATATATATATATATATATATTACCCTCACAGCCAACACAGGTTGGACCCACCCCCCATCCTCCTAAACATGGTTCATGCTAAATATCATTTCAAACTTACCCTTGCATTATCAATCCCCATATATGACCTTCCCATCGGTGTTAAGAAGCACAAAGGTTTGTTTATAATATGCTCATCTATGAACCTTCAGCCTTTCACAGGCCATGTCATCACTTTTTGCACTATGGACTGAAGCATATCAACTTTTTGGACGAGTTGATAAGGAAGTTCTCCAACTGTTTTGTTGTGGAGAGGCACACCCCTTTCTCGCAGGTACTTTTCCAAGTATTTTCAGCTTGTTGTAGAAGCTTTGTGAGACCTTTTAGGCAACAATCCTGATTTGGCAAGCATGATTTACGTTCCCTGCCCCGATGACTGCTGGTGCTATGGATTTCTGCAAATGCACACCGAGCATTCTGGAGCAGATTACATCATTTCAAAACTATTGTAAGATTTTTATTTGCTTTTCTCTAATGGTGTTATTTATTTATCTATGCATGTGCAGGCTGTGGCTGCTTGAAGCTGGTACTCATTTTGCCAACTTCAGAAGGATGATACAGGCTGAGTCAACCCACCTGGTGTTAATTCAACAAAACAACAGGGGTTTCAAATCAAGACTCTAAGATCTTAAGTCATCCTCCTTTGCCATTAATCCAACACCAGGCATTCTCATGGTGTTTAAGGGGAAGGAAATGTAGTGGTAATTAATGTGCGCAGTACCCTGGAAATTAAAATAGATGGTCCATCTGAATTAACACTCTCTCTGTCTCTCTCTGTCTGTCTGTTTCTCTCTCTGTCTCTGTGTCTGTTTCTCTGTCTCTCTGTCTATCTCTTTCTCTGTCTCTGTCTCTGTCTCCCTACCACCATGATATATATATATATATATATATATATATATATATATATATATATATATATATATATATATATATATATATATAGATCAAGATTTGGCATTTGTTTCACCACAGCAGGTAGTTCCCACATTGCTCAGTAACACATGTGTAAACACTGCAGGCTTAATAGTGCTTAAATCTGCATTTGACAGCATCTTTATTTTCACAAAATTTTCTGTAGGGTCCTCCAATCTCCCTGCACCCCCTCAGGGTGGGACATTCAGGCTGCATCCAGTCTGCAGTCTGGCTGAGGGCAGGCTCCGTGCTGCTGAAACACTCACGGTGATGATTACAATGGATGTTTTGACCTTACCTTCTCAGCAGTAATTTGGAATTCCGTCAGGATTCCAGAGACAATTCCAGAGACTCTTTGTGAATCATACCATGGGATCTTTAATATCCACCAATATCCACCAGCAGCAGCGTGTGCTGGCAGCCAGCTCCTGAGCTTAACGTCCCATTTGACTGATGGTGCACTCATTGATGCTTTGCCCTGCCTGCGATACACCATGGTGACAGTTTTCTCATCGGGTGGGGTATCAAGCACAGAACAGCTCAAAGACAGGTATGCTACCTTTGAGTATACTTACCAATTATATAAGGCTGCATTCGGAGCTATCTATCTATTACGTATGCATGTACGGTGGAATATTTGTTCCTCCGACTCCCCCTCCTTTTCCTATTAAGCACCTTTTCAGGTTTCTTTTATTTCCACTCTGAGAATGCTCACCTGTGCTTATATTGTATGAATCCTCTCTCTGCTCTTCCGGTGAAGCAGAAATGTCAAAACGTATCGCAATGGAGTTTCACTTGAGTTGCCTTTTCGATGGCTTTCTTCACTTGAGTTACAAACAATGCCATTCCTCTTGAGTTGCCCTTTTGATGGATTTCTGCTTTCTGGATGGGTGTGAGTGCTTGTTGAAAGCAGCGTCTTGTTGATAAATTTATTTTTTGTCTCAGGGACATCCTTTTCTCCCTCCTTGCTGTTTTACACATTGTCTCTTGCGGACATGCTATTAAAAATTCAATTACTGTCCAATTGAAAAGTGCAACCAACTCAATATTTTTTTGTTAATGAGGATGCAAAGGCTCAGAAACTCCAAAAGCGTTTTTTGCATCAAAAATGTGTGCTTGTGAAAAAGCAAGTGATGGGTAATAGAAGTTGACATGCTGCCAATGGGGGCAGTTGGGACAACACATGCGCATGACAAACAAGGCAATGGATAGACAAGGACGAGAGAGGGGGTTAAGGAGAAAGAGAAAGCTGTGAGCAAACGGGGGGTGGTGAGGGGATAGTTAATGTGGATGGAAACGATCATGGGTGTGGATAGAGGACCGAAGAAGGTGATGCACTGCCAACTTGAACCCCGAGAGGAAAGATTGTGATTGAACAAACTGAAGACAACTTCCACATGTGGGAAATAATATTAACAAAGGAGGAGAGGTTGGGAGAAAGCCTGGATTTTTGGGAGTTGTGCAAGGAGGTGGTTCATACTGGATGAACACATGAAGGAACTGATGAGGGAGAGAGGGACAGAGTAATAGGGAAAACACGGAGACCACCAACCTGTCTGTGATGAGAGAACAAAGTGCTTCTGATTGTTTGTAGATATTAATCAACTTGTGAGCTTTGGACTTCACAGTATGCAGTAGAAGCAGGGACAGCAGTTCTTGGAGGGGAACAGTACTGCATTGAACTATGGACAAGAGAATGCAAGCACTAATTTTTCAAGGAATGACTTGGAACGATGGATCCCCATTTTGTGGCTGGCTTTGGAAGCCAGCTTTGACATGTGGTTTGCCTAGTAGAGGTCATAGCTACTGGTGTGACCCAGAAGTTCAAGGGTTTGAACCTCTTCCCATGGTTCTTCCTGGAATAGTTAAGTAGATTCATTAGGCTGTCCTTCTGAAGAGACCGTGTGAGGATGAAACTTTCCTCGATTTAATGACATGTTCCGAGTGTTGTACCAGCATCTGATCCTTTCCATGTGAGCAGAGAGGGAATTATCTGGCGTTTTGTTAGGATGCGGTATTTTATGGCATATTGAGGAATCATTAGCAAAGCAGAAAAGAGTTCTCATCAGAGGTTGAAACTCTCCCAATGATGAACCATGGAAAGAGACAGGGAGATTCGTTTCACGATCCTTCCAGAGTAGCAGAATGGGACAAATTTTCCAGGATTGAAAGACATGTTCCATGTTTCATTTATCAAACCAGTAACAAATAGATTCTAGTTCAGCAGGAAATGGTACAACTGTCACCTGCCTGTCACAAGGATGAGGGTACTCGATGACATCATGTATCGTCATCTGAAAAAGGAAGAGTATTTTCCAGAGCATCAGAGAGGTCCTTTATGGAGATAAGGAACAAGAATGGGCCGAAAATACTTGTGGCACTTCGTCCTCGACTGGCGGAGGCTTGGAGGATTCCGTTCAGAGATCTGCACTGGCTGTGTGACTGGAGGAAATCAGAGTGGTCCTTGACAGCAACTAACAGTCCATATGCTCTCAGATCTGAAATAACCTCTAATAGAGACTGACTGGCATCGGCCTGTAATACACCATGGGACAAGGCAACCGATGTAAGATCTGAAATTTGTTTGTTGGATTTTGTGGTCGAAAGGCTTTTGCAGCTCATGTCAGCAGAAGGTTATTTGCCATTTTATTTTCTTCCAGTGCATGAGATATTTGATTTTTTGAGCCTTTTCCTCATTTTAGGCAAAAGTTTAGAATCGTTGGACTTTGGAATTTTTACCTCCGCCACAGAAGGTGAAGGAAGTTATGTTTTCACTCCTCTCTGTCTGTCTGTCTGTCTGTCTGTTTGTGTGCAGGATATCTCAAAAAGTTGCAGACGGATACGGATGAAATTTTGTGGACAGGTTGGGTGTGTGACAAGGACGAACTGCTTAGATTTTGGTGAATATCCGGTTCCGACCACTAGAATTTTTAAGTGATTCTTAATCTTTGAGAGATAGGGCCAAAAACGATAGAGTACTGTATAGCATGATATTTCAAAAATGTATTGCGCCCGATATGTTCTCATTGATCAGGCATTACATGGCGGAGGTATGCGCTCTATGGAGTGCCCTTCTAGTTAATTACGTAACACACCAGAACACAAACACCACATAAAATATACTGCACAAAACCACACCCACACCACAAAAAACACAAGTCCTGGTGAGTGTCTGCAATCTCTGATTGCTCCTTTTCTTGTATTCTCTGAATTTTTTCACAATTTTAAGGTGAGCTCAGCAGCATAATCGAGCCCCAACAAAATGATAGCTACCCAGCCACCAAGCTGCCATACGCAAGAATAAGATAAGGTGAGTATGGACCCTCGAAACTTCAAACTGTTTTCATTGATGACTTCACTTTACATCGTAATATGAAAATACACACTAATGAAGTGCAAGTGATGTAACAAAATGACAATATGTAGACTTTTCAGGAGATCACATCCCCTATTTTGCTTTCACAAATGTTACAAGGTAAACATTTTATATTTACACTTTTGTAAGCGTGTGAGCTGTCAAGAGGAAATTGTTTTACTGTCTTTAGGTAACACCGACTATGAATCAGTATCGTGCGATGCACTGAAGGAAGCATTTTTATGTGGAGCAGAAAATCATTTCTTGCATAAATATCCTAAACATGAATCACAGGACATCCCGCTGCTCCACGGGTACAAGATGCATACATTTTAACTTGAGAGACAACATAGAAACAAGGTTTGCTGTGATTTGCGTGACAGCGGAGTGGGGTATATCGGATACATATCTTTATGAACGAACTATAACAATGCACATCATGTAACAATGCAATACGATGTTTAATGTTTTCATGAGTGATGTCTGTCAATCAATCAGACGTGCTGATGTACAGGCAGAAAAAATGCATTCAATAAGGCTGTAACTTCAAAAACACCATGGGCTGCAAATGAAAACGTTTGAATGACAAGAGAGACTGGAAAATGAATGTTTTGGAGAAGTTTAATACAGCATGCAAAAGCAATTGACAGGAACCGTTTTATATTAAATGCCTCGTGATATTTTTAAAGACACTTGATTGCTCTTCCATGAGCCTGCATATAAGATTTAAAAGAAAAACTCAATTAGTGTTTGTTTATTTGTTTATATATGCTTCAGTAGCTAAAAAAAAACGACTGAACCAAGATTAACCAAATTTTGCAGGTTGCCTAAGTAAACCCCAAGTATGGTTTTTGTTGGTGTAGCATATCTGGGGGAGGGGGGGTCAAGATTGGGGGAAGACCCCAATTTTCTCCATGATGTAAACATGTATCATATAGCGAGCACCAACCGGTGGTATCCCATATTGCAAATCATCTTCTTATATAAAGAAAGTTTAAACAAGATGATAATATCCACTACCGTGATGTTGATATCTGAGTGAGAATAATTCGAAATTTTGAAAATGTTTCATTCCACTCATTTTGAGCGGAGGTTCAAACCAAAGCATCCAACACTGAGCTTTGCAGTGAATTGGAACAGATTTTTGCTCACACCATACATATGCAGCGAGGATGGTTGATGAAGGTGATGGAAGCTGACTTCCAAGCACATGGAAGATGACCTCAGGCAAATCATTCAGTGAATAGAGCAGAATGTTTGTGAAGTACAGCATGTTGTCTTTTGATTAAATTATTCAGTGAAATGACAGGTACTTTTGCTAGTCTTGTATAAAAAAAGAAACAAACAATGTTTTGAGCAAAAAAAAAAAATGCTGAATATTTGCCACATTGTGTGTTCAAATAAGTTGTAACCAAAGCAGTGAATGCACAATTTACAATATTGTGAAGGTTATCCATAATGTTTGTTTGTGGGAGCTCAAAATTTGAAGTTCGCAATAAATCGATGAAGCATTAACAAGAAGAAGACGTCTTGCAGAGCACGGTAACTGCAAGATCTGTAAAACAAATTTGAACTCAGAAATAATTGGTGGTTGAATTCAGTGACGTGAAATATAAATCCACTTCCAATTTCAAGTCAATTGGATGAAAATTGAGGATTTTAGAAATACTGCCTTAGTTGTTGACCTTTTGCCTGTGTTGACCTTTTGACCTCAAAAACAATACGCTTCTTCCTCATGACAAACTCGACCATGTGGCGAGGTTTCGTGAAGATTGGTTTAAAATTGTGACCCGCAGGCGATGGAGAGACAGACAGGCAGACAAACAGACCGACAGAAAAACAAAATCCATCCATCCATTGGGACCATACTCTGTGCAGAGCGTTGTGCTGCCTGAGCAGTCTCTTTGGCTATTGAGTACAATCCTGGACAGGTCACCACTCTGACACAGGATACCAGCAAGCTGGCACTCATTTCGCCAACCTCAGAAGGATGATAGGCAGAGTCAACCCCACCTGGTATTAATTCAACAGCAAAGTGGGATTTGAACTCAGGATCCTAGGATGCAATGCCCACCACCCTAACTATTAAGCCAACACCAGGCATAATAACAAAGTCGACTGACCAATATACCTGAAAAAATTTCGATTTTGCAAGTAATAAATAGAGAAAGACCGACAATATATATTCGGTGTTAATATGCTAAAGCATATTTTGTGGACGTATCTCCTCCGAAACTGCCGGACGGATTGTCGCCACTTTCGGCATGCGGGTTCTCTGTGGTCTAATGTACAGCATCGGTTGTGTGAGATCACCCCAGACGGACAGGTTTTGGAATTTTTGGCGATTTTCTAATTTATACATTCGTTTGCATGGCGACGTGTGACGTCACCGCTGAGAGGCGTAGTGATATCATGACATCATCGATTATTCGCTGAAGTCATTACGTCTGTCGTCGACTGACCGTCACTGCTGAGAGGGGTAATGCCACTCCGAGAAAACAGCGTCTGCAATGTAAAACCCTCTTCTGCACATGCTGACAACCTCAGAAGGTGCATTTGACACAAAAAATGTAACAAGAAACATTGTATATAAAGAAATTCGATAAATCACATTGTGAACACTAAATATATTGACGTCATAACGAACCCCCACTTTAGAAATTTGCGCTGAGTGCAGATTTGGCTCGGAACTAATTAATGTGCAACTTTTTGCACTAACGAGCTGTGAATTCTTTCTAAGTGATTTTTAAAATCTAAATCTATGCAAAATTCCAGGTAGATACCAGAGGTGGGTCACGAAAATCAAAAACTAGACACATTTTGGATGCTTGGCCCCTGTCTCAAAGTATGTTTTAATACATGCATCCATCATTCCTATCTCCACCTCATTCAGTAAATTCCTATCTTCTATGATAATGGTGTGAGTCGTCACTTTTGTCCTATCTTCTACATGGCGTGTACGGCATTAAAATGAGCATTTACTCTTTTATGTGATTCAGCAGTAAGGAAATAGTGGCTTTTAATGCCTCTTCGCCATCAAGCATCACGTCGCTGAAGATGGGGAGCTGCTATTATTTTAGTACTTTTTCAAGTTTAAAAATCTTTCCATAACATTGCTGTTTAACAATAAGAAACATTGCTGTTGTATCAATGATGATCCCAAATCCTGCTCAAATCCTACCTTGCCATTCTTGCCTCCCCCCCCAACCCCACCCCATCTGTCCTAATCAGTTTGTACTTCTTTGTCAGCCTCCCCTCCACATGGAAGTCAGAAAATATCACTCCCATCCACAAGAAAGGTGCATAAACAGACCCTGCTCACAATAGGCCAGAGAGCTTGCAGGAATCCATCATTGCTTCTGATGTCAAGTCTTTCCTGTTTTCAAACAACCTGATCTACCATCTGTTTGGATTCCGTCCCAGTTACTCAACTCTGGACAGGCTTATGCTCCTCAGAAATGGTTAGAGGCACTCAATATCAATCATGAGGTGAGGGCCATCTCCCTGAAGATATCTCAGGCATTCAGCACAATCTGCCATCCTGCTTTGTTTTCCAAGCACTCTTCCTGTTGCATGTTGCACCCTCTCTTATCCACTCCCGGTGGAGGTTTTGGTGCCCAAAGGCTCTGTCTTGATCCCAATCTTGTTACTCATCGATGTAATCAACCTCTCAGATGCTTTGGTAAAAACTCTCGCTTCCTTTTTGAAGATGACTCCATATTGTGTCATATTGTCTGTATCACTTTCTCCTCTGCTAGGCAGAAAGCAGCTGCATCTCTCTCTGCTAAGACGATTTGTTAGGGATTTGTTAACTGGACATTATTTGATTCTGGTCTGGTAAATGGAACACGTCCTTCGATTCTGGAAAATCTCATCGTCTCACCTTATCATCAATCAAACTCATCTGTTTTGAGCTGGAAGAGGTTCATTCTGGAAGAGCGTCAGTTTCCTGAATCTCTCGGCCTCAATATCATCTGTGACCGTTTTACTGGCTGACCACCAAAGCCAGCTGCAGACTGGCCTTCCTCCATGCTTTATTAACTTCTTGGCCTCAATATGACATTCCTTGTCATCCCCAATTCTGACACATGATCTTCATCACCCTAACCCTAACCTCATTAACCTTTCCTCACCCAACTATTTTACTTGCTCGTTTCAGTGTTTCCTCCCCTGATCCCACTCCTCTTTTCCTGTTTGTTGATTCTCTTAATGTTTGTTCCACTGTCAGTTTTACCTCGCTCTTCCATGAGACTCGCTCCGGTAGAGAAAATAAATCGAAGATGTGTTGAGTTCTCCACTTGAACTCACCCTTGAACTCACTATAAACAGGCAGAAATGCTTTAATTAATGTGCAGTCAGCAACCTCATTCAAAGTGACTTATCAGCATGTAAAACATTATTAGGAAATAGAACATTACTTGGGTTAACACAAAACAGGAGTTAAATCCAAGGAACTTCTTCTGAAGTTACTCCAAAACCATTGCGTACAAAACGCTCAACATGCTAACAAATGTTCTCAACATGGCCACATCATAAGATGTTTCTTTCTTTACCTGTTCCTTATGTGCCTCTTTCTGCATCAACAGAAGTGACATTGATAAACAGTGAACATAGTGCAATGACATGTAGCCAAGTGCTGAGTTTTACACTCAGGTTTACCATATATATATATATATATATATATATATATATATATATATATATATATATATATATATATATATATATATATATATATATATATATATATATATATATATACTCTGCTAGTTATTATCCAGATGGCATCACTCGAAGAAAACTACATTATTTGGGCCATTTTTTCATTTTTAAAAGAATGGATGGGATAAGGAGAGAGATAATGTGAGAAGGAGGAGTAGGGAGGAGAAGAAAACCTTCGTTTGCATCTGATTTCTGATGTAAAAACTTCGTTATATCATGTGAGCCAGTCAATGATATCTGTCGTGTTTTAACCATTCTTTGTATCCAATTTCCTGTCATTCATGACTTTTTCATGTTTCACAAATCCCACACATGAAGTAAAAACACTTTTGAGTGTAAAGTCTTTCCTGCAGACAAACCGATATGTTATTTTAAATTAATTAGTTGCCTAATTGTAGGCTTATTGCAAAATTGATGCTGTGTCTCTTCCATCAGAAGACCCAATCAGGTCTGGAAGCTGCTGTGTTCATCAACAATTGTATTGTTTTGATGAGTTAGTTTGAGCTGATAAAATAGAATGTATTCATGATCAGTTGTCAGATGTTTCAAAATCCCATGTGATATAATTTCCTTTCCAAAAACTATTTAAATAATTATTCCTTGAATTTGTCTTTCGTTCTCTTTGAAAAAGCAACATTTTCAATGCTCTATAAATGATAAATATCTCACAGATTCTGCCCCGAGAAAATACTCACACACGTGCGTAGAATATAATACATCAGACATTTATAGAAAGTGAATAGACTTTGGTTTTACACTAATCCTCCAGTTTTTGGCCGATCTTGATCAAAGTTGGCAGCCAGGGTCTAAGGCCCCAGTCGGATGTCCTGAAGGGGTTGGCATAAAGAACAAAACAGGCTTAGCAGCCTATTAGGGAAGTCTTTTTGATAATAGCTATGCAATACATTAATACAAGTGTCTCTGGTCCGTACATCCTCCTACTTCATCGTTATCTCCAGTCGTCATCGGGGCACATTTGCTCATATACGAGTATGGCACCATGTAAATATAAGGAATATATAATGGAATCTGATATTATTAGTGACCATTATTTTGGGTAAGGCTTTCGGAAGCATTAAATAGAGTCAACGGTTAAAATGGTTGAAGCAGGTGAGAGTAGATTTTGGATTTTGGCAGGTCCTGACAATGGGACATCATTGGGGGAAGGGATGGGGGGGGTGCACAGTAAGAAATGAATCGACTGAGGAGTTGTTACTTTTTTGCTATAGGCAAGAGAGAAAAAAAAAGACAAGTGTGACATGCTGCTTCGACTGCCTTGCACCAAATCCCCAGGAGAGCTATAAACATGTGATGCAGGCTGTTCGCTGAAAATCCACTGAAGATCTCGTGATTGTAAACCTAAAATATAGGTAAACAAAAAAGTAAAGCAACAAGACATGATACTTCCATTGTGTGTGAAACTAAATAAATTCTTTAGATATTAAACAATTCGGTAAATTTATGCGACTCGAAGATTTCATGTACAAGTGACATCACCAAAGCGAGTTATTTTTCTTCGGAAATGTTCTTGCACAAGATTTGAAAGAGTATTCCTCTGCAGATTTCTTCCTGTTCTGCTCCGACTGAAGGACGGCTGGATTAAAATCATGGTGAGACTCCATTAAGGCCAGCAGCACGACTTTAGCAAGCTACATCAGACACAGCAGGAATGTGAAGCAGCAGACCCATGCAGTACATTTAAATAAGCGAAAAAGTGCTGGAACCTGCATTTATTTATTTTATTTTTAAAACGTCATGTTTGTACTTGTAAAGAGACACACTCCATCTTTTAAAAAGTTTTTTTTAATTATTATTAGTCTCCAAAGACAATTTTGGCCTAAAACTCCCTGATCCTTTGATTTGTAGATTTGATTCCAAAGGAAGGTCGAATTTGGGGTTGTTTTATTTTTTTGTTTAACAGTTTCTGGATATTCAGTTGCATATCAAATAGAAGATGGGTCTTCATGAGCACAGATGTGGACTTATAACCATTTATACCAACGGGTTTCTTCAGGAATGTCCAACCAGTTCTTGGACTGTAATCGCAGTGAAAAAATATGGAATTTCTTCAAATCGATCTGTAATATTTTATCAACGAGAGAGTTCGTAGAACACTTTACCCCGTGCTCTCGAGAATAAACCACGTGGGTGGGGTCTCCAGCCGGAAAATTTGATTGGTCGTGAAGACATAAGATGCTGTAATTTTTTGTCCAAGTCCTGCTAAACGGAAGGGTTTTGAAAGTGCCAAAAAGGCGATTTGTGTTCTCCAGTGTTCAAGTATATCATAACATTTAAATTAAGTAAAGATTCTAAAGGTTGCAGAAACTTTTTTTGGAAGTTTGTTGCCGTTGATGCATCGTCTTTTACACCACTTTATTTAATACGTCACATGAGTTATTCGTGCTTGTTGTTTGTGTCCTTTATGACATCCTTAGAAACATTAAGTTTCCTGTTTGGAATGATTTTCAATTTCGTTTGACTGTCAGGCAGACAGAGTAAAATATATATATATATATATATATATATATATATATATATATATATATATATATATATATATATATATATATATATATATATATATATCACTCCTCTCTGTGGATGTGCAGTCGAGACAAATTCAGAGGCAAAGTACTGCTAAACGACAAGTTTGCTTTCCGATTCACACTTTGCTGCCTCAATCCAACTCCACATGAAGTTTGGATGGGAGAATGTTAAGGCCAGATTGTTTGAAATTCCGATTTAAACACTTGCCTAAAGTCTTCAATTCCAAGTTTAAATCCCATCATTTATACACTTCTGCTTTGAATATTGTCTCACAATGTCCCTGTCATTCAGGTAAAAATAGACTGAATTTAATTGCACTTTACTGTACATGCCACATATGTTGGGCTCTCATCCAGCATTCTTTAATATTGTGGGAAGTAATACATTATGGTTGGAGAAACAAAAAAAAGAACAATTGGTGTGATTGGTGTACAAATCTGTGGTGTGCCGAACCTTTGGTTGACTTCACTGAACAAAGAAGCAAAGGCTTGTCAGCAAAAAATTTGGGCCACTGGCAGAGGAGAACTCGCACCTGCATGCTAACCTTTCGTCGAGCTACCTGTCACAGCCCATAAACTCCAATGCCACATGTTGTGGTCAGAGTATAGAATGGAAATGGAATCTGACCTGTCACAGCGTCAAATGTGGAGTTGGTCAGAATGGGCAGCCGGCTGGAAAGTCTGCACGTGAGACATAGACAGACATTTATTTACTGAATATGCAGGTTTTTCATTTACCCACATAATCTTGCCTCCTATTGCACACCGCTCCTTCCCAATTCCATATCTCTGTGATGCATGACGTCATCGCCGGGCACCGAAGGAAGGGAGTACTCAGTTTTTAACTCTGCTTTTTTCTTGTTATCTTGCCAAAACGAAGTTTTTGCAAGATATGTTAGTCAGCTTGTATGTTGTTTTTTTGTTTTGTTTTGTTTTTGTTTTTGTTTTGTTTGTCTGTAATCAAGTATAAAAAATTCTGCAGAGCACAGTTATCATTGGAAATTTTTGTAACTTCGCATATCAGAGGCCTATAGAGGTCCCTTTCAGCGCATAAAATTTTGAAGGTCAAGGTCAAAGGTCAAGGTCACTTTGTCGCAAATCAGGGGAGTCGACGAAACCCTTGTTTTTTGAGTAATTTTGATCGGATCGTCTTCAAACTTCATGGGAATATAGTTCATGGTCTGGCGCTCAGCTGATTAATTTTTGGTGGCGATTGGCCTTGACCTTCATGGTTAGCACCTGAGGTCAAACATATTTGACCCCAAGGTCAAATTTTCAACTTTTAGGAACCATATCATGTAGTACCTCAAATTGAACACCTCAATTAGTGCTTTCTGGATATGTCAAGCTTGAGACATTTTGACGTCATTTGGTGACGTTATGAGGCAAACGCATATTTTTCATGGTTACTCTGTAGAACGATTCTCATCGGAATCTCTCGTCGGCAGATATTCCTCAAGGAGTCGCTCCTGGTGGATAGCAGCTCTGTTCACCTCAGTGTGACCTTAAAGAAGTCACACGTGGTCACCTTTTGGAAAGATACGGGTCACCCTGCAGGTGACAATGGTTTTATTTGTTTGTTTGTTTGTGTGTTTGTCCGGGCGATATCTCAGCCATCCTTTGAGCTAGGAAGCTGAAAATTGGGGACAAAAGTGAAGATGTGCTTTTGGCAAAAAAAAAATGATTAATTACCTGATTAATTAATTATTATCGATTTATTAATTACTTATTTATTTTATTTCCCATTTGGATATACCTTGGGTACCTTTCATGCTCAGAAGCTTATATTTGGACACAACAGTGAACAAGTGATTTGGTTATAAAGGGTATTTTTGATTGATTCACCAATTAATCGTTTAATTATTTAATTTTTCGATTAATTCATTTTCAAAAAGTTACAGATTCGGATGAAACAGTGGTGATTTCGGTATGCTATTATCCAATATTTTAAGAAATTAATTATTTTACGATTATTATTTATTTATTTTAATTCTGCAATTAATCAATTAATCAGTCTATTGTTTTCTCCATGTGCTGACCCACATCTGTGCTCGTAAAAAGTCCACATCTGTGCTCATGAAGACCCAATTCCGTCCCCATGTGCTGCACGGTGGCATCGCCGGGTGCCGACGGAGCCCTGGCGATTTTGCGCACTGGAGGATTTGTTATTTATTTATTTTGCATGGGGGTGGTGTACTTTGAATTCACCTCTACTTCTTTAACTCCTTTTCACATCTTTCTGTGTCATTAGACTACTTGTCAAATGTCATAATTTATATTTCTCTTCATTCCTTGGAATGAGGAATGGTTAAGGCATGAATGGTTGATGTAGGAATGGTTAATGTAGAAATGGTTAATGTAGGAATGGTTGATATATGAATGGCTAATGTCGGAATGGTTAGAATATGAATGATTAATGTATGAATGATTAATGTATGAATGGGTAATGTAGGAATGGTTACTGTTGGAATGGTTGATATTTGAATGGCTAATGTAGGAATGATTATGATGTGAATGATTAATGTATGAAAGGTTAATGCAGGAATGGTTAATGAAGGAATGGTTAATGTAGAAATGGTTGATGGATGAATTGCTGATATATGAATGGTTAATGTATGAATGGCTAATGTTTGAATGGTTAATGTAGGAATGGTTACTGTTTGAATGGCTAGTATATGAATGGTTAATGTTTGAATGGCTAATGTATGAATGGTTAATATATGAATGGCTAATGTATGAATGGTTAATGTTTGAATGGCTAGTATATGAATGGTTAATGTTTGAATGGCTAATGTATGAATGGTTAATATATGAATGGTTAATGTATGAATGGCTAATGTTTGAATGGTTAATGTAGGAATGGTTACTGTTTGAATGGCTAGTATATGAATGGTTAATGTTTGAATGGCTAATGTATGAATGGTTAATATATGAATGGTTAATGTATGAATGGCTAATGTTTGAATGGTTAATGTAGGAATGGTTACTGTTTGAATGGCTAGTATATGAATGGTTAATGTTTGAATGGCTAATGTATGAATGGTTAATATATGAATGGCTAATGTATGAGTGGCTAATGTATGAATGGTTAATATATGAATGGTTACTGTTTGAATGGCTAGTATATGCATGGTTAATATATGAATGGTTAATGTATGAATGGTTAATGTATGAATAAATAATGTTGGAATGGTTAATGTATGAATAGTTAATTTAGAAATGGTTGATGTATGAATTGCTGATATATGAATGGTTAATGTATGAATGGCTAATGTTTGAATGGTTAATGTAGGAATGGTTACTGTTTGAATGGCTAGTATATGAATGGTTAATGTATGAATGGTTAATGTTTGAATGGCTAATGTATGAATGGTTAATATATGAATGGCTAATGTATGAGTGGCTAATGTATGAATGGTTAATGTATGAATGGTTACTGTATGAATGGTTAATGTATGAATGGTTAATTTAGAAATGGTTGATGTATGAATTGTTGATATATGAATGGTTAATGTATAAATGGCTAATGTTTGAATGGTTCATGTAGGAA
Organism: Eptatretus burgeri; assembly: GCF_056783735.1. Lineage (NCBI taxonomy): Eukaryota > Metazoa > Chordata > Myxini > Myxiniformes > Myxinidae > Eptatretus > Eptatretus burgeri. The sequence continues at coordinate 111,593,765 of NC_140965.1, read as the reverse complement.
TGGTTACTGTTTGAATGGCTAGTATATGAATGGTTAATATATGAATGGTTAATGTATGATTGGTTAATGTCGGAATGGCTCATGGATGAATGGTTAATGTAGAAATGGTTAATGCGGGAATTGGTCATGAATGAATGGTTAATGTAGACATGGTAAATATATGAATGGCTGATAAATGAATGGCTAAAGTATAAATGGTTAATCCATAAATGGTTGATGGAGGAATGGTTATTATATGAATGGTGAACATATGAAGGGCTGATATATGACTGGTTAATGTATAAATTGCTAATTTAGGAATGGTTAATATAGGAATGGTTAATGATGGAATGGTTAATGTAGGAATGGTTAATGCATGAATGGTTAATGTAGTAATGGCTAATGGATGAATGGTTAATTTAGTAATGGCTCATGTGTGAATGGTTAATGTAGGAATAGTTAATGTATGAATAGCTGATCAATTGGCATTTTCAACCATAAATGATATAATGATACCACTTCTCTTGAAGCTGATGTACAGTGCACTTTGCTACAATGGGCTGAAGTTGTTTCAACAATATTCATTTCCTTTTTAAAAATTCAAGTTTCTCAGCATGCTGCTGGAAAATTTTAAGCTATTTGAAGCATCTGCAGATCATAGGTGAGAGTGTGATGGTTTCATGTGCTCTTCCCTACTTACGTGCTTTGTTCTCCATCTCTGCAAGGTATTTTTTTTTTTTTACGATACCCTGCTGTTCATTTTGACTGTATATAAGTTATCAAAACATTTTGTGTTGGATAAGAACACTGTAATCTCAGTGTCATATCCGCGCATGGTTTGTGCTGCAATGAGTTTGGTTTTGAACCATTTGCAAATCTTTCACTTTCTCAAAAATATCCATTAAAGTATGACGTCAGCTTACTTTCCCTTTGGAATATGTACATGTTCATAGTGCAATGCATTCACTGTTCTTTTACGAGTTTTTATCAGTGTACGTTAATAGTAGAAGGCTACACCAGCTTTTATTACGTGTGCACAAGTGATGACCTTTGATCACTGACTAGTGTTTTTTCTCGACCCATCCACACATACAACTTCCCATAACATCAACCAATCAATTTTGATAACAACATTTCACATTGAATTTCGATTCGAGTTCAGGCTCAGGAAGGAAAATATACATTAATTATTTGCAACAATATTGGCATAAAATGAAGAAACTCACTTAAAACTCAGCGTTCAAGTTTGTACTTTCTGCATTTTGAGGCAAACTATAATTTTTATTACATTCTCATAAATTATGTTGTTTAGTAGCTGTCTTAGTTTGTTCTCTTCTCCTCTTAATTCAAACAATCCCTCATGTTATTGTTTTTTTGTGTCCATAATTGAGGCTCATGGAAGAGCTTGAACAGAATTATACAAGTAAATACAAGGAAATGGAACACAAGTGGAGGCCATTCAGCCCATCATGCCTGCGCGAACACCACACGAATTTATCGACACAAGATCCAAGCAAGAAAATGCAAAAAAATTATTATTATTATTATTATTATTATTATTATTATTATTATTATTATTATTATAATTATTATTACCTTCGCATTCTGCGAAAGGTTATGTTTTGGTCGCTGTGTATTTATTTATTTGTGAATATGTGTGTTTGTTTGTAATTCGTATAACTCAGAAAGTATTAAACCGAATTGCATGAAATTTGGTGGGATGATTCGTGAGAATCCACGGACGATTTGATTAGATTTTGGGAGCGATCGGGTCAAAGGTCAAGGTCAAGGTCATGAAAAGGTCTAAAACACTCTTTTGAGCATAACTTCCTTCATATACAGCTATCGACATGCAACCACCGCCATATTGTTCCATGACGAGATACCTTTCGGATAGGTAGTGTCAGATTTGACGTAACGTCATCGGAAGTGCGTCTAAATGACGTCACAAGATGACGTAAATTTTAAATTTTCGATCTCATCAGTTTTGATCATACCGTTTTGTAGGACTTACCTTAAGGACATCACACACCAAATTTGACTTCGATCGGACTGACCGTTATGACGTCATTGACGTTTGAACATGACGTTTTTCAATTGTGGCTAAAATGTCCTGATATTTTACATTCAAATAACTATATAATTTATAAAGCAAAGTCTCCCAAATCCAGGCGTTGGGATCAGTACCAAAATATCTGTTTATTGATGTACAGGTTTTGCCAATTAACTCTGTAGTCAAGGTCAAGGTCACACTCAAGGTCAAAATATACTTGTAGGCAAAGCTTCAGATCTAATAGAGCTATTGACATGAAACCAACGTTAAAACGTTCAGTGAACTACGAGCTTTCAGAATGGTAGTCCCCGATTGGACGTGACGTCCCCGGAGGTACGTCAAAATGACGTCAAAAATGACGTCATTTTTCAACTTTTTAATTTTTCAGTGTTTATCATTCCATTTTGTTGGACTGCCTTCAAGGAGGTTACACACCAAATTTGACATCAATCGGACTGACGGTTGTGACGTCATGGACGTTTTAAAATAACGTTTTTCAAATGTGCCTGGAAAAAAGTTACGCGGCGAAGGTATGCGCTTTACCGAGTTCCCGTTCTAGTTTTTTTTAAGTTTTTGTAGCTTTTGTATTTTTTGTTTCATTTTCTTCTTCCTCTCAGGGCAGGGGGCATGGGCTTGGTTAAAAACACACAACATAAACCACACACCACCCCTTGACAAGACCCCCACCAACAGCACTCTGTACACATGCACACAATCACCCATCATTGCTTAAACTACCGAAAAGTACTGTCAACATCCCTATACCTCTCTATCTCTGTAACTTGCAGGTACCAATCTAATTCCAATTTAAACTTTTCTTCTTTTTCTGCTGCCACTACCTTTCCAAGGAGGCCATTCCATGCATTAACTACTCTCTGAGTAAAAGTCCCCTGCCTTGCTACCGTTTTAACTTTTCATTATCTGAAACAAATGGAAGAGAACAAAATGGAAAGGGGAATAACATCACTGTAGGTGAGCAGTGAGCCTGGATTTTTGGAGCTTAACAAGTAAACGGTTACTGGCAGACTGTGTGCACCCTGTCGATGCTTGTGAGGGACACAGTTAAGAGAGGGCAGAGGGTGAAAGACCAAAAAAGGTGGTGGTAGAATACAGAGAGGCCACCAACCTGTCTGTGTTGTGAAAATAATAGGCCTAGACCTTCAGCTTCATCACAGGAGATCCCAATGATTTTGAGGGTCTTACTATGCATGGCATCAAGAAGGGCAAGGTGTGTGACAGGTTCTCAGCCCAAAAGGGAGAGCGGTACTCCATCTAGCTGTGAATAAAGGCCTGAAGGTAGGTTGTCAAAAGTTCAGACTGGACAAGGAAAGACCTTGCACAATGAAGGATGCTCAGTCGGCGGCTGGCTTTGGAGGCCAACTTTGAAACACGGTCTGCCCAAGAAAGATCGTGGCTAATGGCGATGCCCAAATGTTTGAGTAACGAAACCTTTTCAAGTGTTTTTTGTAGGAAGTAGATGGGATGGTTTGCCAGAAGTTCCTTTTGGAGAGAGATGGTGAGTGTGTGGGATTTTCAGGGTTGAAAGACATATTCCAAGTGCTGGACCAATTCCTGATTCCATCAATGTTAGTAGAGAGGGAAGAGGCTGCTGCCTGACTGTCGGAAGGATAAAAAAAAATATGCCAGATGCTGAAATCATCAGCAAAGAGATAGGCATTTATCAGTTATTGTGCCAAAATTCAACACTGAAAATGCCAGGCAGCCATCACAAGGGGTGAATGAGAGGTTTCAAGACTCACGATGAAGTTTGTTATTGTAGGACCATCACATAATCCCCTCAGATGATGATAAACTTGGACCAGCGGTATTGTGGTCCAATAATCTCCACTCAGCAGAAGGTTAAATCCCAGTGTCCCCAAAACTCCCAAATGGTCTTCATGGGGTCGACGGTCCAAAGAGTCATTTCCCAGAGATTTGTTGTTGTTGTTGTCAAAACAGATGTGCCAAATTGGGTGACTGTTGTGGATGTAGCTGCAGTTCAAACTACAGCAATTTCTTCAAGTGCATTGGATGAATTATGAGCTGGTTCATTTTCAGGGTTGAACAGAATTCTTCTTCATTACATTCCATGTCATTTTTGATTGATGGCATCATGTAATTTGTGTCATAAGGCAGCATAATAGACCGAAGAGTCTCGAGAGAAAGTTGTCTGGATCGATTGGCTTCGTCATGCTGCAGGAGTTGCTGAGAAATGCCACACATAAACATGTGTCTGATCGCCATTGAGAACATACAGGAGCCATCTTGCTGAAGTCTTCCATCATAAGTGTTTGGGTCACAATGTCATGAACTGTTTCACATATTCTCATCGCATGTATGGACCACATGTACAGTAACTGCTCGGATGACCATATACAATCGACATATGGCATGATTCCATGATTAGCGAATGGTGTATTGGATTGAGTAGTGAGACATATTCCAAGTGTCTCATATTCCATATTCCAAGAATATGTCTCAATCACCGTGGGGTGAGGACATGTACATCACCCAATTTTCCATCCCGAGCCAATGGTCCTCCTTTCCCACAAATTCTCCCATTAATAGCAGGCAAGATGGCACCCTCACACTGATTTAACAGTTTAATAAGGGAGTTGTGACAATGAATTGGTGGAAATTATCAAGTGCACACTTCCGCTAAATCATTGACTAAGGAAGAGACAGTGCATATATTGTGATGGGCCCCAACAAAAGATGAACATAAGATACACTGAACTAGAAAGGCACTCGGTAGAGTGCATGCCTCTGCCCTGTAATGCTTGATCCACAAGAACATATAGGGCTCAATACATTTTTGAAATATCATGCTATATATCTTTTTTAGACCGATCTCTCAAAAGTGAAGAATCACTTTGAAAATTAAATAATTCTCGTATCCAGATCCAGATCCATATCTTCACCAAAATTGAATCCATTCTTCCTTGTCAAACAACCAATATATCCACCAAGTTTCATCCGAATCCGTGTACAACTTCTTGAGATATCATGCTGCATATCATTTTTGGCCCAATCTCTCAATGGTGAAGAATCACTAAAAAAATTCAAGTAGTCGGATCCGGATCTTCACCAAAATCTAATCATTTCGTCCTTGTCACACATCCATCCTGTCCACAAAATTTCATTTGGATCTGTCCCCAACTTTTTGAGATATCCTGCACACAAACAAACAGACAAACAGACAGAAAAGGGTGAAAACATAACCTCCTTCACCTTCGGTGGCGGAGGTAAAAATGATAATTATTCGTGAAAAAGAAATATGTCCCCAATATCGCTGAATATCTTTATGCACAGAGTTCCATTTGGAACACCGGGAAGCAAAATAGGAAATAAATGACAATCAAGGACAAAGTATATGGAGATAATTAAGGGATTGCTGATCTCTGGGGTTAAGATAGAGCTGAGGACCATGCCATCAACAATCTGGTGCTTCCATCATCGGTAGAACGAGCTGTGTTGTGAAACGATACTTTCTGCAGGAACAGACCGCTCAGTGCTCTGATGGTGCAGTTGCCCCTTGTCCTCCTATTTCTCAAACTCCACTACACGCTCTCTGTGCATCTCACAAAATATTGCAGATTGCTGTACAATAATGCAACACCCCATCATCCTCAACACACGCAACACAACACATAAAATGCAAGATCATGATAACACCCATAACTATAACAGTTTAGTGGAGATAATTACAGCTAAAATGGACAAAAAACTTTTCCCACTTTCCTCCAGAATGTGAGCCAAACTGGATTGCAAACAGAAAAAGGAACTGCACCTTCCTGTTTGTTTCAAAATTGGGACAATAGAACCAAGCAATCATTACCTTTTAACCAAGTCACATCAACCTTATGCACATATTTCTGATTCTGATGCACGATATTTTGTCACATAGTGTCGGTGCTGCTGAAGCAGTTTCTTGGCAATGGTTATACGAGGTGGTTTGCCATTTCCTTCCCAGCAGTCATTTAGTCAGGAATTGGGAATTTGGCCATGGTGCTGGCAACAGCTCGCTGACTCTTCACAAATTACACTGGGGATCTTTAACATCCACCAACTAATGCCGGCAGATGGGACACCTAGTTTAACCTCCATCGGAGGGATGGTACACACATTGATGAATCAGCCTCCCTCTGAAACACTGGGATGAGAGTTTATAGCTTGGCCGAGATTCAAACCCAAGTTAGACAGCCTTGGGGTGAGGGTGCATACCTCCAGGCCACCCTGCCATCTAAAACATACACTTCTGTAACATTATTATCCTGTGCATATACATATATAATAAAACCTCATTCTCACCACAATTGACTGACTCACTGACTGATATTAATGTTCGGTACCTTCAGGGTGATGGAGAAAGCTGAAATTTTGCTTGTCAATGGACATCAAAGCTGCTATACCGAGAAAAATCGCAGAACTATCGGAAAGTATCTGAAAATGAAAATATAAATAAATAATTGAAAAAAATGTGAATGAAAATAAATGCAGATGAGCAACCCGAGGCAATGGGGAAGGGCGGTAATTTTCTGCGCTGATGGACATCGAAGCCAGTACACCAGGAAAAAAATCACAGAATCTTCGGAAAGCGTCCGTAAATGAAAATATAAAAAAATGAAAACAAAAACTGAAAATAAATAAATAAATAAAACAAATGCAGGTGAGCGACCTCAGAGAATGGGGAAGCATGGTTCGTTATTGCTTCCAAGGTGTAAGCATACCCTGGGAGTGTGTATATATATATATATATATATATATATATATATATATATATATATATATATATATATATATATATATATATATATATATATATATATATATATATATATGTACATATCTTCTTCTTGTTCTTCTTCTTCTTCTTCTTCTTCTTCTTCTTCTTCTTCTTCTTCTTTTGGCTGCTCCTGTTAGGGGTCGCCACAGCGGATCAACCGTCTCCATTTCGCTCTATCCTCCACACCTTCCATTGACACTCCAACCACCCGCATGTCCTCCCTCACCGTATCCATGAACCTCTTCTTTGGCCTTCCTCATCTCCTCCTGCCTGGCGGCTCCATCCTCAGCATCCTTCTCCCGATATACTCCACTTCCCTCCTGTGCACATGTCCAAACCATCTCAATCTCGCCTCTCTCACTTTGTCTCCAAACCGTCCTACCTGCGCTGTCCCTCTAACATACTCATTCCTTATCCTGTCCATCCTCATCACTCCCAACGTGAATCGAAGCATATTTAACTCTGCCACCTCCACCTCTTCCGGTCTTTTTGTTAGTGCCACCGCCTCCAAACCATACAACATAGCTGGTCTCACTACCGTCTTATATACTTTCCCCTTCACTCTTGCAGCTACCCTTCTGTCACAAATCACTCCTGCAACTCTTCTCCACCCACTCCATCCTGCCTGCACTCTCTTTTTCACTTCTCTCCCACACTCTCCGTTACTTTGGACAGTTGATCCCAAGTATTTAAGCCAATCCACCTTCCCCACCTCAACTCCTTGCAACCGCACCATACCACCACCCTCCCTCTCATTTACGCACATGTACTCCGTCTTACTCCAACTGACTAACATTCCCCTTCTCTCCAATGCGTACCTCCACCTCTCGAGGCTCGCCTCAGCCTGCCCCCTACTCTCCCTACAGATCATGATGTCATCCGCGAACATCATAGTCCATGGAGACTCCTGTCTCATCTCGTCCGTCAACCTGTCCATCACCATTGCAAACAGGAAAGGGCTCAGAGTCGATCCTTGGTGCAATCCCACTTTTACCTTAAACCGGTCCGTCATTCCAACCGCACACCTCACCGCTGTCACACTGTCCTCATACATATCGTGCACAATCCTCACATACTTCTCCACCAGTCCCGACTTCCTCATACAATGCCACAACTCCTCTCTTGGCACCCTATCTAATCATAAGCTTTCTCTAAATCCACAAACACACAATGTAACTCCTTCTGGCCTTCCCTATACTTCTCCATCAACATTCTCAAAGCAAACATCGCATCAGTGGTGCTCTTTCCTGGCATAAACCCATATTGCTGCTCACAGATCGTCACCTCTCCTCTCAACCTTTTTTCCACTACTCTTTCCCACAACTTCATGGTGTGGCTTAACAACTTTATCCCTCTGTAATTTCCACAGCTCTGCACATCACCCTTGTTTTGAAAATCGGAACCAGTACACTTCATCTCCACTCCTCCGGCATCCTCTCACTTTCCAAGACTTTATTAAACAATCTGGTTAACAACCCCACTGCCATCTCTCCGAAGCACTTCCATGCCTCCACTGGTATACCATCTGGGCCAACCGCCTTTCCACTCTTTATCCTCTTCATAGCAGTCCTCACTTCATCCTGACTAATCCACCCCACTTCCTGATTCACTATCTCCACCTCTTCTAACTCTCTCTCTCTCTCTCTCTCTCTCTCTCTCTCTCTCTCTCTCTCTCTCTCTCTCTCTCTCTCTCTCTCTCTCTCTCTCTCTCTCTCTCTCTCTCTCTCTCTCTCGCTCTCTCGCTCTCTCGCTCTCTTTCGCTCTCTTTCTCTCTCTTTCTCTCTCTTTCTCTCTCTTTCTCTCTCTTTCTCTCTCTTTCTCTCTCTTTCTCTCTCTTTCTCTCTCTTTCTCTCTCTTTCTCTCTCTTTCTCTCTCTTTCTCTCTCTTTCTCTCTCTTTCTCTCTCTTTCTCTCTCTTTCGCTCTCTCTCTCTTTCGCTCTCTCTCTCTTTCGCTCTCTCTCTCTTTCGCTCTCTCTCTCTTTCGCTCTCTCTCTCTCTTTCGCTCTCTCTCTCTCTTTCGCTCTCTCTCTCTTTCGCTCTCTCTCTCTTTCGCTCTCTCTCTCTTTCGCTCTCTCTCTCTTTCGCTCTCTCTCTCTTTCTTTCTCTCTCTCTCTCTCTCATTTTCATCATTCATCAGCTCCTCAAAGTACTCCATCCACCTTCTCAACACACACTCCTCACTCGTCAGCACATTCCCATTTGCGTCCTTTATCACCCTAACCTGCAGCACATCCTTCCCAGCTCGGTCCCTCTGTCTTGCCAATCGGTATAATTCCTTTTCCTCTTCTTTTGTATCCAACTTCTCATACAGCTCGTCATATGCCTTTTTCTTGGCCTTTGCCACCTCTCTCTTTGCCTTTCGCCTCCACTCCTTGTACTCCTGCCTACTTTCTTCATCTCTCTGACTATCCCACTTCTTTTTCGCCAACCCCTTCTTCCTTATACTTTCCTGTACGTCCTCGTTCCACCAGCAAGTCCGCTTATCTTCCTTCCTCTATCCAGATGTCACACCAACTACCTTCCTAACTATCTCCCTCACCACTTCTGCTGTAGTTGCCCAATCATCCCACCCATCTTTACCACCATCCAACACCTGTCTTGCCTCCTCCCCAAATTCCATGCAACAGTCTTCCTCGTTCAGCTTCCACCATCTGGTCCTTGGTTCAGCCCTCACTCTCTTCCTCAACCTCACCTCTAAAGTCATCCTACAGACCACCAATCAATGCTGTCGAGCTACACTCTCCCGAGCCACCACCATACAGTCACTAATCTCTTTCAGGTTGCATCTCCTGCTTAAGATGTAATCCACCTGTGTGCACTTTCCTCCACTCTTGTATGTCACCCTGTGTTACTCCTTCTTGAAATACGTATTTACCACCACCATTTCCATTCTTTTTGCAAACTTTACCACCATTTGAGCTTCCACATTTCTCTTGTTGAGACCGTACC
>NC_140965.1:111573998-111581498 GCF_056783735.1 Eptatretus burgeri | reverse complement strand
TTTAAAATGAATCGCAAGGCAGTTGGAGATGGCTGGTAAAGTTTGCTGATTGCTTTGTTTACAGACAGGCAGGTAATACATCGACTGACAAAGTTTTGACAACATGCTGTTTAAAAGATCCAGAAGTTCAGTTTGGAACTATTTTGGGAAGGTTAAAGAAGACAGTCCAAAAGTTACATGCTGACTTTGTTCAATAAACCTGATTCATTACTGTAATACGTCCAATATGCAAAAATATTTGAAAACCAAACACTCTGAGAGTCCATATTGGTGATGGTTGAGAATGCGGATACTAAGAAATCGAAGTCTAAAATAGCAACAAGTTCACTTTCGTTATCGATGATTGAAAGAACTTTCACCCCGGTATCGCGTGGTATGCTGCTCTCCTTCTCTCTTCTCTCACTCCTCTCTCTTCCCTCCCTCCCCTCTGTTTTCCCTCCTCTCCCTCTCCCTCTTCCATGCTTCACCCTCACCCCACCCTCACCCCTCAACCCTCCCATCTCCTTGAGCTCCTCTTTCTCTGCACACCACCTCCTGTCTCTCTTTTCTCTCTCTCTCTCTCTCTCTCTCTCTCTCTCTCTCTCACCCATCTCTCTCTCTCTCTCTCCCCCATCTCTCTCTCTCTCTCTCTCTCTCTCTCTCTCTCTCTCTCTCTCTCTCGCCCATCTCTCTCTCGCCCATCTCTCTCTCGCCCATCTCTCTCTCGCCCATCTCTCTCTCTCTCTCTCTCGCCCATCTCTCTCTCGCCCATCTCTCTCTCGCCCCTCTCTCTCTCGCCCATCTCTCTCTCGCCCATCTCTCTCTCTCCCATCTCTCTCTCCCATCTCTCTCTCTCCCATCTCTCTCTCTCCCATCTCTCTCTCTCCCATCTCTCTCTCCCATCTCTCTCTCTCCCATCTCTCTCTCTCCCATCTCTCTCTCTCCCATCTCTCTCTCTCCCATCTCTCTCTCTCCCATCTCTCTCTCTCCCATCTCTCTCTCTCCCATCTCTCTCTCTCCCATCTCTCTCTCTCCCATCTCTCTCTCTCCCATCTCTCTCTCTCCCATCTCTCTCTCTCCCATCTCTCTCTCTCCCATCTCTCTCTCTCCCATCTCTCTCTCTCCCATCTCTCTCTCTCCCATCTCTCTCTCTCCCATCTCTCTCTCCCATCTCTCTCTCTCATCTCTCTCTCTCATCTCTCTCTCTCTCATCTCTCTCTCTCATCTCTCTCTCATCTCTCTCTCTCATCTCTCTCTCTCATCTCTCTCTCTCTCTCTCTCTCTCCCATCTCTCCCCCATCTCTCTTCTCTCTTCTTTCAAAGCAACCAGAGAGAGAGATGGGATATATATATATATATATATATATATATATATATATATATATATATATATATATATATATATATATATATATACATCGAGTTGGGATGGGTTTGAAGCTCATTGTCTTCAGAGTTAGCAAACACTGATGTTTTCAAATTGACTTTCTTTTTTCCGATTTCATTTTGCGGTGGCAGACGACACATGGCATATGAGGATGCGAAGTGAGGCCGGATACCTCATTCACAGCACCTCACACAGTACCTTCAGTGCCATTCGCGTACTTTGAAATGGAGAGGGAGATTATCACCCTGGAATATTCAAATAGGACATTACTTTCAAAGCAATTTATCCTTGTGTCAATGTCATAACGGTTTACAACTTTAAGCTTTCAGCAACGATGAAGCAAAAATAAAATAAAATCTGCCAGCTGCCATGGTACCTGTAAAAGTTGAGTGCTGTCAGCACCAGCAAACCCTGTTGGAAGCAAGAGAAAATCAGTCAGGACTTCAGTGAAAGCAGGCAAACATAGGAGTGAGCAGACAACATGCAAGAAGTAAAATTACGGATAAGAAGGAATATTTTAAGAAATACTTTCTTCCATTCTGCTATGTGATCCTGAACAGTGGGTGGGCTGGGCAGCAGACACAGGTTAAGAGCAAGTTGTTTTACAACTGTCGGGAGAAGACAGTGACAAATTGTCCTTCGAGGCCAAAGGTGAAGTTGCCTTAACAGATCTCTGCGAGGTGTGGTTTGAAATTAAGCAGTAACTCACCACATAGTGGTGGTACTGCTGTGTGCTGAATTAAGAGAGCAACTTGGTAATGCTTTCACAGTGCAAGTGCAGCACAGCAGATTCTGCTCTGGGATCTACTCTGGGACACAAACTCATGAGAAACCAACAAAATTAACTCTTCCACGAGCCTCGACAACATATACAAAAAAAGAAAAGAAAAAAGATCAAGGCAAACTGCAGGACAAAATCACTATCCAATCCAAAAAAATCCATTGGGAGAATGCTCTGGACAGAATGTTGGTGCTGCAAAGCAGTCTCCAGGTGATTGGGCACAATACTGGACAGGTCACCACTCCGACACAGGATACCCAAATGGATCAATCATCCCAGGAAGCTGGTACTCATTTTGCTGACCTTGGAAGGATAAATGACAGGCTAAGTCAAACTCCACGAATTGTTAATTCAACAACCAAGCTGGATTTAGAACTCAGGACCCAGGGATCCTCAACCCTCCCAAGCTAACCATAAAGCCAACACCAGGCACAAAATAACTGTCAATGCACTGCAAATAACCACATCACCAGAACGATGTTATTAATCAATCAAAAAAAGATTTGTTATATTATTGTCTGCTGAAATATGTGTAATTGTTGTACCATTAATACTGTATGAGCAAATACCACCCACTTCTTCGCTGACAGGAATACTAAGGGGAGAGGGAGAGGGAGAGAGAGAGAGACAGAGAGAGACAGGGAGAGACAGAGAGAGACAGAGAGAGACAGAGAGAGACAGGTGGAAGAAAGAGGTTGGAGGGGGGGAGATAAAGAGAGGTGGGAGAAAGAGGTGAGAGGGAGGGGGGGAGAGAGAGAGAGAGAGACAGACAGACAGACAGACAGACAGACAGACAGACAGACAGACAGAGAGACAGAGAGACAGAGAGACACAGAGACACAGAGAGCACACACACACACACACACACACACACACACACGTGAGAAACAGGTATTTATAATGCACACGTTCCGAGAAAATTTAGCGAAAATAAAAATGGAACCTTTGCTTTAAGTTCTGTCGAATTCCCTTGGGAAAAGCTTCACTAAACCATCTCAAATATGCTCATCATAGTAATTGCCTCCACCACCGAAGGTGAAGGAGGTTATGTTTTCACCCCTTTCTGTCTGTTTGTTTGTTTGTCTGTTTGACACTTGCAGAATCGAAGATTTTTCAAGTATATTGGTTAGTCGATGTTGTTGTTCTGTCTGTCTGTCTGTCTGTGTCTGTCTGCGCGTCTGTCTGTTTGTCACCTACAGGTCGCAATTTTAAACCGATTTTCACGAGACTTCACCACATGGTCGAGGTTCTCAAAATGACGGTCTATTGTTTTTGAGGTCAAAAGGTCAACAACTAAGGTGGTATTTCAAAAATCCTCAATTTTCATCCGATTGACTTGAAATATGAAGAGGATATACATTTCAGGTCACTGAATTAATCCAGCGAATTCTTTTTGAGGTCAACATAGACCAAAAGGTCAACATCGGCCCAAGGTCAACAACGAAGCTGGGATTTCTAAAATCTTCAATTTTCATCCCATTGACTTGAAATTTGAAAAGGATTTATATTTCAGGTCACTGAATTCAACCACCAATTATTTTCAAAGTCCACATTGGCCAAAAGGTCAACATAGGCCATATTTCTGAAATTGTCAATTTCATCCGATTCACTTGAAATTTGAAGAAGAGTTGCATATTTGGTCATTGAATTCAACCACCAATTATTTATGAGGTCACATTTGTTTTATGGATTTTGCAAGTATCTGCTCTGCACGACATCTTCTTCTTGTTTGTTTGTCTGTTTGTTTGTGTGCAGGATATCTGAAAAAGTTGTGGACGGATCTGGATTAAATTTTGTGGACATGTTGGGTGTGTGACAAGGATGAACTGATTTGATTCGTACTGGCAGAGGTATGCGCTCTACCGAGTGCTCTTCTTGTTCCATTTTTTTTTTAATTGGAGATGGTTAATGATAAAACGACGAGATAGTCAATTTTTTTGGCTCAGTTATTTGCAATTTTCTCTCAAAACGATTTTCTAAATGAATATTAAAAAAAAACTAATTTGAATGACTGCAGATGGAATCAATGACTCAGGTTTGTGTACTGTAATAATGAACATATCTTAATTCGCAAATTAACATAATTGATTTACTATTAATTAGTGTCATAAGAACAATATTAAATTTCAATCCAGTTCATCCCAAAAATAAAATTTTGCAACACAACATACAGGTTGATGGAAGATTGAGGAGACAAATCCTAAAATGGGAACCAACCTATTGACACTATTGTGTGTCAATGGGGCAGCAGTTGGACGCAACAAGCAAGGAAACAAAGGAGCAGGAAATGAGTGGAGAGATGAGGTAAGCAATTACAATTACCTACAATTCAGAAATTTTGGTTAGATAGGATTAATGTGGGAGGAAAGATTGCAGGTGGGGATGACAGAAGACCTGAGATGTTGGTGCACTGCTTGTTTGAAGCACTGGATGAAAATATGCCATTGAACGGTCTTCAGAGGCATTTCTACAAAAGGTGATGCCTTGGGCACTCCATCCTCCACTGGGAGAGGAGAAAGAGGGAGTTCCTTTGAAAGAAATGCATTGCCTGTGCGAGTGGAGGAAGTCAAAGCCAGGTTTGAAGATGGTCTTATATGCCACAAGCGTTGAGCTTGACAAGCACTGCTGGATGCTACGCTATATACATTTCCGGAGATATTTTGTGGGAGATGGTCCTGACTTCTTGTTTGAGATTTAGGGCCTTCCAACCATTGCTGAGAGACAAGCAGCAATATGTAGATAGTGGAGTTGAGTAACTGGGTTGGAATCCAGAACAGATGGTCAAAGTTCAGGTTGTTTGAAAAGAGGAATGATGATGAGAGCTGTGATTATTGATTATGACTGCTATTTTTGGAGGTACTGATGCCTACCTATAGTTGATACATTGTTTTTGCATCGTCTATGTTTAGTGGAGTTATGTTGGCTTCTTCTGAGCAGATGGGAGGCAACCTAAGGTGAAGCACAAACAAAATATAGGATAGAGTGGGAATGAGTTTGGTTTTGGAGGCAAACACTGAGTTGAGACATTCCGCATTCCCTCTAGTGGAGTCTGACGTGACACTTTTTGAGTTGGATGAGATGATACACCAAAGAAGGAGTTAACAAGACACCACCAAGACTGTGGAAGGAAACTGGGTTGAGAGTTCATCCTTGAAATGAGGAAGATAATGTTTTCTGCCTTTTTCAGGAAGGGCACATTCACCATTCACTTTTGGCAAACCTTATGAGTCTTACAAAGTGTGATAAAGTTATGCTCAGTGTGGTTAGCTTGTCATGTGAATAAAACAAGCTACTTGATTGCAACTGCCTCACCACAGCATTCAGTGTACCAAGGCCTACAGAATTGATGAGATAGCTGCAGGCAGGATGGAGTAAACCAATGCATGAGAGAAGGTTGGCTTTTGTGAAGGTCATCCCAGGCTGAATCAATATCAGGATGCTGTGGAGATGGTGGTCCAATCTTTTTGTGAGAGGGCACATTGCAGCCTCTGTCAGTTGGCCAGTGCAAACAACCATATTCTGCGGCAGTGAGGTCACTGTCCAACATTACCCAGATTCATATGAGCTGTGAGAATAAAATCATTTGATTATTCAAGAGGGGCAGGAGAGGAACAAAAGAGGCTGGATGAAAAGTCATTGTCAGGTCAATGAGGCAGGATGTACCAGTTGTCTTAATCTTGGTTGAAACATTTACAGATTGGATCAAACCCACAGAGTCATAGAAAGCCTCAGATGCAATGCCAGGGCTGGTTATTGCAGAACTCACAGGCAGCCAGATACCATGGAGTCATTTGGGGTCACCACATATGAGGAACAAAGTTAAGATGGATGGGTACAACTTGATACATGTTCAAAAAAATGAGTTTTATATATGGAGTCATCATCATTGTGTGGTAAAAAGAGCACACAGACAAATATTCTGTAGTTGTGGAGAGATATGCACAGCTAGAGGTGTCCTCAATAGCTGGGAGGGTTTTATGTGGATAATGGAAAGTGTAGAATGGTATTTTTAATTGTTAAATTCCAGTTATTATATTGATGACTAGCGTAGATCGGCTCGCTGCACTCGCCTCTCCACATGTCGTTGCTGAAATTGACGCCACAGATTTGCTGTGTTGTCATGATTTAAACCAATCATAATGCAAACATTAATTTTGTACAAATATATTGGTAATATTAGTGATATTATATTTATTTGTAATATAAAAAGGTCCAAGTGGTCTAAAGCTCGAAATGTCAAGGGTCTAAGCTGTCTAATCTGTCTGAAGGCTGAAGGGGTCGAAATGAAAAGAACGTCAAAGGGGTCGAAAGGGACTTCAGTGGTGTAAAGGTCTAAATGTTCTTGGGGTCATAAGGGTATATATAGTCTAAAGGGTGAAGGGATCTAAAGGTGTTTAAAGTGTTGAAAGGAACTTAAAGGTCCAAGGGATATTAAGTGTCAGAGTGGCAACCCGTCCAGGATTGTGCCCAATAGCCAAGGAGACAGCTAAGGCAGCCCCAACGCTCTGCACAGAGTATGATCCCAATGGATGGATGGATGGATAGATATTAAGGGTCTTAAAGGTAAATGGGGTCTTAAGGATTTTTAAAAGGTCTAAAGGTCTAATGGGTCTTGTGGGTCTTTTGGGTCCTCAGCATATTTTGGTTCTTCTGAGTCATTTGGCTCTTTGTGGTATTTTGGGTCCTCAAGGTCTTTTGCATCCTTGGGGACTTTTGGTTCATCTGGATATTTTGGGTCCTTGAGGTCTTTTGGGTAATTTTGGTACTCTTGGTCTTTTGGGTCTTTTGGGTCTTCTGGGTCTTTTTGGTCCTTGGGGTCTTTTGGGTCATCGGGGACTGTTGGGTCTTCAGGGTCTTTTTGGTCCGCAGTGGCTTTTGGGTCATCTCGGTTTTTTGGGGTCTTTTGGATCATCTGGGTCTTTTGTGTCATCTCAGTCTTTTGTGTCATCTCAGTCTTTTGAGTCATCTGGGTCTTTTGGGTCACCTGAAGTGAGTGGTTCATGCTCCGTCATCCTGATTGAGTGGTTCGTGCCCCGTCACGCTGTTAGAGTGGTCCGTGCTCCGTCACACTGAGCGAGTGGTTCGTGCTCCATCACCCTCAGCGAGTGGGCCATGCTCCGTCACCCTGAGCGAGTGGTTTATGCTCCATTAACCTCATGGAGTGGTTCATGCTCTGTCACCCTGAACGAGTGGTTCTTGCTCCAACAACTTGAGTGAATGGTTCATGCTCTGTCACCCTGAACGAGTGGTTCTTGCTCCAACAACTTGAGTGAATGGTTCATGCCTCATCACCCTGATCGAGTGCTTCGTGCTCCAACAACTTGAGTGAATGGTTCATGCCTCATCACCCTGA
>NC_140965.1:111483998-111566498 GCF_056783735.1 Eptatretus burgeri | reverse complement strand
CTCTTTCTCTATTTCTCTCTCTCTCTTTCTCTATTTCTCTCTCTCTCTTTCTCTATTTCTCTCTCTCTCTCTCTTTCTCTATTTCTCTCTCTCTCTCTTTCTCTATTTCTCTCTCTCTTTCTCTATTTCTCTCTCTCTCTCTTTCTCTATTTCTCTCTCTCTCTTTCTCTATTTCTCTCTCTCTTTCTCTATTTCTCTCTCTCTCTTTCTCTATTTCTCTCTCTCTCTTTCTCTATTTCTCTCTCTCTCTTTCTCTATTTCTCTCTCTCTCTTTCTCTATTTCTCTCTTTCTCTTTCTCTATTTCTCTCTCTCTCTTTCTCTATTTCTCTCTCTCTCTTTCTCTATTTCTCTCTCTCTCTCTTTCTCTATTTCTCTCTCTCTCTTTCTCTATTTCTCTCTCTCTCTTTCTCTATTTCTCTCTCTCTCTTTCTCTATTTCTCTCTCTCTCTTTCTCTATTTCTCTCTCTCTCTCTCTTTCTCTATTTCTCTCTCTCTCTTTCTCTATTTCTCTCTCTCTTTCTCTATTTCTCTCTCTCTCTTTCTCTATTTCTCTCTCTCTCTTTCTCTATTTCTCTCTCTCTCTTTCTCTATTTCTCTCTCTCTCTTTCTCTATTTCTCTCTCTCTCTCTTTCTCTATTTCTCTCTCTCTCTCTTTCTCTATTTCTCTCTCTCTCTCTTTCTCTATTTCTCTCTCTCTCTCTTTCTCTATTTCTCTCTCTCTCTTTCTCTATTTCTCTCTCTCTCTTTCTCTATTTCTCTCTCTCTCTTTCTCTATTTCTCTCTCTCTCTTTCTCTATTTCTCTCTCTCTCTTTCTCTATTTCTCTCTCTCTCTTTCTCTATTTCTCTCTCTCTCTTTCTCTATTTCTCTCTCTCTCTTTCTCTATTTCTCTCTCTCTCTTTCTCTCTCTCTTTCTCTCTCTTTCTCTATCTCTCTCTCTCTCTTTCTCTATTTCTCTCTCTCTTTCTCTCTCTCTTTCTCTCTCTCTCGACACATCCGGATTGTGGTTATGTCTGGACCGTATTTGTCTCCAGACATGTACGTGCAGGATTGTCTCCGGACGTTTCCGGACAGTATTTATCTCTGGACGTTTCCGGATGGGAGTTTGTCTCCGGATCTGTTTGGGTGGTGTTTATGGCTGGACAGGAGATTTCCTCCGGACATATATGGATGGGAGTTTGTCTCTGGACAACTTGGCTGCAGATGTGTCCGGGTGTTGTTTTTCTCCGAATGTATCTGGGCAGTGTTTATGTCTGGATGGGCGTTTGTCTCTGGATGTTTCTGGGCGGTGTTCTGTCAGATGAGAGTTTATCTGCTGACGAGTCCATATGGGAGTTTGTCTCCTAACTTGTCCTGGCGGTTTTTGTCTCCTGATGTGTCTGGGCAGTGTTTTTCACTAGACCTGTCTGGGCAGTATTTTTCTCTGGACGTGTCCGGGCGGTGTTTGTCTCTGGCCGAGTCCAGGTAGTGTTTGTCTCCGGACAGCTTGGCTCCGGATGCATCTGGGCAGTACTTTTGTCTGGACGGGTGTTTGTATCTGGACGGGAGATTGTCTCGGGAAGGGAGTTCATCTCTGGACGTGTCCGAGCAGTGTTTGTGTCTGGAAGGCTTGGCTCTGGATGCATCTGACGGGTTTAGTCTCCAGCCATGTCCAGGCGGTGTTTGTCTCTTGGCCAGGTTTATAGCATGACCAGTAGAAAATGGATTTCAGACATCATTTTGTTTCCATCTTCACTGGTATTCAATGCAGAATCATTTTGATGAGATGGTATGAATCATAATTCATGCTGCTCCCCACGTCTGCATTCCCTTCCTCTCACTTCACACTGTCTTTCCTTGCCTCACTCCTCCTCGCTCTCCTCACTGTCTTCCCTTCCCACACCACTCCTCAATCCCCCACTCCTGCTCACTCCCACACTTCTTGCTCCTCCTCCCTCCTCGCTTTCCCTCCCCTCCTCACTCCCACACCCCTTCTCGCTCCTCCTCTCTTTCTATTTTCCCCTCTTTTTATCACCCCCCTCCCCTTTAGTACACCCACGTGGTATTTGCTAGTATGTATGTGTGTGTGTGTATATATATATATATATATATATATATATATATATATATATATATATATATATATATATATATATATATATATATATATATATATATATATATATATATATATTGTTACGAGTGTACGCCCACCCGGCATGCGAACAACCGCTTTTAACCGAATCGCGGCCGTACGCCCACCGGACGAACAATTCAGTCGTGACTTCCTGGAACAACACCGAGAACCAGTCACGGGTGTCCCTTCAATGCACACCATGGCCCAGTCCGTATTCTACCCGCGCGCGACAGGGTCAATCGCCGAATATCGATATACCTAAGTATTTGCGCGGGTAACCTACCGAGGGACCGTACCTCGGTGAAGGCCTGTTTGGACATGAACCACTTAAGCGGTTCGTTCTGTTCTGGGATAACCGAACGGGTATTATCGCCAGACATCGCCGGACCCAATTCTATTATCGGTATTCAAAAACCAACTGGTATTCCGAAAAACAATATGGCACTTCAATGGGGGAAAATGACACGACGAACGGGATACATTTAAACAAGCACATTTATTATACACGGATACATTTATTATACAAGCACATATGCAGTCAGTAATGCAAAACACTAACATGCACGTATACAGAACAAAAGCAAAGCAAAAAGGTGCTACGCCCGTCTATAAGCAATTACGTACAGTCACTTATATGGTTCTACTTACGGGACTCGGCGCCACAACATTCATTCAAAGAAAATGCAAGAAAAGACCCCCTCATAAACAAGGGAGTCAGACTGGGCCCGTGGGCCTTTATAACGTGGGGCTTTGGTGACCAAAAGGGCCCCATGAGACCGTTGCAGGTTACCTGCACCCTCGTGGTGCCTTGATGGGGCGATCCGCGACATCCCGTCCCCACGGCAGCTGGCGTAGCCGCGGTTGAACTCGGGCCTTCCGCGTGGCAGGCGAGCTCTCTCCGGCTCTCTCCACATGAACGCGCGGTTTGCGCGACACAGCAGGCAAGGTTGCGCCTCCAACTCGCATCTCCTTCGTGATGCCCGGACTCTCCACCGACTGCAAGCTCCAAGCTCCCGACTCCGACACGAGCCCAGACCTCCACACAGCTCCTTGGCTTCTTCAGACTCTCTGAATCCTGACAGATACTCTCCACCGACTCAGACCGACTTCCTCCAGACCCCCTCCAGACTGGTTGAACTGGCGCTCTGCGCGGCCTTTTATAGGGCTGGTGAGATGAGATCCGACCTCCGCCCTCCGACCTCTGACCCCTGACCCTTCTCGGAGAGCGGACGTTGCAGGAATCACCGACGCTCTTGATCCGAATTGCGGGCGAAGCTTGCACGGAGCGGACGTTGTGGAAATCACCGACCCTGATAATTAAACAAAAAGAGTGAAAGCAAAATTGTCATGATCCCAAAAAGGAGTTGTTACAGTTTCAAATGCTAAAAATAGATCGACCACATGTGAAATCAGATTGTTTTACACACACGAAGATGGAACAAAAGGAAGAAAGATGACGAATATCGTCCATCGATGCCAAGTAGAAGAGCAAGCAAATGAATTAATCTGATTTCACCAATTACAAGAACATTTTTCCAAATCCTGATAGGTGCTGCATCCCATTTTTATTGCATGTTCTGACTGTGAAGGATGGGGGTACCAAGTATTGTTACTGTAGCAGTGTAGCTGCACAAGAAAGAAAACGACTTGTGATTGCAGGAGTAATTGTTCCTTCACAATCCCATTGCTTGCGGAACCATTGAAGAGAGAATTAACTGTGAGCAAAATTCAATTCAAACACATTCACTTTGCACAAGTCCATTAGCCTTCGACACGTGGATCGAATAGGGCACTGGGCGCAAAGAGAAACGTGTAGCCGGGAATATTCATCCCATATGATAGAAAAGTACCACCAACAACCGAAAAATGTCCTTATTGAAGACCTCTTTGTGTTCAAGACATTGAATCTGGGCCTTGTCATTCTCACATTTCTCATTAATCAATGGTGCCTCTGTCTCAGTGATTTTTTGAAATGTATTTGGATGCAGCCTGTGGCTGCTTGGGTGCATCATGTTCAGGGGGTGCAGCTGAGCCAGTGATGCAATGCCACTGTTCCCAGCACACTGGTACTCATGTTGCCAACCTCAAAAGGATGGCAGGCTGAGTCAACCCGACCTGGTGTTAATTCAACGGACAAACAGAGGACTGGACTGAAGACCCGAGGATCATAAGCCAGCCACTTTAACCATTAAGCCACACCAAACCTTGTATCCATGAAAATCATAGGTCACGGTGCTTACGACGGCTGAGGCTGCTGATGCAAAACTGGATCGTGTGTTGTTCCCTGCAATGCTCATACGTCTTCTGCCCTGTGATTCATGGGATCGGCCATAAATTAAAACCAGGATTTACGATTTCCAGTCGAAGAACACCTTGAACAGGTTCCCGACCGTGTTCAACTTGAAAAAAAGTGATGTGGATTCATCTTGACAAGTCCTTTCTGCTGGAGAACAATCCAGAGCATTTTCTCATCCACTAGATGAGATCCAAGCTGCTAATTACATGTGGTTTTTAACAGTACCATCAAAACAAATTTCATTTATCATAAAACAAATTTGACAGTCAACAATTTCCATCTTGAGCTCGGCGATGAAGGGTGTAGAAGCCGACGAATGATTGTTTCACATTATTGCGATTTTTCGAATGCTCTGCAAAGCCTACAGTGGGATCTTGTGTCTTGTGGTTTGGAACATGATTGTCATCGAAAAGTAAACATTTGTGGTACACTTTAAGAGTTCCAATGAGTGTAAATAATAATAAAAAATTGTTTAATGAATTGGTTTTGATGTGAAATATCAGTGTTGGTAACATTGTTTATGTGATTATGAGTTAAATTATAGTTGAGACTTTTATATCCCAATTTTTTTTTTTTTTTGTAAACAGTCAAGGCTTGCGGAAGAGCTGGAACACAGAACGGATCAGGATGCAACATAACGAAAGGAACAGTGCAAGGAGAAGGAGGAAATGCCAACAGTATTCCATCAAGCTGCGGATGAAGGCCTTGCAGGTGGATCGGAGTTCAGGTGTGCCAAGGAAGGACTTTTCATGATGGAGGATGCCCAGTCGGTGTCTGGCTTTGGAGGCCAACTTTGAAATGTTGGCCTCGAGAATACTGCTCTCCCTTCTGGGTTGGCAGCCCTCCCTTAATTATGGATAGCCTGGCTGAGAATTAATTATTTTAATATATTGTTACGGTTGTGTGAAAACGTCACTCCCCATGGCAATGGCACATGATATATATAGCATTTCCTGAGATAGCTATTTCATTAGTAATCATTCCAGAGAGTCCTTCCCTGATGTGTACTATGTTTATGGATCATATGCATTGTGTGGGCTTTATGGAGGATTTTCTACCGCTTCTTTACTTATTTTGCTTTGCTGCACACACACACGCTCCTTCACGCATGCATACCAAAGACTGTCGCAACAGGCAGTCATTGGCATGTGAACACCAAAACCATTCAAATCACACGCCATACCTCAAGGGACATTTCACCTCTGCCCTCACCATACTTGAACCCCAACGGGACAACATTTCGTACACCAACAAGACTCCTTCATTATAATCGCCACACCATCGAACCACAACTGAAGCTCACTTACATTGGCCATTGATGCCACAACCATAACGAATGACTACAAGCACAACCACCATGAACCACCATGACATAGCTCCCCACTACACTGATACTGCCGTCACTCAACCACGGTCACCACTGATGACCGCCACTCCACTACCCATTGGGATCGACAGGGAATGGAGGAGCACTGCATGCCATTTCCGATGCTCGGGTCTGGACGTACAGACCTCTAGCTTGGAGTGTGAGTGTGTGTTAGATTCCATTCCACATCGTGCTGGTAACCCTAAAGCTACACTCAATCGTGGCCCCCATTGCATGCTTGGCACATGGCCATAGCCCAGGACCAAATACTCAGCACCATGTTGATCACAGAGCTCGACAGCATCGCAGAGCTCAGAGCGAATCAGGCCATTTCCACTGCTGAACCCTCACATGAGCGGGGCCAGTGCCGTGATAATCGCCCTGCACCAATGGAAGTGCTGGAAAACAGCTATCACTCCACCTGGTCCGATAACAAACTCCTCCCCTGTCAGGGGATTATAAAAGCGCCATGCCTTCCCCACAGTGCGGGTTCCTTGCGTTCTCTGAATTATTGGTCAGTTTGTTCTGGTTCAAGAGACGGAGCTTGGCGGAGCGGTGGAATGGAGTGATTGGGTCAGAACGGAGCAGAACAGAGTTCATGGAGTAGAGCACTGGACAAGTGAGAGGACCAGGTGCCAGGCTGAGTGCATTTACTAGGGCATTAGCAGTTAACACTCACAGACTTCCTTCCACTTCACTATTAAGCTATCTTCTCATACGTTCTTTTCTTTCCTTTCCATCTCATCTACTGTGGATGCATGTTCATAAAAAGAGCATCAGCGATTACCTGGGCCCACTGATCCGCATCTGTCATAGTTTCATCTCTGCGCATCACTTTCCCATCATTTGTACACCACCATGCCCTCATTTCGCACCTCCTCCGACCACACACCATTGACACCTTCAGTTTTCTTCCTCCTTTCCCCTCCTCAGCAACTGGGTCAGCACAGGTCCTCGACCTTGCCTGGTAATCAATAGGTTGCATTGATTACTCTCAATGTTTGGGCGGTCGTATGATTTTTATGTCAAAATTCACAATTTTCTAAGTTTTTGAACTTGTGACCTTGACCATGGGACGAAAATGAAAAATCGGACAACGACAAGTTTTAGATAATTCATTTTGCAATTCAAATACCAGAGAACCTATTCCATTCAGTCAACTCCCTTGGAGAAGATAGATTTTTAATCCGACTACCCCCTAAAAATGGCTATTTTTGGGATGTGGCTCCGCCCACAATGGGCGTAGCACGCCCTCATCCAGGAAAACACAACGAGATATTGATATCCAACACATAACCAAATTTCATCAAGATCGGATCAAAGTCCACGGAGTTATGCTCTGGACAGACAGACACAAAGACACACAGACAGACACACAGACATAACGAATATAGTGGTCACTTTGGCTGGCTCTTGTGAACCAATTATATTATGATATTAATAAAATAATAAATATAACATTTACTTCCAGAAGATAGCGTCATTTCAGATTCCTCCAGAAGATGAAGTTGTGTGTTTGGTTCATCCAGACAGGTGTTTAAACTGAAAAAATAAGAATAATAATAAAAATAATAATGAGCAAACACAGACACACACACACACACACACACACACACACACACACACACACACACACACACACACACACACACACACACACACACACACACACACACACAAACACACACACATACACACACACACACACACACACATATATACACACACACACACACGCACGCAAGCACACACACACACACACACACACACACTAACACTCACACACACACACACACACACACACACACACACACACACACACACATACACACACACACACACACACACATAAACACACACACATATAAACACACACACATGCACACACACACACACACACAAACACACACACACACACACACACACACACACAAATACACACACATAAACACACACACACACACACACACACATAAACACACACACATAAACACACACACACACACATAAACACACACACACACACACACACACACACATGGGCAGAGATAAAGACAAAAAGAGACACAGGGATAATTTCTCACCTTTGACTCGACTCATTCAAGATCAGAGGATGTGAGAGAACTTCTTTTCAGCCAACAAAAATGTCATTCAATTATTTCCTGAAAGATCGAATGTCTTTAAGGAAGTCATTCATTTTTATCCACTCATCGTGTAATTCAAAGGCCTCCTGTTCTAGATCAGTTATCAACGATGTTGTTATTGGGGACAACCTGTTAGAAAAAGACACACAATAATTATTGGTTGTATCATGATTTAATTCTGTATAAAACAACAATTTTTTTTTTTTGTATACCTTGGTCGAGGCTCGTATGAGAGCTAACACACAACTCACAGCAAGGAGGGGCGGGGAGGGGAGACAAGAGGGGTGGGAGACAAGACAATGAGACAAGAGGGGCGGGAGTGGAAGGGACAAAACAGTGGGGAACAGACACATGAGGTGAACTGTAGAAGGGAGAGGGATGGGGATGGGACGGGGAACATGGCGAAGAGAAGATGGACATTTCAGGGACTTTCAGGAAGGAAAGCAGGAGAAATGAAGGAAGTGGGCTTGGGTGGATTATCGGGGGTAGAAAAGATCGAGGATTTGGATGGGGGAAGATAAGAGGTGATGGTGAACAGCTGTTTTGAAAGCCTGGAGGGAAGAATGGGAAAGAATAGAGTGAGGAAGTTTATTCCAAAGGCGGGAAAAAAGAGGAATGAAAGAGTAAAGATGAGCAGTGATTCGTGATTTTGGTAGTTTTACCAGAAGGGGGTTGTTGGCGGACTTGAGCGCCCTGTGGAAATGTGGTGGCGACAAATCGCAGAGAGAGCAGGGGGGGCAAGGCTGGAGAGGAGTCGGTAGAAGACAGAAAGACCACCGACCAACCTGCGGTGATTGAGTGAGAGGCCCAAAGACTCAGCCTCATTGCGGGAGATGCCGATGATCTTAAATGCCCTGGTTTCGACAGCGTGAAGCCGAGAAAGGTGGGAGGCAGGAGCACCAGCCCAGAGGGGAGAGCAGTACTCCATCAGGCTACGCACAAAAGCTTTGTAAGTGGTCAGGAGCTCAAGAGGGCCGAGGAAGGACTTAGCACGACGGAGGATTCCCAGTCGGCGACTGGCTTTTGAGGCGAGGTTGGAAATGTGACTTTCCCAGGAAAGGTCATGGCAGATAGTGAGACCCAGAAGCTTGAAAGAAAAGACTTCTTCCAGAGGATTGTTGAGAAAGTGGATGGGGGGGGTTTGTAAACGGTCCTTTCGAAGAGACATAGTGAGAGTGTGAGATTTGTCTGGATTGAAAGACATGTTCCACGTGTTGGACCAGTTTGTGATTTTATCCAGATCTGCAGTGAGCGAAGAAGCTGCTGCTTGCCGGTCTGAGGGATGACAGATGGTACGGCAGAGGGTGGAGTCGTCGGCAAAGAGAAATAGAGGATTTTCCAGAGAGTCCGAGAGATCATTGATGAAAACCAGAAAAAGAACAGGGCCCAGAACGCTACCTTGAGGAACTCCAGCCTGCACAGGAAAAGGGGATGAAAGAACTCCATTTAGGGCCACACGTTGACTGCGACAGGAGAGGAAGTCTGCGAGTCATGAGTGGAGATGGCCTTGAATACCATGGGAAGAGAGTTTGGTGAGTAGGGCAGGGTGCCAGACTGTGTCAAAAGCACGTGATATGTCCAGGGATACGGCTCAGATTTCCTGTCTGGCATTGAGGACCTCCATCCATTGATGGGAGAGCAGAAACAGCATATCCAGGGTAGAGTGACCTGGTCTGAAACCAAATTGATGATTGGAAATCAAGCCATTGGAGAAGAGGAAGGATTTCATGTCTGAAGCGATGATGGATTCCATCACCTTGCTGATGATTGGGAGAAGGCTGATTGGTCTGTAGTTACAGGGATCTGTTTTTGCACCTTTTTATGCAGGGCAGTGATGTTAGCAGATTTCCAAGCAGATGGCAGATGACGTTAGGCAAATGAGAGGGTGAATAGAACAGAGAGAGGGTGAGCAAGAGCAGAAGAGCAGGCTTTGAGGACATGTGGGCTGATGCCGTCTGGACCGGTTGCAGAATCTGACTCGAGGTTTGAAAGCAAGCTCTCCACCTTGTTAGGAGAAAAGGACACAGAGTCCAGGGACAGTTGGGTGCGACTGGGTAAAGTGGGTAGAGATAGTGATGGGTTTAGGACACAAGATTTAGCTGCAAACACCGAGTTTGGACATTCAGCTTTATCACGTGTGGAATCAGCAATGCGGCCATTTGAGGTAAGGGAGGGGATGGAGGGGGAACATACACCAGAAACAGATTTGATTAAACGCCACCAGGATTTTGAGGAGGGAGAGAGGTTTGAGAGTTCAGACTTGAGATGAGAAAGATGTTGTTTTCTGGCTCTCCTGAGGGTAGACACACACTTCTTCCGAGCTTTGTGGAAAGAACTGAGATTGCCCTCAGTTGGGTTTGCTTTCCATGAGGCAAAGGCAAGTTGTTTCAGGACAACTGCCTCGCCACAAGCTTCAGTAAACCAAGGGCGAGAGGAAGGGTAAGACAACTGAACACGAGAGGGGATAAATCTGTGCATGAGGGAGAGCAAGTTTCATTGAAAGAATTCCCAGGATGAGTTGATGTTTGAGAAAGTAGTGATAGGAGACCAGTCTGTAAGTTTGATGGCTGCTCGGAGACCCTGCCAGTCAGCTTGAGTGAAATTCCAGACTTGACGGCGGTGAGGTGGTTCTCTGATAACAGCCAGAGAGATGTCCACTTTGACAAGGACGTGGTCAGAAGAACCAATTGGAGCGAAGGAAGAGCAGCAGATATTGTCAGGGAAATTTGTCAAAATCAGATCCAGAAGAGATGGAGTACCATTGGTTGAGATCCGGGTCAGGAAGTTGACCGATTGAGTCAGTCCCAATGAGTCGCAGAAAGCTTTTGCTGAGGTGCCATGGCAGGTGAGAGAGGTACCCACACCGAGCCAACTGGCGTGATGACAATTGAAGTCACCACATAAGAGGAAGAGAGAGTTTGGATGAGAAGATAGAAGATGGTCCATGTTTTCAGATAGTGAGGTGTAGATGGAGTCATCTCTGTTCGGTGGACGGTACAGTACACATATAAACATGAGGTGGGAGTGGAGGGGAAGCCTAAGCCAGAGGTATTCCTGGGGGTGTGGGGGAGTGAGAGCAGTGCATGGAGAGTGAGGAATAGAGTCTTTGATGAAGAGAGCAACACCTCCACCAGGACGAGGCTCAGGTCTGTCATACCGTAAGAGGGAGTAACCGGGGAGAGATACTTGGGAGTCAGACACGTCTTGGGAGAGGAAAGTTTCTGTTAGGCAGATAATGTCTGGTTTGTCAGTGGCAACCTGTATGGAAAGATCTGAAAGGTTTGAGCGAAGGCCCCGGATATTTGAGGTCCACACTTTTAATGAAGAGGTAGGGGAGGAGGCTTGGGGGGGGGGAGGGGGGGGGGGGGGGGGGGGGTAGGACAAGGGACGAGGGGGGCAGGTAAGGAGGGTTGCTGAAGGAGTGTGGGGTATTGCAGAATAGCGAGGGGAGGGGGCCGAATGAGGAGGAGAAAAGGCTCTGTGGTGCTGGGGGAGAGGGGGGACAAGTGACAAGGAAGAAGGCAGTTGAGGATTTGAGGAGGTGGAGTGAAGAGATGGAGGTGAGAGGGCAGTGGAGGGAGGCAGGTTGGTGGATGAGAGGAGGGGCAACTTGAGAAGGAAGAGTGAGGGGATGAAAGGTGGGAGAAAGGTGAGGGGGAATTTTTGAGAGAGGTGAGAGGGAGGCTTGGAGGGAGAAGAGTGGGATGGTTGCTTTGAGAGTGAGAGTGAGGGGTGAGGGGGGTGAGTTGGCACTGAGGTTGGAAAAAAAGAATGTTTGATGGAAAGCGAGCATCCATGGCAAACTGTGGTTTTTAAAAGTTTTAGGTCAGAGATGCGAT
Organism: Eptatretus burgeri; assembly: GCF_056783735.1. Classification (NCBI taxonomy): domain Eukaryota; kingdom Metazoa; phylum Chordata; class Myxini; order Myxiniformes; family Myxinidae; genus Eptatretus; species Eptatretus burgeri. The sequence continues at coordinate 111,554,737 of NC_140965.1, read as the reverse complement.
TTAACACAATTCTTGATGGATGCAATGAAGGCGAATTCAGAGCATGGAGAGAAGAAGCGCTGTAATAGTTGGATTTTTTAGGCAAGGAATGAAGGAGAGGTCGAAATGAGAGGAGTCTGTTAAAATAGCAGAAGAGTAGTGCATTGTGAAACAGTAAAGAGTACGACTAAAGAGTAAACAGTAAAGAATATTGAATTGAGTTAAGGATCTGTGGGGGAAAAATTATATGAATGTATTCTAAATTGTAACAAATGGGGTTTTACAAATTTAAATTTTATGCTATAAGTCGAATTGGCTGTCCTTTTCAGCCAAGAGACTTTTTCCCTAAATGTTGATAAAATGTCTTGTTCTGGAGCATTGTGACCTGGGCTGATAACAGCAAACCTTTGCCTTGAAATGTACGTCATGTGCTTCTCACCTAGAAGACACGTATGCAGTTTGAATTAGCAGGCCCCACCACTCTCCCATGAAAGTATAAAATGCTTTGAAATGTAAAATTGTTTCAGTGTAAGCACGTGAGGATGTGTGGCATCTCAGTGGCTTGTACTCCTTGGGACTGACCAAGTACCAAGTAATAATAAAACTCTCTGATGTAATGTACTTAAGCTGTGGAAAGTGAATTAATCGGGTTGGTTTAATGGTTAACTAAAAAGTAAGATAAATAAAATAGAATAATAATATTGCAACGAATGGGGGTTCTGTTTGTTCATTGTGTGAAGTGTACGAGGGATACATTTAAAACCTAATCGGCTAGACGTTAAGCCCTGCAAGTTAAATAAGATTCCACAATCAACCAGCAAGAATTTCTCCATCAATCACTACGAGGTTCAAGGTGAAAAATCCACAACAGTTGGCGCCTAAGATTCTGATTCGAACCGACGTTGGTGCAGTGCTCATGACCGGAGGCAGTGCCTGGAGGAACGACAAGTGCTTGAGCGAAGGTAATGGAGAGTGTTCCTCAAGGGTGGGCTGTCTCAGCAGGTAACGCATTTCAAACAAAGAAAAGTTCATTTTCAGATAATTTTATTGATAGAAAGAAGAGGTAGCGGAGAGAGTCCGTTTGAAAGTAAACGATAAGTACTGTAGTTGTTTTAGAAAAGTGCTGGAGAAGAAGATGGAGGGGAGTAATTAAATTAGCATGACGAAGCGACATGCCACAGACCGCGTAGAGGACGCGTGAGATATATATTTGCATTGATACTTACCTGATAGGAGAGATACTGTGATCATTGAGGCAGTATTCTCAGGGCAAGGCCTACCCATTGCACTTCAGGAGGGAGGTTGACCCTTGTAATTTCCCCAAATGTGGGAAAGTCGACCGTGATATTTGTAGAATGCACGAGACGATTGACCGGCTGGGTGCGTGGCTGGTGATTTGCATTGAGATACATGTGATGCTGAGTGAGTAAAAAATGAAACTTGTGCGAGTCCAATAGATTTCATTGCAATGAAACGCCACATTGAGATTTTGGGATTTAGGATTTTATTGGGATTTTGACGATATTTTTTAACAACTAAAGAAACTTCAGGCAGAGTTAAAACAGCTTGGCTGTTCGTGGTTTGGTGTTTATAGTGCCAAGGTCGCGGTTGTGTGTGTGTGTGTGTTTGTGAATTCAATTCAATGGGGGTCTCAATTGGAAGTGATTGTGAGCTCGCTGGGGAATTAAAGATTGTTGGACGATGTGATACATGAATGTCTTGTTAGATATAATAATATTGCAACAAATAAAGCGTGAAGAGATGAACATTCATAAAATAAATTAAATAATTAAAACCACCTTGGCAAGACAGTCTGAGGACGGACTCGTGCTGAGTTAAGCTGGGGTCTGTTTGGGGTGGAATGTTATGCATTCTTGGTTTTGGTGCTGATAACGCGAAGGTTACGCGATAACGCGAGCTGCACTGTGCAGGATGGCCCCCTCCACTGAGTGTGTTTGTCTTAGATTTAGCTGTGAAATTCGATTCATATGCAGATTCAAGAGGGTTGGGGATATTATGTCGAAGTGCGCATGCCGTTTGCAATGAAGGGAAAGACGTTTCCGAGGTTCGATTTGATTGTACTTTGAAATGATGTGGAGATGTGATTAATTTGGAGGATATTTTATGGGGTTTTTGCGGGTGTTGAAGCCATGACAGAGTAATGCTAAACTGTGGGTTTTGCCTCTCTTTGAGTTTTTTTATTTTTCTTCTCACCGGATGTGGAGAACTTCCTGTTCCTTTTTCTTTGGTGTTTGTGGCGCACCCTCACTACTGAATCTTTAAAAAGTGAAGTCTTGGGAGGTGAGCTCTCGCTGGCATTGTGATGATTTGTGATTACTCAACCCTGCACGGTTGAGTGCTGGGCAAGCTGTGTGGACGTGTCAGAAATGTTGAGAAGATTTTGATCTGAGTTGTAACCATTGTACTTAAAAGATGTGATTTAAATGTAGAAACATGATTTTGAATGATTTTTTAAAAAAATGATTTGATGATGTTTAGCACGTGGGGCGATTCACAGATAATACATGATGCCCTCGGATGGACGTTGAACTCGGCGTATTGTTTTTATTCGTCTGTGAATGTTAAAGTTGCCTGAACTAGTGCTGGGAAGGCAATGGCAAACAACCCAGTGTAACCCTTTGATCGATTCAGTCAAGGTAAATGATTTGAGATTTAATTGGATAGATGCTGAAGATTTTATTTTTGATTTATTGATTTTAAAAGAAAATATTTTATTGTTTAGACCAAAAAAGCTGTTTTAGAGAGATTGGATGTTTTATTTGTCCGAAGTTTAAGATGCCTCCCCCAAGACTGTAATAAAGTTTGGGAAGGTTATAGCTACTTGTGTGGACGGAGTGTTTGAGCTGCAATTCAAATGATATTCGCATGATGAAAAATGATTTGACAATTTTTATACACCTGTTTAAAAGAACAGAGTTTTAAACTGTATTTATTTGTTTTTGATAAATGAAAATGGATGAGTATATTGAGAAGGTCAGAGGAAGTGATAGATGGTTTGTGTATGTGAGTTGGGAAATGACAGCATATTGCTGTTTTGGTGAGAGAGAAGTGGATAGATGGAAAATGTCAGAGATTTAAATGTTGATGAATTCTGAAGTGAGATAGAGATTGGTTAAACATTATTTTTGAGATATTTTAGTTCCATTTCAACATGAAAAAATGGATGCTCACCAGGTTAATGAAACTATGTTAGCCTTTGGTGTTGTTTAACTGTTTGGAGAAATTTTGTAACAATGTTATCAAAGTTCTTGTTTCGAAGATGTCATGTCATAGCAACTAAATGTGATGGCCGAGCGGAGTGGAACAGTAAGCAAATGAGGGTTGTGCGGTAACTGTGTTAGTTACTTTCAGACTAGGCTCATTAAAAAAAAAGGAACTCATTGAAAACGAACCATCATGTTTCTCTTGGTTAAAATTGAAATGAACTTTTGTTTTGAGATTACAAATTGAGAATCCTTTTTACCTATGGACTTTGTTAATCTGTTAATTGAGGATAGGGAAAAGTTACTGAGAATTGAATAAAGATAATATAATGGCAGTTGCTCTGCAACTACTTGTGAATGAAACTGGAAATTGTTTAGCAGATATGAATGTTAAAACGGTAACTGTGCAAAATCGAATTGCTTTGGATTCGGTTCTTGAAAGAAGTCGCTAACTTTCATATTTTTGTATTGATGATGGAATATTTTTTTGTGAAAATAATTATTGATTGCAAATTGAAACCCTGATAAAGCCTGTTTGCTTTTACATGGAAATAGCAAATGAGATGAATGTTTTGAGTACACATACAACTGAGATTTCTGTATATTTTATTTGTCATTTAGGGAAATAATATGGAAAGAGATAAAATATTGATAATGCAAGTTGAATTATTTGGAAGAACCTTTGTCAGTCTCGTGGAAATACATGAGCCCATGATGTTTAGCATGATGTTTACTCGATGTTAACTTTGATTTTGTTTGTTTTGGAGTGTTGAACGCAGTTTAACCATGCAATGTACAATTTCGTCGAAATAAAGCTTGGAAAGAACTTCCACACAAAGATTGGACGATGGGAGAACACAGATTTGGGTGATTGGGCATTCAACACGTGATCATGAAACTGCCCCTTCCTAAGGAGATAAGATGGAGTAATTTGAAAAAAAAAAAAAGAAAAAAACCCACTGAGGGGAAGGTTGAGCAAAGTCTTAATGTCGGCGTTGTGTGGTGCCTGCGTGGAGGAATGTTCTCAGCCACACTCTCGATTGCCGCTCTGCAAATACATCGTGAACTTGCTGTGGTTGCTTCAATGTACAACGAAGGCCTGAAGTTCCACACTGTGAGTCCTCTGCAACATGTGTTCACTGGTGCGGATGGGGGCTCGTGCTGCCACCGCGACTGCATCCAATCTGCACAGCTCGCTTGGAGAAATCAAACCTGATTGCACAAACTGCTGCTGCGTGGCCCCAGGCTCTGTTGGGGCTGGATCTCTGTTCACCTCTCGAATCCTTTTTGTCTCCTTCAACCCAGTGTCAGGCCCAATCTCGTACTTGCCAACATCTACCTTCTCCTCAGCTCAAGGCGTGCTTTGACTGTTTCCCGTTTGGTGCTGCCAAATGGAAACGCACTCATTTTCTGATATGAGCACTCGCTGCCATTGTTGATTGAACTTGAGTAATGAATATCTTTTCTCCTTCAGGAACGGGACATGGTAATCATGTGTAATATAATTATTCAAATTCTCCTTAAAAGCAAAAAACGGGGGAGTGTGGGGAAAAAATAAATGGGGTTTCAGAAATTTAAATTTTATGCTATAAGTTGTATTGGCTGTCCTTTTCAGCCAAGAGACTTTTGCCCTAAATGTTGATAAAATGTCTTGTTCTGGAGCGGTGTGACCTGGGCTGCTAACAGCAAACCTTTGCCTTGAAATGTACGTCGTGTACTTCTCACCTTGAAAACGCATATGCAGTTTGAATTAGCAGCCCCCACCACTCTCCCATGAAAGTATAAAATGCTTTGAAATGTAAAATTGTTTTAGTGCAAGCATGTGAGGATGTATGGCATCTCAGTGGCTTGTACTCCTTGGGACTGACCAAGTACCAAGTAATAATAAAACTCTCTGATGTAATGTACTTAAGCTGTGGAAAGTGAATTAATCGGGTTGCTTTAATGGTTAACTAAAAAGTAAGATAAATAAAATAGAATAATAATATTGCAACGAATGGGGGTTCTGTTTGTTCATTGTGTGAAGTGTACGAGGGATACATTTAAAACCGAATTGGCTAGATGTTAAGCCCTGCAAGTTAAATAAGATTCCACAATCAACCAGCAAGAATTTGTACAACGATCACTACGAGGTTCAAGGTCAAAAATCCACAACAGATCTCACCTGTCATCTTGTGAAAACGATTGATCCGCAAGGTCATAGAAATTATCTGCACAATCCATTCTCTAAATAAAACACACTCACCATGCAAGTTGGTTTAAATCAGCAACTTGATGATGTAATGGGAGATTTCACAACAATTGTTTTTTCAGGGTGTCTGACATAGGAAATGTGACGTCGGAATTTTTTTGACTTGGTTCGGGCGATGCAGCTTGGCTGACTCCAGACTGACTCATTTTAACACGAAAATGAAACAGCTTGCTTTGAATGATTTTGAGAAAAACCTACGTTTAAAAGCTGTTTTTGCTTGCTTTTAGCTAAACTTTGTTCTGTTCGTGTTCTGATGATTTGAGATATTGTTGTGAATCTGGAAGCCATGAGCGCACAACAGTCAGAGTCCCTATTGATTAGGTATATCGGTAAGTATGTGTTTCTAGTTAGAATCCACCCCTGTGTCTAATGGGAATTAAATGTACATGCACTGTGGGTTATTTTATAGAGAGGATTTTTTACATCTTCACTTTGACACGACAACACTCTGCTCACGGAATTCTTCGCGCGCTCGCCAGCAAGTGCGCACGTGGGCGGAGTCTAACAAAGAGATGGCGTCCCTCTTTAGCAAATCGGCAAGGAGCAGGCGTCTCACTCGCCCCATTTCCGACTCAACACGATTACCTTCACGCACGTGGTCAGAGGTGAGGAGGTGGGCAGAGCCACAAATGCCTCCGATCGGGACTCTTCCTGGAAGGGTGGGAGTTGCCCTGCCTACCATTAGCCTGACCAATGGAGAGCGGCCAAGGAATCGCACGATGGGTCCGTCCAATGAGGAGGCGAGTGGCCAGGAGAAGAAGCCCCTCCCTCCTGAATAGGAAGAAGTGGTTGTTTGGGCCAGTGAGGGGAGAGACGGTGTGCTCGTGGCAGGAGCGTTGGCCATTTCAATTGTTTGGGGCATTCTAGCTGGAATGTGAAGGCCTGGTCGCCTTGTGAGCCTCGTCGCCTGGTCGTCTCGTCTGGCCTGCTGGCGTTCTGTCTGTTCCACCTTCGCGCCGGCTGGCGGCCATCATTGCATCGAGTTGCGGGTTCGAGTCCCGCCGATCCAGGACATTGAAGACCACACGAGGCGGGAAGGTCCGAGATAGCTCTGGTCCTCGAGCTGGAGGCCTTCAATAAAGACCCGAGGGGTCCCTTTCTGTGTGTGTGTGTGTGTGTGTGTGTGTGTCTGTGTGTGTGTGTGTCTGTGTGTGAGCCCGTCTATGAGTAGGAATTGTTAGGTGCTTTTTGGTGTACAGACTTGCATTTATTTTAGTCGGTTTAACTCTGCTCCTTGTGTGTTCCCTTCCCCCCATTATAAAGAAATCCCCCGTTGAATGTATCAGCTCGTTTCTGTGTTTTCTTCATTGGTTTAGCACGGTGTGTGTTGGTGGATTAAAAAGGCCGTTGCTGCCGTAGTTGTGCATTTGGACTGACGGGAACTCAGTAACCATCTGCTCGGGTTACGCACTGGTCGAGCACGGTAACGGCTCGTCCCATTCGAGCTCCGTCGAGGATGTGAATTCCTCAGGAGCTCGCCACATGGGCCTCTCGGTATTTTGAAGTTTGGCAAATAACCCTGTCCCACGCGGTTGAATTATTGACGATTCACGGTCCTGTAAGGGACCCGTACCTTCAGAGTTATCGGAAAGGTACGATCTAGATTATAAGCACAGATCTGGCAAACAGATCCAAAAATATAGGCACAGATCTGGCAAACACTTTTGGATAAGCAGTCCCACTGGGGGACAGGGTTAGTGTTAGCAGTGAATGCATTCATTCATATAGCTCAATGAAGCTGGTTAATTTTGGCACATTACGAAATCTTTTGTTCACACAATATAATTCTCCAAACAGTAGAAAAAGAAATTTTAATGCTTTGGAAATTTCATATTTTTGTGTGGGTATATGGAGAAGGAGTGACCATAGACTTGCTTGCTTAGTAAATTGTTATATTGGCTGAATTATAAGACTCGTTATCTCTATTATAATACCAAGCTTGCACACTAAAAACTCGGCTCGCCGTCACACGATCCCTATGAAATTGCTGTGGCACTTAGCGGACATGCTGACAATGTTTGGGAAGTCTTGGCGTTCCATAGTACCACTTGCATTTTGCACAATGCGTATTTTTGTCATTCCCCGTGTACGGTCTGTCATCTGCTACCAGCTATGTTGTAATGCTATAAACGAGGTTATTAACCAATATCGATTATTCTGGGAAATAATCAATTACATAAGAACGCTCGCAACAGAGTTTATTATTATTTATTATTTATTAACCTCTGTTGCGAGCGTTGTTACGTAATTGTTACGTTCAAATTATCACTTTCTGTTCCTGCTTGCATTTGTCTTTCACTTTCCTTTTGTAGATGCCTAGACTGGTAAGGGGTGGGGAGGCTGCCGTAAGGTGCCAGAGGCAGGCGTATGACAGGCAGCGTCGTGCTGGGGCATCAATTGTTAACACTTCCAGGTGGATCTTCATTGTGAGGGAATTGCCTGTCGATGTAGCAGCATTCTGTGTTGGTCGGCTTGACAACCAATGCCCGCATTGTGCTGCACTTCGTTTTCCTGGAGAGAAACTTAATTGTTGCCATAATGGGAAAGTCCTCCTTGCACCTCTTTCCCCATATCCGCCTGAACTCCAGCTGCTGCTTACATCTGGTGACTCTGCTTCTAGGAACTTCCTAGACAACATCAGGCAGTACAACAGTGCCTTTGCTTTTGCGTCCATGAGTGCTTCGGTACACCACTATGCAACTCCAGGTCCATACTGCTTCAGGATTCATGGCCAGGTGTACCATAGAGCTGGCACGCTGCATCCCTCACCTGGGGTCAAGCCACGGTATGGGAAAATGTACATTCTGGAAGGTTGCCAAGCTCTTGATGCGCGTTTGCAAGATCCTCACAATGCTGGGTGCACAGAAAGTACCATGGGTATAATTCAAGGAGTACTGGAAACCAACAACACCTACGCTGTAGCACATAAACATATGCATGAAATTGAACGTGAAGTGGCTGACAGCGCAGACATCTCGGGGACACCTCTTGCGACTGTTCGCATGGTCATCAAACGTGGTCATGACCAACACCGTTATAATGAACCAAGACATGACGAGGTCGCAGCTGTGTTTGTTGGTGATGATGGTGCACCCCCGTACTCAATGACATTGTCATCTATCCCCGCGACAGGCCGCTGTCGAACTTAAGTTACATGTCTGCAAACTGTGAACCAATGGTATACCCCCTGCTTTTCCCTGGAGGGGATTTTGGCTGGGTTCAAGGTACTCTGCATGTTGAAGCTAAGCGGACACCGAAACGACAGGCAGTCACGTTAATTCAATACTGTGCATACAGAATTACCATCAGAGAACCATTCTCACCTGTACATTGCTCTGGGAAACTATTCCAGCAGTATTTGGTGGATGCCTATGTAAAGGCTGAGGACTCCAGGCTTAATTTCCTGCGCCGCAATCAATCGACCCTCCGTGTCGAAAAGTACAGAGGCTTGATGGACCATATGCACACAACAAATGCATCACAGACGGTATTGCCAGGTAAAGTAGTCATCCTTTCGTCCTCTTTTTCTGGCAGTCCGTGAGCAATGCAGCAGAACGACCAGGATGCTATGGCAAATAGTCTGCAAATACGGCAAGCCGGATATATTTTTGACTTTAACGTGTAACCCAAAACTGCAAGAGATCACTGGCAGTTTGGGTCCGCGGCAGTTTGCGCAAGATAGACCAGACCTGGTAGCCAGAGTCTTCAAGAGGCACCTGGAGGAATTGCTGAAGGATATTACGGACAGACATGTCCTCGGTGTGCCTGTTGCGTATGTTCACGTGATTGAATTTCAGAAACGCGGCCTCCCCCATGCGCACATGCTTATCATTCTTGATCAGGTGAGCAAGCTTAGGAATCTGCTAGACATTGATTCTTTGATTTCGGTTGAGATCCCTGACAAGGTGACACAGGCGGCGCTTTTTGATGTTGTGCAGTCGTGTATGGTTCATGGTCCATGCGGGACCCTATAACCACAATCAGTATGTATGGAAGCTGGCCAGTGCACCAAAGAGTACCCTAAGAAATTTTGTAATGCAACTGCTATAACGGGCAATGGCTACCCTGTCTACAGGCGCTGTGATGATGGAAAGACTGTTCGTGTTGCTGGGAATTATCTTGATAACAGATGGATAGTACTGTACAACCCGTTTCTGAGTCAGAAGTACCAGGCCCACATAAATGTTGAGGCATGTCTATCTATACGGAGTGGAAAATACCTTTTCAAGTATGTCTACAAAGGCCACGACTGCGCGAATGTCGAACTTATCGAAAATGACCACCTTGATCATGATGAAATTCGGCACTACCTAGACACAAGGTATATGAGTCCACCAGAGGCTTTCTGCCGCCTTTCTGAATACCGTCTGCATGGCCAGTCACATACAATTATACGACTGCCTGTTCACCTTCCTGAGCAGAATTCAGTGTATTTCACACCTGGCCATGAAGAGGAAGCTCTGAATAGGGAGGCTTCTATCACAAGCCACTTGATAGCATGGTTTGCGTAAAACCGGCATGATGCTGAAGCGTGTCAGTTGTTGTATCATGAAGTACCATGCAACTACATCTTCACGTCGTCCAAGAGAAAGTGGTCACCAAGAAAGCTTGGTGGTGACAGGATCATCTCTCGCATGTATGCAGTTAACCAAGCTGGCAGAGGGTTAACCTGCTTGTGCATTCTGGAATTGCATGTGCATATGGTTATGAAGACCTGAGGTCAGTAGATGGTGTGCTACATGACACTTTATATCAAGCATGTATTGCCGTGAACCTTCTTTCCGATGACAGCCAGTGGGTACACACCATGGAGGAAGCAGCTGTGTTCCGCATGCCATCTCAGCTGTGCTTTCTATTTGCAACACTGTGTGCGCACTGTGGCGTGCAGAGGCCTTTGGAACTTTGGGAGCGCTTCAAAGCTGCCATGTGCGAAGATTATTTATGGTCTTACAGTGGAGAGGACTCTGAGTCTATGGCTATGACGGACATTCAAATGATATTGGCCCAGTCTGGAATTAAATGCACAGATCTGGGACTGCCAGAGCCGACAGATGTTACTCGGCATACAAATTCTGTGGATCTCTTGCAGGAACGTGCGTTTGCTAATGAATCCATTGCGAAACTGAATCCTGAACAGCAGCGTTTAGTGGATGCAGTCTTTTCAGCATTATGTGCAATTGATGATGGATCTCCTCCAACAGCGCTTGCCCTGTTTCTTGATGGCCCAGGGGGGAGTGGTAAAACTATGGTGTACATACAATACATTGGTATCTACTTTCATAGTCAGACACAAGAGGGTGGCTGCATGTGCATGGACTGGTATTGCTACCACACTTCTGCGGGGTGGCCAGACAGTGCACAGTTTGTTCAAACTACCCGTTCCAATGAGAGACACCAGTACATGTGCCATTCAACCGAGTTCTCGCCAGGTGCAGCTATTGAGGGATCTTTCTCTCATTGTCATCGATGAAGCATTAATGGTGCCACTACATGCATTGCGTGCGATTGACATTTGCTTGCGAGACATCACCTCAGTTGATGTTCCCTTTTGGGGCAAGATCATCCTTCTGGGTGGTCATTTTCGACAAGTTCTACCAGTGGTGCCGCATGGAACAAGATCGTCTATTGTGGAGAATTGTCTAAAACGGTTCCCGCTGTGGTGCCACTTTGAAACAGTGCACCTCATCCGCAACATGCGTGCAAAGGAGAACGAAGTAGAGTTTGTGCAATGGCTTTTGCAGTTAGGTAATGGAACACTGAACTCTCTTGATATGGTTGACATACCAGCTCAGTGCACTTTAACGGATGATATCGTTTCCTCTGTGTATCCTGATGCAGCTGCTGACATTCAAGATAGAGTCATTCTCACTCCGAAAAACGATGTGACCTTGCAGCTTAATGATGCCATCCTTAAGACAGTTCCTGGTGAGCCACGTACTTTTCTTAGTGATGATTCGGTTGTTTGTGATGTTGATGCTGAAGTTGCCAGTTATCCGTTGGAATTTCTCAATAGCCTTACTCCTTCAGGGATGCCGCCCCACCGTCTTGCATTGAAGCCTGGGTGCATTACTATGTCACTTAGCAACTTAGATGTGAGGAATGGCATCTGCAATGGCACACGGCTGACAGTCAAGCACCTACACAATCACTCCATAGATGCTGAAGTTATATCTTCATCCCAAAGTGGCAAGCGGGTTTTAATCCATCGGATTAAACTTGCGCCCAATGACGTCAATCTGCCGTTCATATTGCAGAGAAGACATTCATGTGTGCATCACCCCTGCGACTGACCATCTTCATCCTTCAAAGGGAAACATTGTTTTTAGGGATGTTCTGTAAATATAGTTACCGTACTACTTGGTGCGTCCCGTGCATGTGCACGGGTATCGCTACTTTCTTTATATTATCAGATTTCACAACAGATTTCGACACTTATTTTGTCCGGACGATATCGATCCTCAAAACCAAAATAATATTTTGGTGATATACTTAAAGTAAACCCTGAGAGAATTGCATTATCTAATTCATGAAATTGCTCCAAGCTCCGAACTTGAAAACGATTGCACTTAAAAAAGCGATGTACTGTCAAAGCCAAAAATATTGGCACCCTTGCATTTTCTTTCAAATTTTGCATCATTTGTTCCAGAAAATTATTAAAATTAAATATATTTTGATATCCACATCTGCATTTCTTTGGTTTGCTGTTGAAGAAAACTAAAACGGCAGAAAAAAATTATTAAATCTGAGCTTATTCCCCACACAAATCCGAAAATGGCCTGGACAATATTGTTGCGGATTCGCGCCCGCCGGCGTGCGAACGGCCACGTAACTCGAATCGCGGCACGTCGCCCACCGGACGGACAATCCCGTCGTGACCCTCTCGGACTAACGCCGGGAACTAGTCACGGGTGGGTCTTTCGGCCTCACCACGATCGTGCCAATCGGCCCCCCGCGTGGGATAGGGTTGCTCGCCAAATTCGACCTACCTAAGTACCCACACGGAGGATAGACCGGGCGATCGCACCTCGCTGCAGGTCGACTCCGGACACGGGCCACTTTAAGCGACCCGTTCCGTACTATCGGGATAACCGAGCGGTGTTATCGCCAACCTGGACGGTTCGATTAATTATCGGGCGTTTTAGCCCACGACCAACCCTTTACGTGAAGTAAGATGGAGATTCAATAAAGGAAAAGACGAAGCGAAACGGGAAAAACAGTTCAACATAAAGCACATTTATTCCGCGGCAAACGGAAAGCACACATATACAATTATACACCAAAAGCAAATGTAAAAGAAGAAGAAACACACAATAATGCACAAAAAGCAAATGTAAAAGCAAGCCACAATGCAGATATACCACCGACTACCGAGCACACGGCAACACTTATACAGTTTTACTTCACAGACGGCGCCGACAACACATATACTCAAAGCAAAAGAAAAGGACCACCCTCAAGGATGATGGGGGCAGACGGGCCTGGGGCCGAGACCGCGTCGGGCCTACCCGTCTGATGATGAGCCGCAAAATGGCGGTGGCGCCCCGACTCCGCGGGCCTCGCTGGGACTGCCTGGTATGGGGTGGGAACGGGGCCCCCTTCTCGCACTATCTCAGCGCGGGGGGGGGGAAACAGGAGGGGGTTGTTGATGCTCGGGGGAAGGAGGATATCTCCCTGGCTCGGGTCCCGTGACGAGCGTCTCCACCACGACCTCGGTCGCGTTGCCGGCCTCTCCTCTCTGCAGCTCCCCGACTCTGACACGAGCACCCCCTCGACTGCCTTCGCCGCCGCCACCTCTCCAACTCTCCACAGCTCCGTCCAACTGCCTTCTCCGACTCCTCTCTTGACTGGCTCTTTCCAACTCAACTCCGAACTGCCCTTGACTGACTTTCTTCCCAACTCAACTTCAAACTCACTCCTACTACTCCTTTTCGGCGAGCGAACGCGCCCTTTATAGCCCCCCGTGGCTTTGCTCTTTCACCTTCGACCCTTTCCCTCTGGCTGGCTCCCCATTGGACAGAAGAAAAGGGGGCGTGAATGCTTTTTGATCCGCGAATCTGCATATAGCGACCACACTCCGACGCACCTGGAGGCGGGGCCAAATCGCCCCACGCTCGCCGATAGGACGGAACAGAAGTGGACGTGAGTCGTTTTTGATCCGATTGCTTCGGAAAGGCTGGTGCCTCTGCACCCGCTGCTCGGTGCGCGCCCTGCACGAGTCCAGTATCGGTGCCCACAAGCGGCGCGGGAATGGTGGTGATGCGATGGTTGCGAGGGCGAGTTGTGACGGTAAAGGTCGTGGCTGTTGTTGTGAAGCGGCGTTGCGGTTGGTGGTTGTTGTGTGATGGCTGTTGAGACGTGGTTGGTGGTGGTAGTAATGGTGGTAATGGCGGCTGGTCCAAAATAAAGATAGTAAAAGAAAAACGGCTATCTAGAGCGGTCGCAGCCCGAATGAATGACATTTATTCCCTCTGAACAACGGGTTTGGGCCTAACTACACATATACTTACAGAGATATCTCACCTAAGGGACCTGAATGGTGGTTTGCGAATTTCGTCAACCACAACACTACCCCTCCCCTTTTTACAGACTCGTCCCGAGTCGTCAAATTTTCGTGTGCCATCATGTGTAGTTTTCCCCTAGTACATTTTACCTACGGATCCCTGAGTGCGACATTCATGGTATTCGTGTCCCCAAAATAAATAACCTGAGGGCTGAGTAACTAACTAAACAAACTCACTCACACGGACGACTTAAATAAAATTGCCGGCGCTAGGACAGACATGCCGGGGGCGCACTCATATGTACAGTACATCTTAACCTTAACTTACAAATTTTACACTAAACCATGGCCCAGGATCAATGGACTCTGCAAAAAGAAAGCAGTTAGCAGGGAACCAGGCTGCTCGCATGCAGTCTCTGGCTCAAACAATGCAGGTGATGGGGAACGTGGCCGGCTGCTCACTCGCAGTCCAAGGCCTTCCCTTTTTAACTGAACGCAGTGAACCACAACGGTGCATGGGCTGCACAAACGCAGTCTCCGTGCCAGCTCAAGTGGCACACGCAATGAACACAACGAATGGATGGATGAACACAAACACGGTGCACGGGCCGCCACTGCAGGCCCGTGTTGTAGCTGCCAACAGGGCAGTTCTTGCAGCTTGCAAACTGTTGCTTTCTGATCCTGGCGCACATGGCAATGAACAGGGGGGGGCAAAGCAAAAATTGAACGGGGCTGGTGAACAGGGGCAGTGGGCATGGCATGGAAAAGGTAGCAGGCAAACACAGCCAGCAGAAGAAGGCCGCTGCAGGCAAACACAGCCGGCAGACGAACTGGCCGGCACAGGCCTTGAAGAAAAACAGCCAGCCAGCAGATGAAGTGAGCCGGCACAGGCCTTGCAGCAACACAGCCAGCAGATGAAGTGGCCGGCACAGGCCTTGAAGCAAAACACGGCCAGCCGATGGCACAGGCCTTGCAGAAAACAGCTGCAGACGATCCGGCCGGTACAGGCCTTGCAGCACAGCAGCTGCAGCCGATCCAGCCGGCACAGGCCTTGCAGCAAAACAACAGCTGCCGATGAAGCTGGCCAGCCTTCGCCGTTCAGTGGAGATTGGTGGAGGGAGTGCGGTGGTGCTGGCCACTCGGAAGGCGGGCTCGGACCTACCCTACGGTCTCCCTCCCAACCTATCGCCTTTGCCTGTCATTGTCTATACCCACTCCCTTAATTTGTCAAACCCCAATTTAGCCCCAACTTATTATTTTTTTATTTTTATGGTCTCATGGCTGGGACACGTGGCTCCCTTTGGCAGGCACGACCCTCTGCCGAATCTCCCGCTATGGCACCCCCGGGCACTACAGTGCCTCCGAGCCTACCAGCTCCCTAACACCGGGGAGTGCCCCCCATGGCACCTCCCCTGAAACGCACACGTGGCAGGCTGGCTTCCCAGGCCCCTTTCCGATGGTCACCCGTGCCCACAACACTGCCCATGCGGCTAATGGCGCCCCGGGCCCCCGCACCAAGCAGGCGCACCCGTGCCCACTACGCTATCCCGGCCCCCCATGGGCCCTTGGCCTACCACGGCCGACTAGCCTGGTGCCCGGGGTACCCACTCAGCGATACTCACCTTTCGCAGCCACGCTCCCAGCCCGTCAACAGGGCTCCTGTACCCCTCCAAATGGGTTTCGAGCCTACACTCCCACCAACAACAAAACGACCTCCATTTTTCAATTTGACTAACCCAGTTAACTTACTTTATACTGACCCCGGGGTCCCTTGGGCGGGAGTCACTCCTCCCCCCAATCACTCATCGCACCATGCATTCCCCATTCGCTCCATTCACACAGACCCGCTGGCCTCACTCACTCACCAAGCACATGCTTCCACTTCACTCACCAACTCTTCAACACACTCACGCTGAACTCTGCCATCCTTCTAACTACCTCCCCTAACTAACTCGTGCTCCCACGTCGTCCCTTAAACTAAAGCACGTTCCTTTTAACACTACGTAGCTAAACTACGTCCCCTCTACACATTCACAAGTCTGTCACTTTCTCCAAATCTCTAAAATAACTTTCCCAACCTAAATCTCGCTACAATCCCTCTAACTAATCCATTCCACGGACTCCATGAGGACTTACCCCTGCCCCATGAAGTCGGTCTAACTAAGCTAACCCTTCCCCCTAACTAGTTTCCATCCTGTGCCCTGGGAAGGGGGTCTTCCACCCCTTGCCCGGGAATCCTGTGCACCCGAAAGTGAGGCTTGCTTTTCCTTTTTTTTTTTTTTTCACATGCGCAGCATCAGCGCGGCAACTCACAGCTCGCGCACTTTGCACCTGCCCGTGACGTCATGCAGCTGCACGTGTACCTCGTCCCTCCTTGGACGGTACCATCTGGCAGGGATACCCCTCCTGCCGGATTCCAACCCCACGTGCAGCCATGACGTCACCGTGCGCATAAAAAAAAAACACAAGCCCCGCGTCTCGAGGGGTTCCCCACGCGAACACATGTGCTTTGCCCGTTGGAGCTTAACACACACGCCCGCGTGAAGAACCCGTCCGGTCCAAATCCATAATCCTGCCTAAACTTTGTCCGTCCGCGGGATCGGCAAATCCACCGCGTGCGTTTCCGGCCCGGGACTTCACTCTCGCAAGCGAGCACGTGGGGGCCTCGTGCGTTGCACAGCACGGACCTCGTGCTCACTGCTGGGTGAACCCGGCACGGTCCCCGAAACAACTACAGCCGCTACTCGGCTTTCTTTCTTCACATGTCGCCGTCGTCGTCGCCATTCAACACACGCACTCCCGCGTGTTACGACGCTAACACACCTCACCATTCAACTCACACTGGGAGACGCGGCTGCATGTTCACACATGCCCACCGACATCTCCCTTACATACCGCTCTCTCACACACACGGTCTCCCTTGCACTCGGCCGTTCACTCACGCATGCCATCTCCCTCGCACATGTGGCTCCACTCACTCGCGGCCTTCCACTCACTCGTGCCATTTCCCTCACACAAACCATACTACTCACACACGCGGGGGCACTCATCCGCGGTGCCTCATCCACACACGGCGTGCTGGGAAGCACACACTCCGGCACACTCGCCACCACACCACTCACACGTGGTGCTCCATTCATACTGGCCGTTTCACTCACACACACGGCCTCTTCCACTTGCGGTGCCCCTTTTACACACGGCGTGCTGGGAAGCACGTACTCCGGCACAATCGCCACCACACCACTCACACACGGGGTCGCTTCCACACACGGGGACGCACTCACACCTTGCACCACACACACAGGGACAACCACACTGGGGATTCGTGTCCCCACAAGGGTCTCCGGGGCCTCTATACCCCCCAAGCTTTCCGTGCACCTGTCCACAGCACTCCTCCCCTCGACCTCGCAAAGCACGACCGAACCCACCTGGTCGTGACTCGTCTCAAGGGGGAATACTCCCTCCCCTCGTTCCTGGAGGAGGCCATCCAGCTGCTCGCACTGGGTCTCCACCCAGTCCGCGAGCTCACCCCCATTATCCTCCACTACCTCTGTGTGTGTGTGTGTATGTCACTAACCTTGTCCAATTCACCCTCCATCTCCCGTGTCTCTATACATTTTATTCTTTCTGTCGTCTCCTCGTGTTTATTGGTCTCTGCTTCTTTCTGGCGTCTTTCCCTTATCTTTATGTAGGTCAACCTTGCTTTCTCCTTAAGTCGCTCCCGTCCTTCCCTGTTTTTCACTCCTTGCTCTTTCACGATCTCTGCGTACCTCCTCCTTGCTTTCCGTCTTAATTGTTCTTTTTCTCTCCCTCCCAATTACTTTCACCTCGTCTCTTGTCTCCCATGTCTCTATACATTTTCTCTCCTTGCTCCTTATTTCTGTCTCTTCCTGGTTCCTTTTTCCTTCCCATCTGAGTCGTTGTTTCTCTCTGAGCCCCATTAGCTGTTCGTTCTCCCTCCGGAGCTCCTCAATCTCCGTTGACTCCAATCTCGCTCTCCATTTTAGTTGTTCAATTTCACACTCATATAGTTGTTGTTTTCTCTCCCACTGTTCCTCCTGCTCTTTGTTTTCCAATCTCATTGTTTCTTTCAATTGGCTCATTTCCTTCCTGTGTTTCATTCGCTGTTCTCTCACTACTCTTCCTCGTTTCCTCTCCTGTCCTTCCTTCTCCAGTTTCATTTGGTTAATCTCCTTTTTGTGTTTCATTCGCTGCTGTCTCATTACTCTTCCTTGTTTCCTCTCCTGTCCTTCCTTCTCCAGTTTCATGGTTTTCTTCATTTGGTTAATCTCCTTTTTGTGTTTCATTCGCTGCTGTCTCATTACTCTTCCTTGTTTCCTCTCCTGTGTTTCCTTATCCAGTTTCATGGTTTTCTTCATTTGGTTAATCTCCTTTTTGTGTTTCATTCGCTGCTGTCTCATTACTCTTCCGCGTTTCCTCTCCTGTCTTTCCTTATCCAGTTTCATGGTTTTCTTCATTTGGTTCATCTCCATTTTGTGTTTCATTCGCTGTTCTTTGTCTATCTCTTCGTACTCCAGCCTCAGCTTTTCTTTCAATTGGTCAACCTCAGATTCATGTTCTTTTTGTTTTCTATTCCATTGTTCCTCTCGTTCTTCCCTCTCCAATCTCCTTGTGTCCTTCAATCTCCTGATTTCCCCTTCCTGCTTCATTCCTTGCTCCTTCAACTTCTCCTCGTATTCCAACCTATTTTTTTCCTTTTGTCGTTCAGTTTCAAATTCATACTCTTTCAGTTTTTTATTCCACTGTCTCTCTTGTTCCTCGTTCTGCAATCTCATAGCTTCCTTTAATTGATGGATTTCTTTCTCCTGTCTCATTCCTTGTTCTTTGTATATCCTATTCCACTGTCTCTCTTGTTCCTCGTTCTGCAATCTCGTTATTTCTTTCAGTTGGCTGACTTCCTTCTCCTGTCTGATTCGTTCTTCCATCATTACTCTTTTTTGCATCTCATTCTGCAATCTCGTGGTTTCCTTTAATTGATGGATTTCTTTCTCCTGTCTCATTCCTTGTTCTTTCAGTACTCTTTCTTGTTCCTCATTCTGCAATCTCGTCATTTCTTTCAGTTGGCTGACTTCCTTCTCCTGTCTTATTTGTTCTTCCTTCATTACTCTTTTTTGCATCTCATTCTGCAATCTCGTGGTTTCCTTCAGTTGGCTGATTTCCTTCTCCTGTCTCATTCCTTGTTCTTTCAGCACTCTTTCTTGTTCCTCATTCTGCAATCTCGTTATTTCTTTCAGTTGGCTGACTTCCTTCTCCTGTCTGATTCGTTCTTCCATCATTACTCTTTCTTGCATATCATTCTTTAATCTGGCCTTCGCTTCCAGCTGTTCGATCTGTACAGTGTGGTTCCTTAACGTTTCATTCTCTGTTGTCGTTCTTTCTTCTCTCACCATCCTCAACTCGTTTTGTAATTCCCTCTCTTTGTTTTGGTGTTTCTGTAACTCAGAAGCTTTCTTTTCCAATTCCTTTCTCATCTCCGCACACTCCGACTTTGCTTTGGCTTCGAATTGTTCAATCTGCTCAGTGTGGTTCCTTAACGTTTCATTCTCTGTTCTCTTCCTTTCCTCTTTTAACATCCTCAGTTCGTCTTGTAATCCTCTTTCTTTGTTTTCGTGTTTCAGTATCTCAGAAGTTTTTGTTTCCAATTCCTTTCTCAATTTGCGTGCTTCTTCACTCATTTCATCTCTTCTTTCCACCGCTTCCCTCCTCAATTCGTCCCTTTTTTACTGTATTAATTTAGTTTTTTCTGCCATTCCTTTCCCATTCTAATCTCCCCTTCCAGGATTTCTCTTTTAAACTGGCTTGCACTTACCTCTCGCTTCAGTAGTTCCAATTCTCCATCTTGTTCGCGTTTTTCCTTTTCGAGCTTTGTTTTCCTTTCTCCTTCCTCCCTCAATTCTCCCTGCAGTTCTTCGAACTGTTCTGACTTTTCCAGCAATTCCTCCGCCCTTTCCTCGAGCTGTCTCTCTCCTCTTTTTATCTTCCATTCTAGGCTTTCTCTTTCCTGATTGCCTGTTCTTATCTCTTCCTTCAATTGTTCCAACTCCCCATCGTGTTCACATTTTTTCTCTTCCAACTGTATTTCCCTCACTCTCCCCTCTAGTTCTTTGAACCACCTTGCTTCCTCCAATAATTTTTCCATTAATTGTTTTACTTCCAAGTCGTGCTCCTTTTGTTTCTTTTCAAGCTCAGTTTTCCATTCTTCCTCCCATTGTTTCCGTTTCTGGGAGATACCAATCTGCTGTTCCTCTATTCTTTTGTTCAGTTTGCTCTTCGCATATTCCAACTGACGGGTATAAAACACTACCAAATTCTTTTTCCCACGTAATTTGTCGACTCTATTGGCCAGGTCATGTTTTTGCCACCGAATTCGTTCCAGTAAATCGTCCAATTGCTGTGTCCCCCCGTACACGTAATTTTTCTGAAGCGCGTCTGCGTGCCGTTGTGACTCGCCCACTCCACGTTGCACCTCCTCGATATATTCTTCATAACGCTTCACCTTTTCCAAGACATCCCCCAATTGTGCCTGAAGCCTGCCAATGCTCGCATAGTCATCCTGCCACGCCTGCCATGGCACATGCCGTGACCATGTGCCTTGAACCGGTGACTGGGAGCTCACGCCTCGTGCTGTGCCATTAATATCAGCCCGCTCCGTGCTGCCATTGTGCGACTCCGTTTGCCGGCAAAATTCGTGCTCAAGCCGCTCCCACTGACCACACTTAGTGGTGGGGTTATAATTATAAAAAGAACCGACCTGGGCCATGGATCCTACATGACGACACATACCTAATACCCCCGGCTCCCGCTCGCCTTGAGAAGCCATCTTATTTCTCGTAAAGGGTTAATTTAAATCGCTCGTAATTTGGAGGGAATCGGGGGTCGCTCCTCTCACCCCTGGACCGATTCCCGTGAATTTAGCTGGAGACAGGAGAGCCCGTTTTCCCGTTCTCCGATACCAGTGCCGCGAGGAGGGCGATGAGTTTATATCGCACGACCTGACACCAGTGTTGCGGATTCGCGCCCGCCGGCGTGCGAACGGCCACGTAACTCGAATCGCGGCACGTCGCCCACCGGACGGACAATCCCGTCGTGACCCTCTTGGACTAACGCCGGGAACTAGTCACGGGTGGGCCTTTCGGCCTCACCACGATCGTGCCAATCGGCCCCCCGCGTGGGATAGGGTTGCTCGCCAAATTCGACCTACCTAAGTACCCACACGGAGGATAGACCGGGCGATCACACCTCGCCGCAGGTCGACTCCGGACACGGGCCACTTTAAGCGACCCGTTCCGTACTATCGGGATAACCGAGCGGTGTTATCGCCAACCTGGACGGTTCGATTAATTATCGGGCGTTTTAGCCCACGACCAACCCTTTACGTGAAGTAAGATGGAGATTCAATAAAGGAAAAGACGAAGCGAAACGGGAAAAACAGTTCAACATAAAGCACATTTATTCCGCGGCAAACGGAAAGCACACATATACAATTATACACCAAAAGCAAATGTAAAAGAAGAAGAAACACACAATAATGCACAAAAAGCAAATGTAAAAGCAAGCCACAATGCAGATATACCACCGACTACCGAGCACACGGCAACACTTATACAGTTTTACTTCACAGACGGCGCCGACAACACATATACTCAAAGCAAAAGAAAAGGACCACCCTCAAGGATGATGGGGGCAGACGGGCCTGGGGCCGAGACCGCGTCGGGCCTACCCGTCTGATGATGAGCCGCAAAATGGCGGTGGCGCCCCAACTCCGCGGGCCTCGCTGGGACTGCCTGGTATGGGGTGGGAACGGGGCCCCCTTCTCGCACTATCTCAGCGCGGGGGGGAAACAGGAGGGGGTTGTTGATGCTCGGGGGAAGGAGGATATCTCCCTGGCTCGGGTCCCGCGACGAGCGTCTCCACCACGACCTCGGTCGTGTTGCCAGCCTCTCCTCTCCGCAGCTCCCCGACTCTGACACGAGCACCCCCTCGACTGCCTTCGCCGCCGCCACCTCTCCAACTCTCCACAGCTCCGTCCAACTGCCTTCTCCGACTCCTCTCTTGACTGGCTCTTCCCAACTCAACTCCGAACTGCCCTTGACTGACTTTCTTCCCAACTCAACTTCGAACTCACTCCTACTACTCCTTTTCGGCGAGTGAACGCGGCCCTTTATAGCCCCCCGTGGCTTCGCTCTTTCACCTTCGACCCTTTCCCTCTGGCTGGCTCCCTATTGGACAGAAGAAAAGGGGGCGTGAATGCTTTTTGATCCGCGAATCTGCATATAGCGACCACACTCCGACGCACCTGGAGGCGGGGCCAAATCGCCCCATGCTTGCCGATAGGACGGAACAGAAGTGGGCGTGAGTCGTTTTTGATCTGATTGCTTCGGAAAGGCTGGTGCCTCTGCACCCGCTGCTCGGTGCGCGCCCTGCACGAGTCCAGTATCGGTGCCCACAAGCGACGCGGGAATGGTGGTGATGCGATGGTTGCGAGGGCGAGTTGTGATGGTAAAGGTCGTGGCTGTTGTTGTGAAGCGGCGTTGCGGTTGGTGGTTGTTGTGTGATGGCTGTTGAGACGTGGTTGGTAGTGGTAGTAATGGTGGTAATGGCGGCTGGTCCAAAATAAAGATAGTAAAAGAAAAACGGCTGTCTAGAGGGGTCGCAGCCCGAATGAATGACATTTATTCCCTCTAAACAACGGGTTTGGGCCTAACTACACATATACTTACAGAGATATCTCACCTAAGGGACCTGAATGGTGGTTTGCGAATTTCGTCAACCACAACAATATCATTGGCGCCTTTTAGAAGTTGTGAAAAATAATTAGATTTCAAGCAGGTGATTCTCCTTTACTTTGGAATTGAACTCACCTTTGTCAATTCCAATGATTTTGACAAAGGTCAGTGTACTGATTAGTCAGGTCAGGCCAGAGAAGATCTGTGACTTGCTACAGGTATCATGTGAACCTGCACTGACCTGTTACATGGTCGAGTTGTCGGCGACTAAACGGTCTCCCCGACCAGGTTTTTTTGGTAAGGAGGGTGTTTGGATATGGAATTGGGTTATTTCTTATTTGGAAGTTGGTGGCAGGATTTGCACTCTGGCAACGTAAAACGCTTCATTCTGCAAAACACAAAAACACAAAGAAATCTGAAAACTCACTCCATGGGAGTACCTCCTGTGCAGCTTCCCTTCGCAGTGCAGCTCACTGGATGACGGGAATGGGGCAAAGCCTTTGGAACCCCCAATCTTTGATGATAGGAGGGAAACCACGGGGTAACATTCCCGGGTCAGATTGTGGGAGAGTTTGCCGGAGTGGTGCTGAGGTGTCGTCCACCAGACGGCGGGCTCCTACGGTTAACCTGAGGCGGTCCCTTCCGGTGGGTGCCTGGAATGTCCTATCCCGAAGAGAGGATGATTACCTGTCTCTGTTATCATCTGAGCTCAAGCATTTGGACATCGGTATTGCAGCACTCTCTGATGTTCAGAGACTGGATTGCGGTGAGATCATGGTGGGTGGTTACACCTACTATTGATCTGGCCACTCTGATGGTTACCATTCCCAAGGAGTTGCTGTTGCTGTGTCCAATAAGCTGACTCCAATGATAACTGAGGTAACACTGGTCAACGAGCGAATTATGAGACTTTTGTCTCTCAAGGGACACTGGATACCATTGACCAGAGTCGCAGGTCCAGGCTGAATGGCAGAGCTGAACTGTTCAGGGAGCTGAGGCGTAAAACTGTACGTGCACTGAGGGTGGACAAGGAGGCCTATGTGTGAGGAATCTGTGAGGTGGTTGAGCATCACCTGTGGTCAAGTGATTCTCATCCTGCTTCCAGGGGAATTCACGCATTGCGTTCATCCAAGCCCATCCATTGGTGTACTGCAGTTCGAGCAGAGGGTGGTGGGCTCTTGACAGAGGAGTCTGAAGTGAAGGCCCGCTGGGCCAGTTACGTTGAGAGGTTGTACCAGGCTGATCCACCAGCTGTCGAGTTGGACGTCAGGGGTGTTACAATCCCTGTTGCTGACCCTCCAATCAACTGTGATCCACCTTCACTTGTGGAAACACAGGCTGCGGTGAACCGGTTGAAATGGGACAAAGCTCCAGGGATCTGTGGCATCCATGGTGAACTTCTCAAGGCTGGTGGAGATGCTGCACTCGTATCATTGCATGCAGTTCTGTGCTTTGCCTGGAACACAGGCATCATCCCAACTAACTGGAAGAGGGGCGTTGTTCCTCTCTGGAAACGGAAGGCTGATCGCCAAGACTGCAACAACTACCGAGGGGTGACGCTGCTCTCAGTGCCGGGCAAGGTCTTTGCTCAGATAATTCTTGATAGGGTTCACCACGATCTGCTTGAGCACCTGTGTCCAGAGCAGTCAGGCTTTTCACCAAAGAGGTCAACGATTGGCTGTATCCTTGCTCTTCGTGTCCTCACCGAACGCAAATAAGAGTTTCGCCAGGGGCTGCTTGCAGCCTATGTTGATCTCTGTAAAGTGTTCGATTCAGTGAATCGGGGTGTCCTCTGGAGGATTCTTGGTCTTCGTGGGGTGCCACCAAAACTGATCGATCTGATGTCTGAACTCTACTCTGGTACTGAGAGTGCTGTGAGATGTGGTGGTACCATCTTTGACTTATTTCCAGTTGTTACTGGAGTTTGTCAGGGGTGTGTACTGGACCCCACACTTCTCAACACTTATATCGGCTGGATTCTGGGGAGGATGTCGGAGAGATCAAGCTGCAGTGCATCGTTTGGGAATGTCAAGATCTCTGACCTTGATTTCTCAGATGATGCAGTCATCTTTGCAGAGACTTTTAATATCCTTTTGGGAGCTCTCAGGGTGCTTAATGAGGAGTCGAATCCACTGGGATTACGGGTTTCCTGGGTCAAAACTAATATCCAGGCTTTCAATGACATCTTAGATCCTGCTGTTCTGTCTGTGCCTGTTTGTGGAGAGGATGTTGAGGTCATGTTGAGATTCACTTACCTTGGCAGTGATATTCATGTCTTTGCTGGCTGTGAGTCAGAGGTCAATAGACATCTGGGTCGGGCCTGGGGAGTCATGGATTCACTGGATAATGGGATGTGGCGCTGCCGGTACCTGTGCGGGAGGACGAAAGTCCGAGTCTTCAGGTCCTTGGTGCTTCCAGTCATGCTCTATGGATGCTGACCATGTTGAACAGTTTCATCTCGCATCTTCTGTTGCCAATTCAATGAAAGGGGGTTCTGTTGTCGGAGACTCAGAAGGACCCCACTGCTGAGAGAGACAGAGACAGTGACAGAGACAGTGACAGAGACAGTGACAGAGACAGAGACAGTGACAGATAAAGTGACAGTGACAGTGACAATGACAGAGACAGCGATAGAGACAGTGACACAAACACAGACACAGACACAGACACAGACACATAAGAATGGCCGAGATAAGAAAACCTGACATAAGAAAGCCTGACTGGAGTTTGCTAAAACACACCTGAACAAGCCAAAATCCTTCTGGGAGAATATCCTGTGGACAGATGAGACCAAGTTATAGCTTTTTGGTAAAGCACATCATCTCTATATTTCCAGAAATCAAAATAAATCCTTCAAAGAAAAGAACACCTTCCCTACTGTCAAGCATGGGGGAGATTCAGTGATGTTTTGGGGTTGCTGTGTTGCCTCTGGCACTGGGTGCCTTGAATGTGTGCATGGCATCATGAAATCAGGGGATCACCGAGGCATTATGGAGTGCAATGTTCAAATCAGTGTCAGACATCTGGGTCTCCGTCGAAGGTCATGGATCTTGCAGCAGGACAATGACCCCAAGCACACTTCAAAAAGCATCCAGGAATGATTCAAGACAAAATGCTGGACTGTTTTGAAGTGGCCAGCAATGAGTCCAGATCTAAATCCCATTGAACACCTTGTGGGGAGATATGAAAACAGCAGTTAGGAGAAGGCACCCTTCAAATCTGGGAGAACTGAAGCAGTTTGCACAAGAAAAGTGAGACAAACTGCCAGTGGAGAGGTGTGGGAAGCTCATTCATGACTGCAGGAAGCACTTTGCAGTTATTTTGTCCAAAGGCTATACTACTAAATATTAAGTTTCGGGTGTCAATAATTTTGTCAATGCCACTTCTTTTTATGATGTCTTGTAATCAATAAAATTTCTTTCAAAAATTATAAAGTGCATTTCCAAGAGTGTGCCGCAGCACATTCCCCATTGAAGGTGGGCTGAGAACGCTACACCCGCCCTTCAAGTGGGAGTGCCCACTCGTTGATTCCAATGCTGCATTTATCTCTCCGTTATAGTCAATGATTTATTTCCCACTCCAAAGGAGAGGGTATTGCCTTTCAGTCCATTTGTCTGTCTGTTTGTTAGTTTGTTTGGCCGCACAGATCTCTCGTGTTTTTCTCCACAACCAGTTGTCGGATTGAGACAAAATTTTCACCATCGGTGTGACTACTCATGTCGAATGTTATAATTCTAATTATGTCGCCACAGGTCAAGTGGTGTGGCAGCCATGTTGGAAAAACTGAAAAAATTGGACCTCTGTATCTCTGAAACTGCACCAAGGAAAAAATTTAAACTTGGCAAATGGAAAGTACTCCTCATGCGGAATTTGTGATTTTTTTATGGCATCATAAGTGCCTTTGTTATGATGTCATAGGTGCCTTCATTATGACATCATGATTGCATATGTAGAACGCTACATTTGATCAATATGAAAATGTTTGAGGGTCATCCAGGGATAAAATGGTCCACAGAAAAAGAATTGATGACTTCATTGGTTACGTGATTGTGCAGCCATTTTTTTTTTACCTTCAAAAATCTTCTTCTCTGAAGTGGCTGAACAGACCAAGGGAAACTTTACTTTTATGACCGCCTATCCATGAGGAACAAAAGTTTCAGATATATGACGTCAGCGGTCACATGGTTTGGCAGCCATATAGATTTACCCTCAAACCGATAAAAATCTTCTTCTCCAGAATGGCCAGACAAACTGAGGTGAAGCATCACACAAATGTTCACCAAGCCTTGCATGTCCAAGTTTGTTAAGGAATAATTGATAGGACGCATGGTTTGGCAGCCATATTGGATTGAAGAAAAATATTAAATAATGTTTTCTCTGGAACCGCTTAATCCATCGACATGAAACTTCAAAATTATGATCCAGTATAGGTTGGGGATACATGTTTTCAATTAAAACTTGATCGGACACATGGTCTGGCAGCCATAATTATTTAATTTTTTATCTCGGGTCTTTTTGATTTTTTTTTCAAAAAGGCTCACTTGGTTATTCCTGGATTGGTTTCAGGGTAGAGGAGTAGCAGCTGAAATGCGAACGCTATCCAGGTTCCTCCTGATGACTTCATCTTTGCTTTTTGCTTGTTCAGGTTCCTTCTGATGACTCCAATGCAGGACTGTACCAATGCAGACAATGCAGGACTCCAATGCAGGACAATGCAGAAATGCCCTATTTCGTCTTCAGTTTGATTTGAATTTAATTTAATTCACTCCCATTCTCAATTCAATTGAATAAAAATGAAAAACGTCATGGATATAGGTCAAGTGTTCAGTCAAAGCAGGACGACTTGATTCCCAGTCATCACTGCCATCAGTTATAAAGTGGCAGTTCTAATTATGGCTCATTAATTATTATGTAACACGCCAGTACATAAACACCACGTAAAATACACCACACAAAACTATATAAACACCACACAAAACAAGTTCTGGCAAGGATCTGCAATTTCTGATTGCTCTTTCTATTTTTTAATTTGCCTTTGTCCTGTTAAAGAAAAAACTATTTTAATAACATGTTTTTCCTTTGTTGTGTGTGCTGTTTGACGACTGTTCAGTTCTCCCAAAACTGAAACATGTGTCAAGAGGTAAAGAGAACAAGCTCGAATGAGCTAAGATCCTCGTCCTCTAAATGACGACATCATAAAAACGAATATGACGTCATTGTGATGTATCAGGTTTGTGATAAATAATTATCTGTGCTAATGCCTGGCTTGATTCCCGCAAACAAAATTCAAACAGCTTGCCTAGTTTTGGAGATAATGGTAAAGGCGATTTCCATTAGTGGCGATATTATGACGTCAACTTTTTTTCCAGGAAGAATTTCCAAAATCGGAGACGGTTACTGCCTGCGCGTGGTCTTTCTGCATATACATTGCAAGTTTCACGAAGATCCGATGAAAACTCTGGGTTGTGAAACAAAAAATGTCAAAAAATAGGAATGACGTCATAAAAATTGAGATGACGTCATAGTGATGTATCGTATGTGCGGTAATTAGTCTCTGCTAATGCCCTGTTCGATTCCTGCAAACAGAATTCAAAAGGCTTGCCGAGTTTGAGATTTTTTTTAGGTGATTTCCATTGACGGAGATATTTTTGACGTCATAATTTTTTTTCGAGGAGGAATTTTCAAAATCGGAGATGGTTGCTGTCTGCGCAGGGTATTTTTTACATATATATATGTATATATATATATATATATATATATATATATATATATATATATATATATATATATATATATATATATACCAAGTTTCAGGAAGTTTCGATGAAAACTGAAGGCTGTGAAACAAATGAAACAAAAAACAAAAAGTCAAAAAATAGGAATGACGTCATAAAATTTATATGACGTCATAGTGATGTATCATATGTGCGGTAATTCATCTCTGCTAATGCCCTGTTCGATTCCCGCAAACATAATTCAAAAAGCTTGCCTAGTTTCGGAGATAATTTTTTAGGCGATTTGCATTAGCGGAGATATTTTGACGTCATAACTTTTTTCCTGGGGGGAATTTTCAAAATCGGAGATGGTTACTGTCTGTGCAGGGTATTTTTACATATATCCGCCAAGTTTCAGGAAGTTTCGATGAAAACTGTTGGCTGTGAAACAAAAAAGTTCACAAGAAAAACAACATGAGTAAGACTTCGAGATCCTCCACGAGGATCTAAAAGCGGGTTACCAGAACGCCGCCATTGTCCAACAAGCTTTTAATCCGACCATCGCACACCATGCCTGTCCACACATGTGCAGATGCAACACAGCAATACATCACAACTACCATCAGAACACACACCTCATGTTGCCGTCACTGCAGGTTCAAATGCTATTTCCTGTGTTGATTTGTCCATTGTTTCCTAATTCCCTTGCAATTAATGCAAGTCCACTCAGGCATCCATGTGCTTTGCTAGTGATGTATATTTAAGTTCTTTAATACAAGATGTATGTACAGTATCTTCAAGAAAGATGTAGTAGTAGTTGTTGGCGATGTAGACAACGCAGGTGATGGAGATGGTTGGGGAGGTTGTTTGAAGGCTTGGAGTGGGGAGAGGATTGATGACTTCAGGTTGAGAGGGGGTCGGTGAGGACTTGGTTTTTGGAGGTGGATGTTGAGGACTTAGGGTTTGTGAGATGGGTGCGGGGGGGGGGGGAGCTGAGGGCTTGAAATCTCATATTTTGCATTTTGTGCAATTTCCATGGGTCCCTGCTGGTTCATCACATATTCCATCATGCCAAATGAAAGTCATCCCTTTGTCGCATCTATTAGCTTGAACATACCTCCGTTTTGAGCAAATTCACTCAAGTTGATGCACAGTTTCTAACCTGAGGCATCACTCCACAGGAGACAAAATTTGCCCATGTCGTGGCTTCTCTTCAGCCCAAGATAGTGCAAGAGGTGGGCGACATTGTCATTGAGCCACCCACTGAAAGACCGCATGACTCCCTCAAGGGAGTTTGCTGCACATCCACCTCTTTGTAAAAACGCTTGCATCAACTTCTCTATTCAGAGGAGCTGTGAAATCGTTAGCCTTCTCAATTGCTACTGAGGATGTGACAATTGTTGGCTGAGAATAACCTCGAGGATAACATACTCGAGCATTTTTCTTCTTCTTCAGCGATTGCCAATCAATGCTCAGCATATCCTCGTTTCAACCAGTGATTCAGTGAATATTGAGCAAGTCACCAATTACATCTGTCAAGATCATCAAAGTCGCGACCCACCCACTTCTTCCTTAAATGCGGTCACATCCAAGTGAGCCGATGATGTATCTGCATCAGCTACATCCGACATGCAATGGCACTAAACCCAAATGGACCAGCTAATTGCCCAAGTACAGGCTCTTGCGTGTCATCTTAAGAAGGAGCGTGGTCGAAGGTGGACCCGTAGCAACATGCAGTTGACCGACACAACAATACCATTATCCTGGTGCACAGCAACATGTAGGGGAATCATGTTGGTATCATTGGCAATTTGGGGACAATGCACACAAGTGCAGTCAGCCTTTCAGTTTTCACAGTCCACCCTGTTTTGCAGTCGAGAAATGCCACAGGCAGCGATTAGCAACAATGAGTCACTCTGACGACCAACAACCAAGTCCCTTATTTTTTTTTAATCAGCGACTGGAACTCCGGCACTCGATTTTTAGTTGACACTGGAGCTGAGGTCAACGTTTTCCCCCGAGCGGTTATGGACAAACGTAAACCATCTGCATTTCCTCTCCAAGCTGTCAACAAATACACCATCTCCAAATTTGATGAATGATTGATAACTCTCAATCTTTGCCTGGGGCGTGTTTTCTGATGTTATTTACAGTTGTTGATTTACCTATCCCTATCATCGGAGTTGAGATTTTGAAGCATTTTGAATTATTGGTGAATATCAAAAACCAAAAATGTCTGCATCAAAAGTATCACCTCGTACGTGCCTTCTGTCAGTTCAATGTTTGTCATGTCCAACCACTTGGCCAGTTATGATGCCATCTTTCAACAGTACCCAGAAATGTCAGCCAACCTTCAGTGAAGTGGCATCAAATACTCCACCACTCTCCACATTGACATGCGTGGCCCTCCAGTTGCAGCTCGACCACATCGACTCGCTCCGGATCATTATGCAATTGCTAAAGCGGAATTTGACCATATGTCTGAGCTGGGTATGATTTGACCTTTAAGCAGCAACTGGTTCTTGCCTTTACATATGGTTCAGAAGAAGACATCTGGTGATTGGAGGCCATGTGGTGACTATTGCACACTGAACCGGAACACAGTACCAGCCTGTTATTACCTTGTACAATGCCTGCAGGATTTTACTTTTTGACTCAGGGAGGGGGGGGGGAGCATTTCTCCAACCTTGATTTGATGAAAACATATCATCAGAACCTGGTGGAGCCGGATGATGTTCACAAGACAGTCATTACGACTCCTTTTGGCCTCTCGAGTTTTCACACTTGCCTTTTGTGTTACACAACGCAGCACAAACTTTTCAGCACTTCATCAATGATGACATCTGGGGTTTGCTTTTCATTTATGCTGACATTGTTGATCTGCTCATAGCCAGTGAGACTATCAAGGAGCATAAACAGCACCTGCAGCTCATTTTCATTCGCTTACCACAGAATGGCATCATCATGAATCCTGCCAAATGTCAGCTTGGTGTCCCCTCATTACACTTTTTGGGGCAGATGATTGACGAGTGCGACATCCATCCACTGGGTAACAAGGTCAAGGCGATCCAGGATTACTTGCAGCCAATATCAGTGCGCAAGCTATGGGAGTTTCTGGCCATGTTGAATTTCTACAGGAGATTCATCCCAAACTGTGCAGTCACTCTTCATCCAGTAATTGACCTCACATGACATGGGAAAGAGTCAAAACGAATTCTGGTTTGATCTGCCGAATTTGCTGCTGCTTTTACCGCAGTGAAGTCTTCGCAAGCAGAGACCACAATTGCTTGTCCATCCTAAGTCAGATGCACCACTGTGTCATTGTGGATGCGCCATATGTGGTGGTTAGTGGAGTATTCCAACAACATGTGCAAGGGAAGTGAGAGCCCATTTCCTCCTTTTTCCAAAAGGTTGCAGCCGGCAGAGATGAGGTATGGCACCTTTTGTTGCAAGTTGTTGGCAGTTTACCTTGCAATCCGCAATTTTTGTCACGTGCTTGAGGGTAAGCAGTTATGTGTTTACACTGACCATAAACCGTTAACTCATGCTTTCCAAGCAAAACCTGAGCCGTCCGACATCATGACGACGTTTCTCAATTTACCACTGACATACGTCATGTGAGCGTGTCGAAGAATACTGCAGCCGATGCTTTCTCATGGCTTAATATCAACACCCTCGACACAATAACTTCCATTAATTTCAACAGGCTTGTCAAGGCACAGCAGAGGGACGAGGAACTTCAGTATCTCAGAGCCAGCTTGACATTGCTCAACTTCAGTGAAGTGCCTCTCCATATCTCTGAAGGCACTATTGTTTGCTACTTATCCACCGGCACTTATCGTCCATTTTGTTCCTGCTGAGTTTCGACAGGCCAGATTTGATGCTCTTCACAATCTTTCTCACCCTGGTGTCAGAACAACGCAGCACCTCGTGACTCAATGTTTTGCCTGGTGTGAGGTGAAGCGCGATGTGAGAAACTGGTCCAGAGCCTGTTTGCGCTGTCAACGAGCGAAAATGCATGACCACACAGGAACACCATAAGGTGCCTTTGCCGCTCTTGATGCCCGTTTTGATAACGTGCACATTTATTTAGTTGGTCCTCTTCCACCATCTACCGGTAACACATATCTAGTCACGTGTGTTAACCATTTCACCAGGTGGCCGGAAGCATTCTAATACTGGACATAGCCGTGGAGACCGTGGCCAAAGCTTTCATTGCCAAATGGGTTACAATGTATGGTGCCCCAACTGTTACTACCACTGACAGAGGATGAGAGTTACAGTCCACACTGAGTCAAAATGCTGACGGAGTTACTTGGAAGTTAGCGTACCAGAAGTGCTTCTTACCACCCCGCTGTAAACTGACTTGTCGAACGGTTCCATTGCAAGCTTAAGTCCTCACTCAGAGCACAAGCAGGCCCACATCACTGGATGGAAAACCTACCAGTAGCACTTTTGGGCATTCGTTACACGGTGAAAGCTAATCAGAGTTGCAGCACAGCCAAGTTAGTTTTTGGATCAACCCTTCACCTTCCTGGGCAATTTTCTGCTCCAATGAACATTCACTCCAGTTTGGACCTGAGCAATTATGTGGACAGACTGCGAAGGACAATGAATGATTTGCATCGCATCCGTACCAGAGCTCAGCAGAATTCCACACATCTTCCAAAATGTATTTTATCTTGTTCCCAATGTTTTTGTATGTGAAGACACTTTCAGGGCTTCTCTGCAACCGCCCCACAAGGGCCCCTTCCGCATCATGACCAAAAAGGACAAATGCTTCATCCTTGATTTTTAATGCGAAGTCTGAAACGGTCAGTTTAGAGTCTAAACTAAACTTTAGACACACTCAAGGAGGCATACATGGATAAAGAGTCCAATGCAACTCATTCTACTGCTGCTGCAGACAAAACTCCAGCTGCATTGACTTCCGCTGTTCCTGTGACCCGACACACAAAAGCACCGAGTTCAGCCCCATCGACATCTGCATCAACCTCTTTGCCACCGCCAACTACACCAGACATGAGGAAAACTCATTCCTGCAGACATTATTTTTCTTTACATTTAGATAATTTCTGTAATAAAGCAAACATGTGAACACCAGCAGCCAATCAGTGGAGTCCTTCCAGAGAGAGCCAACAGACGTGGAGGACACATCAAGTCACCGCAGCACGTGAGAGGAGAGGCTCGCGCGCTTTTCCTTACGAGTCTGTTCTTCTGCACGAGTCACTGAGCACCTCGAAATTTGAATTGTGACTTTTGTTCTACATCATCAAGGCAAGTGAGTGAAGTGGATTTAATTTGTTTGGTGATCAACCACAATGACAACGAATGAGTCTCCTCGTCTGCTTTCTATTATTGACGCCATTTTCAAGCTGTGGCGGCTCAACACCATGAAACATTTCTTCTTTGTCAACTTGCCTGAGAGGCGAAGAGGGATTAATTATAAACCTATTTCATTTACAACACGTGACTGCGTTTTAAATGTGAATGAGATTTCTTTTGTTGTGGTTTAAACACCATTATCATAACCAGCACACTAAAAGGAATAATCACCACATAGGCCACAGCAAACTTGGTAATAATCCATGATGGTAATAATATTTGATTTTAGGAATTTTGACAAGTCAAACAGCACTTTCAGTGACTTGGAACAATGAAGTCCAATTCGAGAAAACGAGCAGCATCCAAGTGAGTATCATATTCACACATTTGATGTATTGTGTGCACTGGCTATTGAAGGAAGGATGCAGGTGCATCATGTGATTGTCCGGTTATCTGCTGCACTGAACACGTCCTGCAGTGGTGAATACCATTCAAGAATTATTATGGACCTGTATTGTGTTGTGGATATCATGTAATGATTACTGGATTATGGACAGAATATAATGATGACTGTGTTGTGGATATAATATTATGATTTCTGTGTTGTGGATATATTGCAATAATTACTGTGTTGTGGACGTAATATAATGATTACTGCGTTGTTGATATAATGCAATGGTTACTGCATTGTGGATATCATGCAATGATTATTGTGTTGTGCATAAAATGTAATGATGACTGTATTGTTGATATCATATAATGATGACTGTATTGCGGATATAACTTCATGATGACTGTGTTGTGGATATAATATAATGATTTCTGTGTTGTGGATATATTGAAATGATTATTGTGTTGTGGATATAATGCAATGATGACTGTATTGTTGATATAATATAATGATGACTGTATTGCGGATATAACTTCATGATCAGTCTTCATGATTATATATAACTTCATGATTAACAGTCAGGTCAGGTTCGATCTGTGACCTGCTACAGGTACCATGTAAACCTGTACTAACCTGTTCCATGGTCGGGTTGTCAGCGACTAAACCGTCTCCCCCACCAGGTTTTGTGGTGAGGAGGGTGTTTGGATATGGACACCCAGCAGGATTAAAAACAAAACCTGTCAAAGGGCGGAGGAGCTCATTGTGAGCCAACGGCCATCCATATCTAGTGCCCAACTGTGTCTGCGGACGTCCTCCTGCAGTTGGGTTACTTCTTATTACGAGGTTGGTGGCAGGATTTGCACTCCGGCCACCGTGAAACCCTTCATTCCGCAAAACGCAAAAACGCAAAAAAATCTGAAAACCCACTCCGTGGGAGTACCTCCTGTGCAGCTTCCCTTCGCAGGGCAGCTCACCGGATGACGGGATTGGGGCAAAGCCTTCGGGACCCCCAATCTTTGATCGGAGGGAAACCACGGGGTAATATCCCTGGGTCAGATTGCGGGAGAGTGTGTCGGAGTGGTGCTGAGGTGTCGTCCACCAGACGGCGGTCTCCTTTGGTTAACCTGAGGCGGTCCCTTCGGGTGGGTGCCTGGAATGTCCTATCCCTAAGAGAGGATGATCACCTGTCTCTGTTATCATCTGAGCTCAAGCGTTTGGACATCGGGATTGCAGCTCTCTCTGAGGTTCGGAGACCGGATTGTGGTGAGATAATGGTGGGTGGTTACACCTACTATTGGTCTGGTCGCTCTGATGGTTACCATACCCAAGGAGTTGCTGTAGCTGTGTCCAATAAGCTGACCCCAATGATAATTGAGGTAACACCGGTCAACGAGCGTATTATGAGATTAAGGATTCGTCACTCCTTAGGTGTCATTTCTCTGGTCTGTGTTTATGCTTCGACTGAGGCGAGTGATCTTACCGTGAAGGATGCATTCTACGCCACACTCGAGTCTGTGGTTGATCAGTGCCCCAGACGAGATACACTTCTAGTCTTGGGGGATTTCAATGCATCGACTGGAACTGATAGGGATGGTTATGAGGTGTGTGTTGGTCCCCATAGGTCAGGAACTATGAACCGGAATAGCACTAAGTTCCTTGACTTTGCAAGAAGTCATGGACTTAGGGTGGCTGGTTCATGGTTTCAGCACCCAGAAGCTCATCACTGGACTTGGTATTCCAACGCTGGCGGTGTGGCAAAGGAGATTGACCATGTCCTCATTGACGGTCGTTGGAGGCTGATCCAGAACTGCAGGGTCGACTGGAGTGCTCAGTTCCTCAATACTGACCACAGGCTTGTTGTAGCAACTCTAATGCTGCACCTTAAATCCTTGAGAATGGTACCATCCCAGCCTAGGCTGGATGTTGCCAAGCTCAGGGATGAGAGAGTAGCTGAGGAGTTTGCAAACAGGCTGAGTGGACACTTGGGGGGTCTGGGTGCTTTGGGGGGTCCTGAAGAGTTGTGGAGCGCCTTCAAGACCACCGTCCTTGATGTTGCCGGTGGATGCCTTGGAGCGCACCACAGGGCAAAGAAGAATTTTGTCTCTCGAGGGACACTGGATACCATTGACAAGAGTCGCAGGGCCAGGCTGAATGGCAGAGCTGAGCTGTTCAGGGAGCTGAGGCGTAAAACTGTACGTGCACTGAGGGTGGACAAGGAGGCCTATGTGCGAGGAATCTGTGAGGGGGTAGAGCATCACCTGTTGACAGGTGATTCTCATCCCGCTTACAGGGGAATTCGCGCATTACGTTCATCCAAGCCCATCCCTCGGAGCACTGCAGTTCAAGCAGAGAGTGGTAGGCTCTTGACAGAGGAGTCTGAAGTGAAGGCCCGCTGGGCCGGTTACTTTGAGCGGTTGTACCAGGCTGATCCCCCAGCTGTCGAGTTGGACATCAAGGGTGTTACAATCCCTGTTGCTGACCCTCAAATCAACTGTGGTCCACCTTCGCTTGTGGAAACACGGGCTGCGGTGAACCAGTTGAAACGGGGCAAAGCTCCAGGGATCTGTGGCATCCATGCCGAACTTCTCAAGGCTGGTGGAAATGCTGCACTCGTGTCGTAGCATGCAGTTTTGTGCTCTGCCTGGAACACAGGCATCATCCCAACTGACTGGAAGAGGGGCCTTGTTGTTCCTCTCTGGAAAGGGAAGGGTGATCGCCAAGACTGCAACAACTACCGAGGGGTGACGCTGCTCTCAGTGCCGGGCAAGGTCTTTGCTCGGATAATTCTTGATAGGGTTCGCCACCATCTGCTTGAGCACCAGCGTCCAGAGCAGTCAGGCTTTACACCAAAGAGGTCAACGATTGACCATATCCTTGCACTTCGTGTCCTCACCGAACGCAGACGAGAGTTTCGGCAGGGGCTGCTTGCAGCCTATGTTGATCTCTGTAAAGCGTTCGATTCAGTGAATCGGGATGTCCTCTGGAGGATTCTTGGTCTTCGTGGGGTGTCACCAAAACTGATCGATCTGATGTCTGAACTCTACTCTGGTACTGAGAGTGCTGTGAAGTGTGGTGGTACCACCTCTGACTTATTTCCAGTTGTTACTGGAGTTCGTCAGGGATGTGTACTTGCCCCCACACTTTTCAGCACTTGTATGGACTGGATTTTAGGGAGGATGTCGGAGAGATCAAGTTGCGGTGCATCGTTTGGGAATGTCAAGATCTCGGACCTTGATTTTGCAGACGATGCAGTCATCTTTGCGGAGACTTTAGACATCCTTTTGGGGGCCCTCGAGGTGCTGAATGAGGAGTCGGAGCCGCTGGGATTACGGGTTTCTTGGGTCAAAACTAAGATCCAGGCTTTCGGTGACATCTTGGATGCTGCTGTCCTGTCTGTGTCTGTTTGTGGTGAGGATGTTGAGGTCGTGGAGAGATTCACTTACCTTGGCAGTGATATTCATGTCTCTGCTGGCTGCGAGTCAGAGGTCAATAGACGTCTTGGTCGGGCCTGGGGAGTCATGGATTCACTGGATCATGGGGTGTGGCGCTGCCGGTACCTGTGCGGGAGGACGAAAGTCCGAGTCTTCAGGTCCTTGGTACTTCCAGTCTTGCTCTATGGGTGCGAGACTTGGACTCTGACCAAGGATCTGAGACGGAGACTTAATTCCTTTGGTACCACGTCTCTTCGGAGAATCCTTGGCTATCGCTGGTCGGATTTTGTATCCAACGAGCGGTTGCTGAGAGAGACTCGGATGAGATTTGTTACCTGCATAGTCCGTGAGCGTCAGTTGCGGCTGTATGGACATGTGGCTCGTTTTCCTGACGCTGATCCTGCTTACCAGATTCTCTCAGCGAGGGAGTCTCATGAGTGGAGGAGGCCAGTGGACCGACCACATGCCTCATGGTTGCAGCAGGTTGACCATCATCTCAAGGAGATGGGGATGGGCCTGGCATCTGCCTGGGGGATGGCCAGACGGAGGCCCCTGGAGTACCGGCGGAAAGTGGACGCAGCGACGCGCTGTTCTGGCACATGCTCCCATACCTGACCTGACCTTCATGATGACTGTGTTGTGGATATAATAGAATGATTTCTGTGTTGTGGATATATTGTCCTGATTATTGTGTTGTCGACGTAATATAATGATTACTGTGTTGTTGATATAATGTAATGGTTACTGGATTGTGGATAAAAGGTAATGATTATTGTAATGTGGCAAAAATATAATGATCACAGTATTGTGGATATAATGTAATGATTACTCTAGTGTGGATATAATGTAATTTCTGTGTTGTGGACATAATATAATGATTACTGTGCTGTTGATATAATGTAATCATTACTGAATTGTGGATATAATGTCATGATTACTGTGTTGTCGATGTAATGTGATGATTCCTGTGTTGTGGATATAATGTAATGATTATTGTGTTATGGATTTAATGTAATGATGACTGTATTGTGGATATAATATCATGATTACTGTATTGTGGATATCATGTAATGATAACTGGATTGTGGACAGAATATAATGATGACTGTGTTGTGGATATAATGTAATGATTTCTGTGTTGTGGATATATTGTAATGATTATTGTGATGTGGACGTAATATAATGATTACTGTGTTGTTGATATAATGTAATGGTTACTGGATTGTGGATAAAAGGTAATGATTACTGTATTGTGGCAATAATATAATGATCACTGTATTGTGGATATAATGTAATGATTACTCTAGTGTGGATATAATGTAATTTCTGTGTTGTGAACATAAGAGAATGATTACTGTGCTGTTGATATAATGTAATGGTTACTGCATTGTGGATATAATGTCATGATTACTGTGTTGTCGATGTAATGTGATGATTCCTGTGTTGTGGATATCATGTAATGATTATTGTGTTCTGGATTTAATGTAATGATGACTGTATTGTGGATATAATATCATGATTACTGTATTGTGGATATAATATCATGATTGCTGTGTTATTGACATAATGTGGTGATTACTGTGTTGTGGATATAATGTAATGATGACTGTATTGTGGATATAATGTAATGATTACTGTATTGTGGATATAATATAATGATTACTGCATTATTGATATAATTTGATGATTACTGTGTTGTGGATATAATGTAATGATTACTGCATTGTGGATATAATATCATGATTACTGTGTTATTGATATAATGTGATGATTACTGTGTTGTGGATACAATGTAATGATAACGGTATTGTGCATATAATGTAATGATGACTGTATTGTTGATATAATAAAATGATGATTATTGTGGATATAACTTCATGATTACTGTGTTGTGGATTTGATGTAATGTTTTTTTGTTTTTTTTCGTATAACTTGTCGAGGCTCGTATGAAGGCCCTGTCACACCTTGACGATTTAGCCAGCGTATACCAACGCATGAAAAATTTGTCTAAAACGCTGGCACGTCAAATACGTATGGGTAAGTTTTGTATACGTTAAGAGCACGCTGGCATACATCGTAGTACGTTGGCTAAAACGTCGTTGTACGCTGGCATACGTCGTAGTACACCGAGCTGTTATACAAATTTTCCATGCTTTAAATTTTTCGACGTATGCCAGCGTATGACACACACGTTCTGCATACGCTGGCCATAAGTTGTACGCACGTTACGCGATCGTTGATACACGTCGACACATCACTTGTAAGTTACTCATAAGTCGAAACATGTCAAGGTAATGGTTAGCGTCAGTGTTCGAGACTCCCTGTTTTTTTTTTTCTTCTTCGGTATGACGGTGATGTTAACACTTCGATTTCTAGTGTGGTTATAATATAATATAATTAATAGGCTGCTGCTCAACGATTTAAATCATAACCGCACGAGAAATCGAAGTGTCAACATCACCGTCATACTGAAGAAGAAGAAAAAAAACAAAAAAAACAGGGAGTCTGGAACACCGACGCTAACCATTACCTCGACGTGTTTCGACTGATGAGTAACTTTCAAGTGACGTGTGTCGACGTGTGTCAACGATCGCGTAACGTGCCTACAACTTATGGCCAGCGTATGCAGAACGTGTGTCATACGCCGAGTACTCGAGAAATTTTCAACATGCTGAAAATTTGTCGACGTAATCGGCGTACTACGACGTATGCCAGCGTGCTTCAGCGTTCTCTTAACGTATACAAAACTTCCACATAACGTACTCGACGTGTGCCAGCTTGGTTCGGCAAATTTTTCATACATCGGCATACGCTGGCTAAAACGTCAAGGTGTGACAGCGGCTTCACACTTCGATGCCTAGTGCGGTTATGATTTGAATCGTCGAGCCGCAGCCTATTTATAGCCTATGCCACGTGATCGTTGGTGATACGCTGCCGCGCGCTATGCATAAGTTAGATTATTGTTGGGCATAGATTGTGAACGCCGACAACACGCTCAGCATTCGTTGGTATAACTTATCTATATGTGATTGAAACGTTCTGTGTACATTACTAATACACTATGCATATGTCCAACACGTTATTATATCACCAAAACTGAAAAAAAACCATCAATAGTTCAGCATATGCAAGCGTTTTACATACATTTTGAGACCTTGCCACACGCTGGCTAAAACGTCAAGGTGTGACAGGGCCTTGAGAGCGAACACACAATGCACAGCAAGGGCGGCATGAGACAAGAGGGAGGGAGTGGGAAGGACAAAACAGTGGGGAACAGAGACATTAGGAGATCTGTGGAAGGGAGAGGGATGGGACGGTGAACATGGGGAAGAGAAGATGGACATTGCAGGGACTTTCAGGAAGGAATGCAAGAAATTTGAAGGAGGTTGGCTTGGGTGGATTATCTGGGGTAGAAAAGATCGAGGATTTGGATGGGGGATGATAAGAAGTGGTGGTGAACAGCTGTTTTGAAGGCCTGGAGGGAAGAATGGGAATGAATAGAGTGAGGGAGTTTATTCCAAAGGCGGGAAAAAAGG
This sequence comes from Eptatretus burgeri, assembly GCF_056783735.1. Taxonomy (NCBI): domain Eukaryota; kingdom Metazoa; phylum Chordata; class Myxini; order Myxiniformes; family Myxinidae; genus Eptatretus; species Eptatretus burgeri. The sequence goes on along the minus strand of NC_140965.1, from coordinate 111,513,639 downwards.
AGGAATGAAAGAGTGAAGGTGAGCAGTGATTCATGATTTTGGTAGTTTTACCAGAAGGGGGTTGTTGGCGGACCTTGAGCGCCCTGCGGAAATGTGGTGGTGACAAATCGCAGAGAGAGCAGGGGGGACGAGGCTGGAGAGGAGACAGTGGAAGACAGAAAGACCACTGACCAACCTGCGGTGATTGAGTGAGAGGCCCATAGACTCGGCCTCATTGTGGGAGATGCCAATGATCCGAAATGCCTTGGTTTCCACAGTGTGAAGCCGAGAAAGGTGGGTGGCAGGAGCACCAGCCCAGAGGGGAGTGCAATACTCCATCGGGCTGCGGACAAAAGCTTTGTAAGTGGTCAGGAGCTCAGGTGGACTGAGGAAGGACTTTACACGACTGAGGATTCCCAGTCGGCGACTGGCTTTGGAGGCGAGGTTGGAAATGTGACTTTCCCAGAAAGATTATGGCAGATAGTGACACCCAGAAGCTTGAAAGAAAGGACTTCTTCCAGAGGATTGTTGAGAAAGTGGATGGGGGGGGGGGTATTCCAAACAGTCCTTTCAAAGAGACATAGTGAGTGTGAGATTTGTCCGGATTGAAAGAAATGTTCCACGTGTTGGACCAGTTTGTGATTTTGTCCAGATTGGCAGTGAGCGAAGAAGCTGCTGCTTGCCGGTCTGAGGGATGACCGATGGTACGACAGAGAGTGGAGTCATCAGCAAAGATATATGGAGGATTTTCCAGGGAGTCGGAGAGATCATTGATGAAAACCAGAAAAACAACAAGGTCCAGAACGCTACCTTGAAGAACTCCAGCCTGAACAGGAAGAGGGGATGAAAGAACTCCATTTAGGGCCACACATTGACTGAGACAGGAGAGAAGTTTGAGAGCCATGAGTTGAGATGGCCTTGGATACCATAGGAAGAGAGTTTGGTGAGCAGCGCAGGGTGCCAGACTGTGTGAAAAGCACGTGATATGTCCAGGGATACAGCTCGGATTTCCTATCTGGCATTGAGGACCTCCATCCATTGTTGGGAGAGCAGAAGCAGCATATCCAGGATAGAGTGACCTGGTCTGAAACCAAATTGATGATCGGAAATCAAGTCATTGGAGAAGAGGAAGGATTTAATGTCTGAAGTGATGATGGATTCCATAACCTTGCTGATGCAGCGATCTGTTTTTGCACCTTTTTATGCAGGGCAGTGATGTTTGCTGATTTGCAAGCAGATGGCAGATGACCTTGAGCAAATGAGAGGGAGAATGGAACAGAGAGAGGGTGAGCAAGAGCAGAAGAGCAGGCTTTGAGGACACGTGGGCTGATGCCGTCTGGGCTGGTTGCAGAATCTGAGTCGAAGTTTGACAGCAAACTCTCCACCTTGTTAGGAGAAAAGGACACAGAGTCGAGGGACAGTTGGGTGTGAATGCGTAAGGTGGGTCGAGAAAGTGATGGGTTTTGGACACAAGATTTAGCTGCAAACACCGAGTTTAGACATTCAGCTTTTTCACGTGCGGTATCAGCAGTGCGGCCATTTGAGGTAAGGAAGGGGATGGAGGGGGAACATACAGCAGAAACAGATTTGATTAGATGCCACCAGGATTTTGAGGAGGGAGAGAGGTTTGAGAGTTCAGACTTGAGATGAGAAAGATGTTGTTTTCTGGCTCTCCTGAGGGTAGATACACACTTGTTCCGAGCTTTATGGAAGGAACTGAGATTGCCCGAGGTTGGGTTTGCCTTCCATGAGGTAAAGGCAAGTTGTTTCAGGACAAATGCCTCGCCACAAGCTTCAGTAAACCAAGGGCGGGAGGAAGGGTAGGACAACTGAACACGAGAGGGGATAAATCTGTGTTTGAGGGAGAGCAAGTTTCTTTGAAAGAATTCCCAGGATGAGTTGATGTTTGAGAAAGTAGCGATAGGAGACCAGTCTATAAGTTTGATGGCTGCTTGGAGACCCTGCCAGTCGGCTTGATTGAAATGCCAGACTCGACGGCGGTGAGGTGGTTCTCTGATAATAGCCAGAGAGATGTCCACTCTGACAAGGACGTGGTCAGAAGAACCGATTGGAGCGGAGAAAGAGCAGCAGATATTGTCAGGGAAATTTGTCAAAATCAGATCCAGAAGAGATGGAGTACCATTGGTTGAGATCCGGGTCGGGAAGTTGACCGATTGAGTCAGTCCCAATGAGTCGCAGAAAGCTTTTGCTGAGGTGCCTTGACAAGTGAGAGAGGTACCCACACCTAGCCAACTGGCGTGATGACAATTGACGTCACCACATATGAGGAAGAGAGAGTTTGGATGAGAAGATAGAAGTTGGTCCATGATTTTGGATAGTGAGATGTACATTGGGTCATCACTGTTAGGTGGACGGTACAGTACACATATAAATATGAGGTGGGAGTGGAGGGGAAGCCGTAGCCAAAGGTATTCCTGTGGGTGTGGGCGAGTGAGGGCTGTGCATGGAGAATGAGGAATAAAGTCTTTGATGAAGAGAGCAACTCCTCCACCAGGACGAGGCTGAGGTCTGTCATACCAGAGGAGGGAGTAACCAGGAAGAGATACTTGGGAGTCAGACACGTCTTGGGGGAGGGAAATTTCTGTTAGGCAAATTATGTCTGGTTTGTCAGTGGCAACCTGTATGGAAAGATCTGAAAGGTTTGAGCGAAGGCCCCGGATATTTGAGGTCCACACTTTTAATGAAGAGGGAGGCGAGGGCGGCATGAGACAAGACCCCTGGAGTTTTGACCCCTGCCCCCTCCTCACTGTCAGAGGAGCTTGGTGGTGGAATGGTTATAAGGTCCTGTTGCATTCCCTTCTCCAATGAGAGTTTGATTCCCTTTTAATGAAGCGTCAGGCTTTGGCTGCTGGGGGTGGGGGAGGGGGGGAAGGGAAGCGTAGGACAACGGATTAGGGGGGGGAGGTAAGGAAGGTTGTTGAAAGAGTGTGGAGGATTACAGAATAGCTAGGGGAGGGGACCGGATGAGGAGGAGAAAAGGCTCTGTGGTGCTGGGGGAGAGGGGGGATAAGAGAGGGGGAAGAAGGCAGTTGAGGATTTGAAGAGGTGGAGTGAAGAGATGGAGGTGAGAGGGCAGTGGAAGGAGGAAGCTTTGTGGATGAGAGGGGGGGGCAACTTTGAGAAGGATGAGTGAGGGGATGAATGGTGGGAGAAAGGTGAGGGGGTGTTTTTGAGAGAGGTGAGAGGGAGGCTTGGAGGGAGAAGAGTGTGATGGTTGCTTTGAGAGGGAGGGGTGAGAGGGGTGAGTTGGCACTGAAGTTGGAAAAAAAAGAATGGTTGATGGAAAGGGATCATTCATAGCAAACTGGGTTATTTTAAATTTTAGGTCAGAGATGCGATTTAACACAATTCTTGATGGATGCAATAAAGGCGAATTCAGAGAATGGAGAGAAGAAACGCTGTAACAGTTGGATTTTTTCGGCAAGGTATGAGGGAAATGTCAAATTTGGAGCAGTCTGTTTAAATAGCAGAAGAGTAGTGCATTATGATACAGTAAAAAGTACCACACGTGTGACAGAGGAAGACGAAGCATTATAAGAGATCGTTTTTATTATTATTATTATTATTATTATTATTAATGTTTGAGAGAGTTTTCAACAGATTAGGTCATGGAAGTGTTGTAGAAAAAATGGAGGAAGAAGAAGAAGAAGAGAAAGAAGAAGAAGAAGAAGAAGAAGAAGAAGAAGAAGAGGAAGAAGAGGAAGAGGAAGAAGAGGAAGACGAGACTCACGAGTGTGCACGGCGAAAGGTGGGGGTTTTTCTTTTTTTTTGGATATAAGATAGAAATAGAGTGATTAGTTTGGGAGGAGACGTTCGGAAAGTGGGGGAGATAGAAATTGAAGGTCATGGGGAGAAAAAACAAATAAACACAATCGTACACCTAAGGGAACCAGTAGGCCTTAAGCCTCAAGGGTAGGCCTCAAGTGCCCGGAAAGACAAGGTCGACAAAATCTCTCAAAATCTCTCAAAATGGCACGATTTTTGAAACAAAACCGCACTGGGAAGACACAGTAACATGTAGGTGAGGAAAAAAAAAAAACAGTTAATGATGACTGTATTGTGGACATAATGTAATGATTACTGTATTGTGGATATAATATCATGATTGCTGTGTTATTGATATAATGTGGTGATTACTGTGTTATTGATATAATGTGATGATTACTGTGTTGTGGATATAAAGTAATGATTTCTGAATTGTGGATATAATATCATGATTGCTGTGTTATTGATATAATGTGATTACTGTGTTGTGGATATAATGTAATTGTGTGAATTGAAGGTCGTGACGTGTGATCACATGTTGCATGGCTCGAGCACGGAATAGATAAAGCTGAGGTTCGGCTCGGTCGGGGGTGATTGTCCCAGGGGCATTGTCGTTTACGGCGGCGGTTCACTTGGTGCTCGTTGAATGGTGAGAATTGAGAGTATATCGGACTCCGGGCTTATACTGATTTATTTTGCGGTGATTAGTTGCACGTGTATACCTTACTGCTTATGTACTCCTTGCTGCGCCTGTATTCCCTGGTGTGCCCGTAGAAGCGGCTTCAATCAAATGGAATAAAGCCTACACTCTGAAGGTTCTTCTCTCGTTTTCATTTCAATTTATTCCATTTGGTTTTCTCGGCTCTCTCAACCAACGATGGACAAGATCTACAAACCAGAGAGGTTCGACGCAGACCCAAATGCGACTGACTCAGAAATGAAATGGTCGCATTGGTTCCGTTCCTTCTCACACTATCTGACCATCATCGAAGAGGGAGCCGACAAATTGGCCGCCCTTGTGAATCATGTCTCGCCCAGCGTGTACAGGCTCTTCTCGGAGTGTGACAACTACGAAGCAGCGATCGACGTGCTGCAGGCGCTCTATGTGAAGCGCAAGAAAGAGGTATACATACGACATCTTCTCAACACACGCAAGCAAGCAGCCGGGGAGACAATCGATCAGTTCCTGCAAGCTCTGAAACAGCTGGGAAAAGACGGCAGCTTCCGGGCCGTAAACGCTGAGGAACACCGAAATGAAGCGACCCGGGAAGCATTTATCCAAGGACTCAGATCAGCCCAAATACGGCAACGCTTACTAGAGAAAGCGCAACCCACTCTTGAAAAGGTAGTCGATCAGGCTCGAGCGATGGATACGGCTCAGCAGCAATCTGAGTCATTTGGGACACCGATGCTGCTAATGAACGCCGCTACAGTGGAAACTCAAGGAACCCCACAGACACAGACACAGCCTGACACAGGGGATGGAGAAAAACCCGAGGAGTCGGATACCCAGACCTCGTCAAACTCCTCAGCAACTACTCCGGTTGGTAAATGCTTCTTTTGTGGGTACAAAAGACACGTCCGCCACAAATGCCCCGCCAGAGATGCCACATGCATGAATTGTGACAAGAAAGGGCATTATGCCAGGGTATGTAAATCTACTCTAAGTAGACATAAACCCACTTCTGCGGCTCTCTACTCACAAAAGAAACTAACTGCAGCCTCACCGGGGAATCTATCCAAGGCTATCATCAATGTACGAATTAACGGGCATATGGCTGAGGCTCTGATTGATACCGGTAGCTCTGAAAGTTTCGTCAACAGCTCGCTAGTGAAGGGCAGGAAATGGAAGATCCACCCGACAGACAATACGGTATGCATGGCCGCCACATCACTACAGTCCCGCGTACGAGGGTACTGCAATGTTGAATTGGACGTAAAAGGGTACACGCATCGGGATGTAAGGGTACTGGTGCTTCGTGATTTATGCGCAGACGTAATTCTGGGTCATAATGTCCTCAAGCAGCACACGAGCATCGAAATACCCTTTGGAGGAAGCAAACCTCGTCTAATTTTAAATGCTTTGACCACCGCAGAGGTAACGTCCCCCCCAGCTGTTTGCTAACTTGTCGCCGGTCTATAAACCGATAGCGATCAAATCGCGGCGATATACCACTGCTGATATGAACTTCATCACTTCAGAGACCAAGCGATTACTGGAAGAAGGAATTATAGAACCGAGTGATTCGCCATGGCGCGCACAGGTGTTGGTCACCGCCAATCAGAATCATAAGAAACGAATGGTTGTCGATTATTCCCAAACGGTCAATCGTTTCACCCAACTCGATGCCTACCCTGTGTCGCGCATAGACGAGATGGTCGAACGCGTGGCCAATTATAAGATATTCAGCACCATCGATTTGCGAAGCGTCTATCATCAAATTCCCATCCGAGAGGAAGACAAACCTTACACCGCATTCCAGGCAGGTAGACGCCTCTACCAATTCAGGAGGATTCCGTTCGGTGTCACCAATGGAGTAGCTTGCTTCCAACGGGTTATGGACGACATCATCTCAGATGAAAACCTCAAAGACACTTTTGTTTACGTGGACAATGTCACAGTGTGCGGTAGGGATCAGGGTGAACATGACATGCATCTGGACAGATTCTTGAGCATTGCTAGAAAATATAATCTGACCCTCAACTACGAGAAATGCGTATTCTCGGCAAGGTCAATTGACCTTCTCGGCTACACGATAGCCGACGGAACGATTAAGCCTGATCCTGAACGATTGCGCCCACTTCGTGAGCTACCCCCACCTCAGGACCTGCAGACAATGCGCCGGGTGATCGGCATGTTCGCTTACTATGCAAGATGGATTTCCCAATACTCCGAGAAAATACATCCCCTAGTGCATTGCAAAAACTTTCCACCAGATGCCGCTGTTGTAAAAGCTTTCCACAGCCTCAAGGATGATATCAGTAATTCCGTGGTATTATCGATCGATAGCTCGGTGCCCTTCGTGGTGGAAACAGATGCTTCTGATCACGCGATAGCTGCTACGCTTAATCAGTCTGGGCAACCCGTCGCGTTCTTCTCGAGAACTCTCTCTGGAAGCGAGCAGAGACACTCGGCAATAGAGAAGGAAGCGTACGCCATTGTCGAAGCCCTACGTAAATGAAGACACTATTTACTGGGAAACCATTTCACGCTCGTTACGGACCAACGATCCGTGGCATTCATGTTTGATGGGAAAAATAACGGGAAAATTAAGAATGAAAAAATTATGAGATGGCGGATAGACCTAGCCTGCTATAGTTACGACATAGTTTACCGGCCCGGGACGGAAAACCCTGCTGCAGACACCTTCTCTTGGGTCTACTGTTCGGCGACAATCAGTCGGGCTTTGCAAGACCATGTGTCTCTGTGCCACCCGGGGGTAACCAGAATGGCACATTTCGTGCGCAGACAAAACCTTGCCTATTCTATTGAAGATATTAAACAAATGAATGCTTCATGCCCTGTTTGTGCTGAACTAAAACCCAGATTCTATGGCGCGGCTTCTGGCAGATTGATCAAGGCCACTTCTCCCTTCGAGAGACTAAACATTGACTTCAAAGGGCCCCTGCCGACCAAGACAGACAACAGATACATATTCACTGTTGTTGATGAATATTCAAGGTTCCCTTTCGCATTTCCGTGCTCGGATATGACCTCGGGCACTGTCGTGAAATGTCTGTCTGACCTCTTCGCTATGTTTGGGAAACCTTCGTACTTACATTCAGACAGAGGGCCGTGTTTCATGTCGGCCGGGCTAAAACAATTCCTATTAGAGCACGGCATAGCAACTAGTCGAACGACGGGTTACAACCCACAGGGTAATGGGCAGGTGGAACGATATAATGGAGTTATTTGGAAAGCCGTAACTCTGGCGCTGAAATCGAGAGGACTGGGGCCCGAGCAGTGGGAGGTTACCCTTCTCGACGCTCTGAATTCCATATGCTCTTTGCTCTGCACGTCCACCAATGCAACTCCTCACGAACGAATGTTTACTCACCAGCGGCGTTATGTTGACGGCCAATCGGTGCCCAACTGGCTAACCCATCCCGGAACAGTGTTCATGAAATGCCCGGTACGACAAAGCAAGTATGAACCCATGGTGGAAGAGGTCGAACTCATCGACACTAATCCAGAGTATGCTCATGTCAGGCTCCCAGATGGCAGGGAGACCACTGTGTCGGTTCGCCATTTGGCTCCCTCAGGTACTCCTCCCGCAGGTACACCACCATCTGGCGCTCCTCCCTCTGACATCCCCTCCCCAGGTGTACCCCCCCCCCCAGGAAGTCCACCCGAGAATGGTGGCGACGGAGCTGCCGCATTCCACCCGAGAGCGATCGGGGAGTCATCCCCGGCACGAGTCGAGGCTCACCAAGAGGATCGGAAGCCTCCCTCAAGTGAAACCGCCATTTACTCCCGGAGAGGTCGACGGATAATACCCCCTCGCCGACTCAATCTGTAAAGGGGATTATCGGCATCCTCGATGCTCATGCTCCTATATGCTCGTTACATAATATATCGATGCTCATGACCATGCTCCTAGAACTCAAAATAATCCTCACTGCTTGGCATGTATGCTTCTGTAGTTTAGATAGTTCGCGTTGCTTGAAATGTATACTCCTGTAGCGCTGAAGTAATCATGGTGCGTTAGTTGGGCCTCTAGTTACATTTTAAGGACGGGGAAAATGTGGTGAATTGAAGGTCGTGACGTGTGATCACATGTTGCACGGCTCGAGCACGGAATAGATAAAGCTGAGGTTCGGCTCGGTCGGGGGTGATTGTCCCAGGGGCATTGTCGTTTACGGCGGCGGTTCACTTGGTGCTCGTTGAATGGTGAGAATTGAGAGTATATCGGACTCCGGGCTTATACTGATTTATTTTGCGGTGATTAGTTGCACGTGTATACCTTACTGCTTATGTACTCCTTGCTGCACCTGTATCCCCTGATGTGCCCGTAGAAGCGGCTTCAATCAAATGGAATAAAGCCTCCACTCTGAAGGTTCTTCTCTCGTTTTCATTTCATTATTACGATTACGGTATTGTGGATATAATTTAATGATGACTGGATTGTGGATATAATATCATGATTACTGTGTTATTGATATAATGTGATGATTGCTGTGTTGTGGAAATAATATAATGAGGACTGTGTTGTGGATATAATGTAATGATTACTGTATTGTGGATATAATATCATGATTGCTGTGTTATTGATATAATGTGATTACTGTGTTATTGATACAATGTGATGATTACTGTGTTGTGGATATAATGTTATGATTACTGTATTGTGGATATAATATCATGATTGCTGTGTTATTGATATAATGTGATTACTGTGCTGTGGATATAATGTAATGATTATGGTATTGTGGATATAATTGAATGATTACTGTGTTATTGATATAATGTGATTGCTGTGTTGTGGATTTCATGTAATGATTGCTGTGTTGTGGATATCATGTAATGATTACTGTGTTGTGGATATCATGTAATGATTACTGGATTGTGGACATAAAATAATGTCATGATTCGTGTATTGTGGATATATTGTTATGATTACTGTGTTGTGAATATAATGTAATGATTATTGTGTTGTGTGTATAATATAATATAATGATTACTGGATTTTGGACATAATATATTGATAACTGTTGTTGATACAATGTAATGATTACTGGATTGTGGAAATAATGTAATGATTACTGTGTTGTGGATATAATGTAATGATTACTGTGTTGTGGATATAATGTAATGATTACTGTGTTGTGGATATAATGTAATGATTACTGTGTTGTGGATATAATGTAATGATTACTGGATTGTGGGCATAATATAATTATGACTATTGTGGATATATTGTCATGATTACTGTGTTTTGGACATAATATGATTAGTGTGTTGTTGATAGAATGTAATGTTTACAGTATTGTGGCCATAATGTATTGTGTTGTGGATATGCACTTTTCCCCTGTGAGACATTATCCACAGCCGAAGCTCATCATTTCAAGCAGGGGGTGTGATTGATGTCTAAACGATGAATGTGGTCATCATTGGTTAGATATTTATTGGTGTGCCACCCTGATGATGGTTAATAAACCCGAAATCCAGATAGGTGGCTCAGTATGATGCTTAACTGATGTTGACCATGTAATATTTGTTGTTTTGACTGTGTCGCCGGTTACGCTTTGTTGTCGGACTTTATGTCCATTGGAAATCAGATGAGTGCTCCTCATTCTCCACATATTCTGATTTACCCACAGATCGCACCACATGCCTTCTGGTTGATTGATTTGCATTGGTGGGAACAATTGTCTAGGTGGCAGATGGATGGTTGTTCTGTGTGGATTTCGCAGGGTTTTTTTTTTCGTGTGAGCCATAATTGTGTTGTGTTGTGTTGTGTTGTGTTGTGCTCACCAGTCTATACTCACCATTTCAGCTTTTGTTAACTCTTTCTCTAATATCATCATAAATTGAAGCCAAAATGTCTTGCATCATTATACTTGTCAGCATGTTATTTATATATTGGTCACCACAATTTTTCTCCAGCCTACCAAATGAATCTAGATTCGAACAAATACATATAAGGCTGATCATGTTTAAAAAAAAAATTCCATGTGACAGCAAGAACACTTTAAAGGTTGGGTGTATGAAGTTAAATTAACCTGGTTAATTATTGAAATGGACATGTGCCAAAGGACCCTATCAGGAGTTCCTCGTGAAATCACTTCGACCGATCCTTTTTCCGAAATTGGTTATAAAATTCCTGAACTGCAACTTAATTTCAAACTTGCATCCCTTTTGTGAGTTACTTATATACATAACGATGATGTTTGCTGATAGTCATCTGGGCAGGTTGCTTTCGGCTCACAGGCAAGTTCCTTCTCCAGAAATGAAACCTTTGCCCCAGAACCCGGCTGCATTAAAAATACAGTTCTCATTACAAAATAACAAAGATTAATTGTAAACAGAGCCAGAGATTAATTAAAGCATTTAATAATTTACTCACCTGCCTGAACTCCATTGCCTGGAGTCAATAGTATTCTGATTTAAACTTGCACAACCCTAGTTCTGATAACCCAATGACTGTGATCTTCTCAAGATGATATCCCTTTGGTTGGCACATGCATTTGCTACAAGGACATACTGGTTGGCAAATTAATATTTGGATTGAAGCCTGCCTTTTCCCTGAAGTACCTCTCTTTCGTGTTTATTTGCCCTTTCATCATTAAGTATTCTGCAATTTCCTTCGAAAGAGATTAAGGTACATTTAAATGAATGCCAGTATTTTGCTGAATGCTCGGCTCAAAATCTGAACGATGACCAATTTGAGTTAATTACTCAAAGAAAATTGTTTAAAACTCGTTAGGATAATGTATCACTGCCTTTACAATGTACTGTATATCCATCTATCTCGCCATGAGGTTGACATTGTATGATTTGGAGGTTCAATTTACATATGCACGCAATTTTGGTGGAGTTTTGACCCCTGCCCCCTCTCCACTGTCAGAGGAGCTTGGTGGTGGAATGGTTATAAGGCCTTGTTGCATTCCCTTCTCCAGTGAGAGTTTGATTCCCATCGCTGGTGAGAGAGAATTTCTACAGCCGGTGATGATGTGGAAACCTCTCGAGAATTGGTTTCTCATCACAGAAATGCTTAATTCGTGCTAAATGTTAGCTTCAGCTGTGGCTGTATGGACATGTAGCTCATTTTCCTGATGCTGAGCCTGCTAATCAGATTCTCTCAGCGAGTGAGCCTCATGAGTGGAGGAGGCCAATGGGCTGACCACGTGCCTCATGGTTGTAGCAGGTTGATCAGCATCTCAAGGAGATGTGGATGGGACAGGCATCTGCTTGGGAGATGGCCAGACGGAGGCCCCTGGAGTACTGGCGGAAGTGGATGCAGCGACGCGCTGCTATGGCACATGCTCCCACACCTGACCTGACCTGTATGTGCCCCACCCCAACAACCTGTCAAGAGTATGACCATGACAACCCAACCCCAGTTTGCTACCCCTCCCAAACTTACTCTGAAATGCACTCAAATCATTCTTTCTTCTGTCCCAATTCTGTCGATTGCAGATTTAATGGTATACCATGTTACCTTTTATAAAATATCTGTAGTACGTATATGTCCATTGTAAGAACTCATCACACCATTTTTAGCTCATCTGGAGTTTAGTTCGGTGAGCTTATGTGATCGAGCAGTGTTGGTAAATCACTCAGTGAGTCCATAAGCACTTCAGAAATTATCGCTTGAACCTGAACACACAATTTTGATGAAACTTGGCCACAAGCTTCATATCTGATGCCTAACGAATGTATGTTGACAATATCAAAATTTGCGCTCATTTATGGGGCCTACAGGGAGGTTTTGGACCCCCCCCAAATAAATAAATAGGTATTTGCTCTCCAAAACTAAACACAATATCGATGAAACTTCACCACAACTTTCATCACCCATAATGTACTGAAGTGTAATGGCGCATCAAAATCTGCTCTCATTAAGGGGTCTACGGGAGAGCGGGAGCTTGAACTCCCCCAAAATAGGTATTTGTTCAATTCTCCGAAAATACACACAATTTTGATGAATCTTGACCACAACATTCATCACCAGTGATGTACCAAAGTATATCGACCGTAACAAAATCTGTGCTCATTGAGGGGGGTCTACGGGAGAGGGAGGGTTGTTGACCCTCCAAAATATGTATTTGTTGTCTCCTTTGAAACTATACACACAATATTTTGATGAAACGACCACAACATTTTTCACCCATGATACACTAAGGTGTATCGACCACATTAAAATCTGCGCTCCATAAGGGGGTCTACGGAGAGGTTTTTGACACCCCCCCCCCCAAAAAAAAATAGGTATTTGCTCTCTTCTCCAAAAATACAAACACAATTTTGATGAAGCTTGACTACAACCTTCATCACCCATCATGTACCAAAGTATATTGATGGCTTCAAAATCTGCGCTCGTTAAAGGAGTCTACGGGAGGGTTTTAACCCTCCCTCCCCATCCCATCCATTGGAGCGTACTCTGTGCAGGGCGTTGGTGCTGCCGAATCGGTCTCCTTGGCTATTTTGCACAATCCTGGATGGGTTGCCACTCCGACACAGGTCGCCACTTCTCTTTTTTTTGTAACCGACTGTCATAATGTACTTTGTTTTGATAAAGTTTGCTCCATGTATGAGATGGGTAAATGCAACTCTCTGGAAGGGGCTTTTCAAGGGGGTCTGGGGTTCAGATCCACCAGCTGTGGGGGGCAGCTGACAAACTTTTTGTGAATGACTTAGGTGGCCGAAGTAACTTTAAGAGGTCAAAATATTCTGGGGAAAATGGGGTGAAATCTTCCGTCATGAGCTCCCAGATGATATTGAGAAGATTGAGGAGGTGTGCCAGTATTTGTACGTTATTGTAAAGTTTTCACACTATGACACATCAACCATTAGCCTGTTGTAGCTGCTGTGACTGGAACCAACCCCATTAATTGGCTCAGCAATATGCATTACATAGAATATGCTGAACTAGTAAAATACAACATCCAGCATTGGCTGTTTAATTTTGCTGCCTCACTGCCTTCAACTAAGCTATAGTTTCAAGTATAGAATGAATTGTTATTTCGTATGCAGCCTGAGGCTGCTGGGTGCATCGTTGCCGGGATCGTGACTATACCGCTGATGCAGTTTCCAGTTCCCAATATGCTGGTACTGTACTCATTTCCTGACCTCGGAAGGATGATAGGCTGAGTCAACCCACCTGGTCTTATTTGACGGTTAACAGGGACTCCAACTCAAGACCCTAAGACCTTCAGCCAGCCACCTGAAACCATAAAGCCAACACCAGGCTTATAGAATGAATGATAGTTTAAAATGTTTTTTTAGATCCTCGTGGAGGATCTCTCAGTCTTACTCACGTTGTTGTTGTTGTTCTTCTTCTTCTTCTTGTGGACTTTTTAGATCCTGGTAGAGGATCTCTAAGTCTTACTCACGTTGTTGTTCTTCATCTTCTTCTTGTGGACTTTTTTGTTTCACAGCCTACAGTTTTCATCGAAACTTCCTGAAACTTGGCATATACTGTATATGTAAAAATACCCTGCACAGACATTAACCATCTCCTATTTTGAAAATTACTCCTAGAAAAAAAGTTATGACGTCAAAATATCTCCGCTAATGGAAATCGCCGAAAATTTTTCTCCGAAACTAGGCAGGCTTTTTGAATTCTGTTTGCAGGAATCGAACAGGGCATTAGCAGAGATTAATTACCACACATATGATACATCAGTATGACATCATTTCAATTTTTCTGATGACATTCCTATTTTTTGACTTTTTTTTCACAACCCAGAGTTTTCATCGGATCTTCGTGAAACTTGCCATGTATATGTAGAAAGCCCACGCGCAGGCAGTAACCTCCGATTTTGGAAATTCTTCCTCGAAAAAACGTTGACGTCATAATATCGCTGCTGATGGAAATTGCCTATACCATTATGTCCAAAACTAGGCAAGCTGTTTGAATTTTGTTTGCGGGAATCAAGCCGGGCATTAGCACAGATAATTTATCGCAAACCTGATACATCACAATGACATCATATTCGTTTTTATGACGTCATCATAAAGAGAATGAGGATCTTAGCTCATTTGAGCTTGTTTTCATTTAGATCGACAGATTGACTGAAAGCAAAATGAAATTATGGAAGGTGTTTTGGTCCATACATGTGAGTTTCCCGTTCACTATTCTTTTCTGCTGCAGAAGTTGGAATCCGAATATTGTCAAATTATTGTGGATAATAGCCACAGGCTTCAGATTATTTGGTTTAATTCCAAACAGATTTATGATTATTGTATGATTGGCATGAATACGTTGCAACAACACACACCATTTCATCTTTGGTCCAATGGCATCATCATATTAGTTATACAATTATAATGAGAGGCATGAAATTTGTGAAAGCGGACAAAAAAGGAAACGAACAATGTCCACACTATTCAAAATACACATCTTTGCTCAAAGAACATGATGTGGATCAGACCAAAGCAGTGAGCAGCTTTGCAACGAGCTCATAAGCATTCATCAGCTTAATTAAAGCAGCTATATTATTACTTTGCTTTGCTATTTGGAGCAAAGGGCATTATATATATATATATATATATAAAGGAGAAAAAGGGAAATGAAAAGAGTGGCAGGAAATAAATCATGTGGACGTAAGGGAGATACTGTTTGATTGAGGTTGTTGTCTGGAGTCTTGTATTAGTCGGAAGTTGTGCAAGATTGGAGCAACTGACACTCGAGTTCTCCTCGCAGTGTCTGATTGTATTCAGGATTTATCTGAAAAATTATCCATTCGCAGCCATTCCTGTATTTCCACCTGGAACTACGTGCTTTATAAAATTAACGGCTTACTTGGGATTGTGAAATATCCCAGCAAAATCACTTTACTTGCAGTAAAGCCTTCCTGCAGGAATGTAAGATGTGGCCGACAGGATAGTGCTGAGCCAGGTGACTTGCCTTTGAGTTGTCTCATCTGACTTCGATTCTTAGTCCGTCTACAAACCATTGCAAAGGTGCTTCATGTGCAGGGTGTTGCATCAAAAGGTGTGCCGTCATTCAGATGGGACATTAAGCTCAGAGCTCGTCTGATAGCATTGATTTGCTGGTGGACATTAAGGATCCCTCTGTGCCTTTCGACCAAGAATCGGCAAGTTATTGCTGGCATCCTGGACAAAGACCTGCCCTAACTAGCTGGACAAATTCCAACCCCTGAGTAATTGGGACTTTGGCACCCCATCACCAGCTGTGGAGCGATGGTTTATGGTGGAGCCTGAAACATGGCAACATGGCCAGGATACTGGATAAGTAACAACAACAATAGGCGAGATATGCCAGAATGCAATTTGGGCTGCATCATACTATAGCATCATCAATTTTCTTATGTTCGTGTTGCATTCATCTCATCTGCAGCAAACATTCAAATAATAAATATTACTGACGTCGTTTTCAGAAGAAAAAAAAAACAAATCTGGAAGCATTATCATGAAGTCTTGCTCATACAAAGGTGAGCAGATTGTTGCTTTGAGAATATAATGAGACTGGTGGTATGTGGTATAATGAGTTGTAGTCTATGAATTGTCCATATTTCTCACAAACCAAAGAGGGTTGTTAGAATGCCAACGAAGAGCCAAGGGAGTATTTGGGTTTGGAAGGAATGAGGTGAAATGGGAGGTAGAGTTGGCATTGATGTTTGTGAGAGAAAGCAATAGGAATGAGGCCAATGATCTTTCAGGGCTGCAGGCTGGAGTGAGATCGAAGGGATTGCTATCAGGTTTTGTGAAATTAACCCTTTTGGTTTTGTGCCCATCCAAACAATTTCAAAGGAGGTTAAATTCATCTACGTATGTTCTTTCTTATCACCACATTTTGTACCCTTGCACCACTTTCTTTCATTCTCCCAAAGGCTTATCCCATCATTTTTTCCAAGGTCCTTTATCCCTCCTAGTCTCCCTTTTATTTTATCCCTCAACCCCTATGTTGTTTTTCCCCCAAGTATCCCCCTTACTCCTCTTTTCATTGTGTTATGTCCTCATCCATTCTATGTTGTAGCTCCTCCACAAGTCTTGACTGTATACAAAAAGGCCTTACAAACCCCACATTTATTGTGCTGTGGCAGCTGGAGTGCTTTGTGAAGATTTTAGTGTCCTTATATCCTTTTAATTACAATGGGGGAAAGCTTCTGGTTTAACTCGGCAGTCATTGCGTCGTGGTAATTGCATCACATCCTCAATTTTTGAGAGATGATGAAATGTGAGATATCTTTACTTGCAAAAGGGAGTTGGTGATTGGTATGAGATGGCCATCAATAACAGCATGCTAATATTTACAAAAGATCATCAACACCGGCACATACAATTTCATGTACAAGGTATATTTTGTTGTTCATCATCGATGTCGAAATTGCCAACCACCTGTATTATTATATATCTTGAACGTGGAAACAATACACCATTACCTTCCAAACAACAAATTAGGGTCAGTTGTCTTCTGACCTTTGGACTTGAGTCAAGTTTGTACCAGGAAAGTTTCTCACCAAATCAACTTATAATTCTTTCCGCTATTGTGGAAAATGCATTTTAAGTCCCCACAAGGCCCTTTTCGTGCAGATTGCGTGATATATTTTTCCTGTTACCAATGGTGATCAATCGTGAACAAATCTCCTGAATCCCATTATTCACCTTGGCCTGTATTAAGTGGAATACCTTATAAAGTTTACTTTTGAGGCAAATGCAAGGTTATAATCTTTTAAGAACACATGACCTTTGCTTACGTCAGTGGAACCCGAATCACATCGTGCTTGCGGACTGAAATGATTGATTCAATGCAGCTCATGGAACACCAATGACATATTTGGCACAATTATTGTTTGGCTGAATGAGCTATTGTACTCTCATCCCATTCCTAAAACTACAGGCAAACTCCAATGTGGGATTAAAAGCGATATGTTGAGCATCAAATATTTTGCAATAACTCTGTGTGCTCACAAGGTCTGGATGCAACTTGGTTTGCAAATATTTCAAATGATAACATCTTCAATCATTTTCTGATCTCAAATATTAATGACTTCAATCCTGTGACAAATTTAAATATCTATTACTCCGATCCCAATTTTTTTTTTTTATAAATAGCCAAGGCTCGTAGAAGAGCTAGAATTAGTACACTGAACAGATCAGCACACAACAGGACAAAAGGAACATTTGAGAAAGGGGAAAACACCAACAGCAGAGTTGAAGTCCAAGATAGAGGGAAACTTTGACAAAAAATGGGTGTGGGGAGGAATGAGGGGGCAGGACATGTTGCATGAAGTGGATGAGATGGATACAGAAGCAAATTCTCAGAAGAGAAATTGGAAAGTTTGAAAGAGGAGGGATTGATATTGGGTTAACAAGGGTAGAAAAGATCATGGGTTTGGATTGGGGGTGATCAAAGAGGGTGGTGAACAGCTTGATTGAGATTGAAGAGAATGTGGAAGTTGGTTCCACAGGTGGGACAAGAGTTGATTCTCCACAGGTGGGGTGAGAGAAGGTGTGAAGTGACTTACTACATAAACATATACAGCATATATATATATATATATATATATATATATATATATATATATATATATATATATATATATATATATATATATATATATATATATATATATATATATATATATATATATATATATATATATATATATATATATATATATATATATGAAGCCTGGTGTTGGCGCAGTGGTAAGGGCAGCGGCTTGGGATCCGAAAGGTCCTGAGTTCAAGCCCCGTTAGGCCACTGAATTAATACACCAGGGGGTTGACTCAGTCTGTCATCCTTCCGAGGTCGGCAAAATGAGTACCAGTGTACTGGGCCGGTGTATACCCCGGTTAAAATAGGTGTACCATTTCCCTGTGTCGTAAGAAGCGACCAGGGTTGCGTCAGGAAGGGCATCCGGCGTAAAACATGTGCCAAATCACAATGCGGATCATACGAATGATCCGCTGTGGCGACCCCTAACGGGAGCAGCCGAAAGAAGAAGAAGATATATATATATATATATATATATATATATATATATATATATATATATATATATATATATATATATATATATATATATATATATATATATATATATTTTGTTACGAATCTGGAAGCCATTTGCACACAAACAGCCAGAGTCCCCGTAGTTCAGTTATTTCGATAAGTATGTGTTTAGTTAGATTCCATCCCCTTCTGTCTATTGTGAATTTCGTGTGTGCGCTACGAGTTACTTTTATAGTCAGGTTTTCTATATCTTTAAATCTTCATCCTTCATCTTCGCACCATCAACACCATCACCCACGTGCAGCATGTCACATACAGGGGTGAGGTTCCCTCTGCCCACTGTGAGCTCATCCAATCAACGGTGGCCATGAGTCGCCCGACAACCCCTCGTCCAATCCGAAGGCGAGTACGTCAGAGCATTTCGCTCGACCCGCGGGGGAGGGGAAGGATAAGACTCGGTGGCGAGCCATCGTCGAGCAAGGTTCGCCTTGTGGAAAGCAAGAAGGTTCGCCTCGTCGAAAGCAGAAAGGTTCACCTCGTCAAAGCAAGCAAGGCTCGCCTGGTCAAAAGCAAGCAAGGTTCGCCCCTTCATAAAGGGGAAAGAGAGGAAGCTGCTGGCATTCTCATCTGATCCGTGCCCTTGCTGGCTGGTGTCCGTGGTGCCGTTCTTGGTCCCCGGAGCTTGGTGCGGCGTTGTTGGCGGTGGGTTCGAGTCCCGCCACCGGACAAGCTCGAGCAGAACGCACGAGGCAGGCAGGTGCAAACACAGACTGCAGCCACTGTTTGTGTGTGTGTGTGTGTGTGTGTGTGTGTGTGTGTGTGTGTGTGTGTGTGTGTGTGTGTGTGTGTGTGTGTGTCACCATTCTGTTAAGTAGAATCGTTAAGTGCCTTGTTAATTGTGCATTACATTTCTTTATTCATGATAACTCTGCTCTGTGTCTCCCTCCCAATTAATGTAAAATAAAACCCCTGTTAAATGTACCAGCTCGTTTTCTTTACTTTCTCCCATTGGCCTAGCATGGTCCGTATTGAGAATTGGTGAAGATGTTTGTGCCGCAAATTGTTAATTTGGTCCGGCGCGGCTTTGGTAGCTTCCGCTCGGTTATGCCGGATCCGAGTCGGTGATAGTGACTCGGTTCGGACAAAGTCGGTCGAGGGTGTGGTTTTCCCCGGTAGTTGGGCGACGTGGGTACTTAGGTATATTGAAATTAGGCAAATAACCCGACCCCATGCCGTCAAAATATTGGCGACCACAGTCCGCTAAGGGACCCGTGACCTTTTGGAGTTGTCCGAGAGTCACGACCTAAATTCCGGGTGTTCGGTGGCAGACGACTCCACTGCTCCACCTCGTGGTCGTTTATCGCCACCGAACCCTGGCCCACAACAATATGTATGTGTATGTATATATATATATATATATATATATATATATATATATATATATATATATATATATATATATATATCCCGAAATAAAACACAATGTGTGTTTGTGTATTTGGCTGTCCCCCTTCATAAGGATGATTTGTGTAGTTTTAAAGTCCAATATTTTAACTTGACTGTGTGTTCATGTATGTCTATTTTTCAGGACAAAAAGAAAACTTGAAAAACACTTTTATTCATGAAAAGAATTGTCTCTTCTATTGGAATTGTAGACGGTGACTTGCAACCGGGCCTCATCGGCGGTGTACAGATGCATTATTTTATATAACAATAAATAAAGGTGCAGGGGTGGTGAAAATTTGCTGCACGGAATGTGTAATGCGCGTAGAGTAAAGCGAGTGTTCATGTACGTCTGCAGGATGTCTCATGAATGAAGAAGATAAAAGCACACCTGACCCGAGGCCGAGGCTTCATACTTTGGGTGTGCTTCCGAGGCTGTACCATCAAAATGAAACATCCCAAAAGAGAAAGAAAATAGCATCACATTTGTACATGTAGTGTTTTAATATAACGCCTTTTCCTTCTATGAATTGAAACATTTATTCCAGTCTCCTTGAATATTTCGAATCATGTAATTCCAACCCTTCATGTTTGATGGGCTTTTATACTGATATATATATATATATATATATATATATATATATATATATATATATATATATATATACATACATACATACATACATACATACATACATACATACATACATTGTATGTGTGAAAAATAGCAGAAAGTCCGCACTTCGGGTGGGGTTCCTCATTTCCCTCAACCTCACCCCAACTTTAACTAGTCCCATGCTGGAAGCAGGCATGTAAGACGTTATAAAACTTGCAGTGTCAGTGTGAGAAATTTCTGAGGATATCCCAAAGACACAATAGCTCATTGAGTTCAACAGGTCAGTTGTTTGCTGTTCTCCCCAAAGCTAAAAGTCCATGAATTTATCCTCTGCATTCTCCATTCTCTTTATTCTAAGAACCTTATGCAAGAAGATAAAAATTTACACTATTTTCTCGTGATCTTCTCCAAATCTGAACACAAAGATCTTCTCAGTTGACCAGATTTTAGTCTTTTTTTCAAGTTTCAATTGAGACGACCTTTTACACTTTCCTTCTTCACTGTCTGCAGCAGTTTCATCAAGTCCTCTTTACTTTCTGCCAACAGAGTGGAAATTTAGTTATTGGTATGCAGCCTGTGGCTGCTTGGCTGCATCATTTTCTGGGGGTGCAACTGTGCCGCTGGTGCAATGCCCTCTGTTATCAGTAAGCTGGTGTACTCATTTTGCCGACCTTGGAAGAATGACAGGTTGAGTCATCCCACCTGGTCCTGGTGTTAACTATTACTAACTTAAGCACACTTTGTGTTGTTGATACGTCTTCCTCTTATCCTGACTCCAGCATCTATGTTATCCAAGTTTGATTTCCATATGATGTACTCATTCCACAGATTGAACAAGGGAAGAGAATACACCCCTGTTTAATTCATCCCTTTTCAAATTCAATACCATTCTGTTTCTCCATACTCGATTCTTTCTGTCGCTTCTTGTTTGGTGTACAGGCTTCTATCATCAGACATTTCAGCTACTCCAACATCCCCATTTCTCTCAGCATAATCCACATCAATTCATGATCTACACAATTGAAAGCATTGCTATTATCTTTAAAACGGAGATACACTTTCCTTTGATATTCCCTTGTTTTGTGTTTTTTTTTTCATGATCCCTGGCACTGTGCTGCCCTCTACAACCCCTACCCCACCTGCATCAATTACTGCCCCCAGATATATTCGGAAAATGTAGTACTTCTTCCTCTTCTGAATCCTGCTTGTTCAATGGGAATTTCTTGCTTAATGAAGTCTTCCATTCTGTGTTGAATGATCTTTCGTCATATGTTAAGGCCCTGTCACACCTTGACGATTTAGCCAGCGTATGCCTGACGTATGCAAAATTTGGCTAAAACGCTGGCACACGTCGAATACGTTATGAGTAAGTTTGTATACGTTAAGAGCACGCTGGCGTACGTCATAGTACGCTCGCTTTTTTTCGTAGTACGCTGGCATACGTCTTTGTACACTGGCATACGTCGTAGTACGCCAAGGTGTTAGACAAATTTTCCATGCTTGAATTTTTTCGAGGTATGCCAGCGTATGACTCACACGTTCCGCATAATGCTGGCTATTAGTTGTAGGCACATTACGCGATCGTTGACACACGTTACTCATAAGTCGAAACACGTCGAGGTAATGTTTAACGTACCCTAAACTTATTTCTAACCTATGAGTAACGTGTTGTAGGCACGCTACGTGATCGTTGACACACGTTACTCATAAGTCGAAGCACATCAAAGTCATGGTTAGCGTCAGTGCTCCAGATTCCCTGTTTTTTTTTTTTGTTTGTTTGTTTTTTCTTCGGCATGACGATGATGTTGACACTTCAATTTCTATTGCGGTTATGATTTAAATCGTAACCACGGTTATGATTATGATTTATATTAAATATAATATAATTAATAGGCTGCCGCTCAACGATTTAAATCATAACCACACTGGAAATCGAAGTGTCAACATCACCGTCATACTGAAGAAAAAAAAACCAGGGAGTCTGGAACACTGACGCTAACCATTACCTTGACGTGTTTCGACTTATGAGTAACGTGTGTTAACGATCGCGTAACGTGTCTACAACTTATGCCAGCGTATGCGGAACGTGTTTCATATGCCAAGTACGTCGAGAAATTTTCGACATCCTGAAAATTTCTCGACGTACTCGGCGTATGACGACGACGTATGCCAGCGTACTACAATGTCTGCCAGCATACTATGACGTATGCCAGCGTGCTCTTAACATATACAAAACTTACCCATAACTTATTCGACGTGTGCCAGATTGGTTCGGCAAATTTTTCATACGCTGGCTAAAACGTCAAGGTGTGACAGCGGCTTCACACTTCGATGTCTAGTGCGGTTAAGATTTGAATCGTCGAGCCGCAGCCTATTAATAGCCGATGCCACGTGATCGTCGGCGATACGCTGCCACGCTATGCATAAGTTAGACTATCATTGGGCAAAGGTTGTGAACGCCGACAACACGCTCAGCATTCGTTGGTATAAGTTATCTATATGTGATTGAAACGTTCTGTGTACGTTACTAATACATTATGCATACGTCCAACACGTTATTATATGCCCAAAACTTAAAAAAAGCATCAATAGTTCAGGGTACGCCAGCGTTTTACATTCATTTTGATACCTTGCCATACGCTGGCTAAAACGTCAAGGTGTGACAGGGCCCTTACTTGCATGTGAAATCAAGGCCAATGGTTTGGTTCTTTGAACATTTTCTTGCATCGCCTTTCTTTGGCACTGAAATGTAGAATGACTACTTCCACCTTTTGGGCCACACAATCCAGCTCCAGATAACTGCTAAAATTTTGATTGCCTCTTCCACAACTCCCTTGAAGACACTCAAAATCCGGTGCAGAAGACTTCGACACCTCATCGAGGCTGAAGAAGTTTTACAGGAGAAACTTCGTGGAGTCGTGGATGGAGTTCTGTTCGACCGCTTCCTCGGAATGGCAGCAGACCAAGCATTGGCAACACATAAGTCCATTACATGCACATACACATACTATGAAACTGCACAAACTCCACACCGAACTGTCTCCGCACCACATATGCACTTCACATATGTGAAGTGCACCCTCGGAACGATGTAAGCCCAACGTCAGAGACGCTGCACACGGTACACACCACATGCCAACAGCCATGTGTACAAAACAATAATGCAATAAATCGATGCACATTAGCGATGAGAAATAAAATCGGTTGTAAATTTATCCAGAAAAACATGATCGGATGCTGAAATGTCTGTCTGAAGAAAAGGGTTTAATTTCAGTATAACCCCTGAATCCATACTTCTGGACCGAATTGTTGTGAGTGTGGAGTCTGCCATTACCAATCGACCAGTGGAAGAGAAGACCACCATCACAAATCTTGTGTCTCAGACCATTGGAGCCTCTATATACACATGAATAAACCAAAACCTAATCTCTTGGTGCCAGAGCTGAAGGCTATGAAAAGTCTGGGAAACAGGAACAATTTGATCTTTGAACCAGCAGATCAGGGCAATGCAGGGCAGTGATGAATAAGGAGTCAATCCGTGATAAAATCGTATCACTACTGGAGGATGGGAAAATATATCAAAAATTACCTCATGACCCAACTCCAAAGCAACAATGGTCTTTGAACACAAGATTGTTCATGCTAAAACAAGGAGGCAGGCTGGGCAACCAGGACTACAATTGGCCTTACCGTAGCAATGGTTCAGCGCTATGGTCTTCCCAAGATCCACAAAGAAAATGTCTCTCTGACACCCATTGTGTCCTTTGTTAATGGCCCATCGTACCAATTGTCAGATTTCATAGCACGTGTCATTGGCCGACTTGTAAGAAAAACTGATAAAATGGTTAAGAATAGTGGTGAATTTGTCGAAAGGATAAGACAGGTTAGAATCCAAGAAGATGAGATGATATCTTTCAATGTGGTTTCACTTTTTACCAATATCCCAGTCGGCCTCACGGTGAGCGTCATGCTTGATCGGTTAAACCTTCAAGCAATTGGAAAATGGCTTGTCAGAACAGACAACTAACACCTGAGGATGTTGCTAGCTTTCTGGAGCCCACTATCGACAAATTTTTGGCACAGTGATAGGTTCATCAGTCTGCTGTTGTGGCTAATTTGGTGATTTAGAACTCAAACAAAATATATTTGGGTCTCATGAGAATTGGCTTCCACTATATTGGAACAGGTATGTGGATGATACCTTTGCCATTGTGCATACAAACATGGCAGACCATCACCTGGGGCAACTTGGCCAGGTATTCACCAGCATTAATTTCACAATTGAAATTGAAAAAGAAAAAACTTGGCCCTTTTTGCATGTGGAGGTTCGGCGTAAGCCTGACAGCGACCTCAAGACTTTAGTTTACAGGAAACTAACCCACACCAGCATATTACTGGATTTTAACTCCTGCATCTAAATCTTTCACAAATGCAGTGTAGCACAAACCTTGGCAGCTCAAGCATGGACTGTCATCTTCCAAAGCCAATGTAATTAAAGAAATCAGATTAGTTAGAGGAGTCCTTCTCAAAATGGGTACAGCAAGGGGATACTCCCCACCTTGAAAGAACCAAATTGGACAGAATGTAAGGAGCCAGACACACTTGGGCAATGTGTACTGCCATACTACCCAGGCCTTTTTGAAAGGATTGGCAGGATAGTATGCAGCGCATGGATTGGTATAGCCTACAAGCCTCTATGCACCGTCTGTAATGTCATTTCAAAACTAAAGGACATTATATCAACTGGTGACAAATTTGAAGTAGTTTACCATTCGTGAAAAAGCAACTGTGACCAATTTCACACTGGTAAAACTGGAAGAAATTTAAAAGAAGGGCTAGACAAACATGATAGAGCAATCAGGCTTGGAAAGGTGACACAGTCAGCCATAGCATGTCATTGGCTGCAATCTGGTCACAAATTTGACTTTGATGGTACCCGTGTCCTTGACATGATGTCCAACAAGCAGCACATGTTGATAATGGAAGCATGGCATGTGAAGAGCCGAGAGAGTGATCTAACTGAAGAGACTGAACATACCCACACAATACACACCTCTGATGCAAATGGTGCAAACAGCTGGAGAAGGTGAGCAACAAGCAACACTCAATCCCAAACACCACACCCACATGCGTACAACACCTAATGAGAACCCCAACACTCACACAACCCACAACTCATCACGTCCAACTCTGACACAAAACCAGCCATGTTTGTGCCTCGGAAACGGAAAAACAACAACAAGCACATACACATGCTCACCCACACACATACAACACCAAATCACGTGTAAGTAAAAAAAAAAAAAAAAAAAAAAAAAAAGCAGAGCAGCCCATCGATGATGTGATTTGACATTTATTTTGCTTGAGGTTTGCAACATAAAATAAAAAAGCACTCCTCCATTTGACCTCAAGCACCAGCATGTGACCTCAAATGAGCGGTCACATCAGATAAATACCAGACACAGTCTGAGGATCGGGGTCCATTGGCCTGAGAAAGCTTGCTGTGAAGTAGGTGAAATGTCGCCTGAGACTAGGTGTGCTCTTGCTTATTGCTAAAATTAGCATAGTAGATCTAGTTTATGTTTGGTTAGAAGTGCCTTCTTTGACTATAAATGGATGAGGTGTCTGTATGTGGCAGTCAAAATTTTTGTCTAAATTACGTATGTCCATTCATTAATTATGCACCATTGGAATGTACATTTTGACCCTTGAAACTGCTGAGATCCCTTTGAACCTTTAAGACCCTGAGGACCCAAAAAGTCTCCAAAGACCCAAAAGTCCCCAGGTCAGGTAAGGTATGGGAGCATGTGCCGGAGCAGCGCATTGCTGCATCCACTGTCCACCGGTACTCCAGGGGCCTCCGTCTGGCAATTCCCCAGGCAGATGGGTCCTGAGGAACCAAAACACCAAAAAAGTTCCCGAGGACCCAAAAGTTAATGAAGACCCCTAAGACTCTGTCGATCTTGAAGCCCCTTCAAGATTTGATGAAACTTCAAAAATCCGTTTGAATCCCCATGTTTTAAATTCATGCCATGTTAAGGTATATTAAGCAGCTCAATATATTGTTGCGGGGTCGGGTGAGAAGACCACGAGGTGGGGGAAGCTTCGTCAATTCTCACCAGACTCTGCGGAATTGTAGGCCATGGCTCACGGATAATTCCGTGACGCGGCGGGTCGCTTAACCGACCGTGGATGCCAATAACTCAACCGCGTGACCTCGGGTCGTCCTGTCTATAATCGGGTTACCCAATTAATTATGTGGTTTAACTACCGGGGAACCACACCCTCGGTACGCCTCATCCGAACCGGGTCACTCGACCGAATCGGATCACTTTTCTGGATCGGGTGCAGCCGAGCGACGCTGCCAAGGACGTACCAGCCAAAGTACGAACGGATCATTGGGAATAAAGACCCGGCTAAACTTGGATTCGAACCATGCTGGACCAATGAGAGAAAAGACAAAGGCAAGCTGGGAACATTCCTAATGACAATTATTTATTAACAGCAAGCGAGGAAAAGCATGTGGTACGACAAATATTTTTTGGGTATGTAACGCAGGGAAAGAGGAGAGAGGTGTGGTGCGACAATAATACAAGTACTTACGAAAGCAGACACAGTGCAGACTTGACGCGAGATTAATAAGAGTAACAACAATAAGGATATTCGACAGGTTTCGACAGGATAAAGGGTGAAAATGATTTAATAATCCTAACTTTTAGACCACTCCCTTATTTTCCCACTAAACAAAAGGAAGGGGTCTATCTGCACCTATATTGCTGGCATAACTGTCTCGGGACACCTATCTGTTGTATGCATGTGGTTCTGAGAACCGCAACAATATCATCCTACCATGGCATGGCATTCTAATTACAAAATCGATTCCAAAAACAATGATGACATTGCAACAAAGCATATATTAATTAACTCTGATCATATTTTCAACAATAATAAGAATAGTCGTATCATATGGCAACACTAATAATAATAACGAACATGTAATCCTTGCACTGGCCCCAAGCACATCTGTGCTTTGTGAAAGGCAAGCTAATGCTGAAGCAGTACAGAAGGTGGGTATGCAACAAGGCTGTGAAGGCCAATGAAAATTTGGTCCATTGGACCAACGGGCACACTCGTCTTTAAAAATATATATAAAAAAGTGTGTAAGATATGTTGGCAACCTTCGAATACGTAGCTGACAGGATAGATATCAAACTTTAAATATGCATCCTGGCTCGTGGTAGTCTGTGTAAAAACACAGAACAATCCACTGTATAAAGCAGTGTCAGCTGCTACAATGCTAACTGAAGCAGCATTCAGACTGCATGGGCTTTAGAAGCCATTTGTTGGCAAATCACCAGCCCACTCCTTGGGGAAAAGAATCAATCCACAATGCATTTCTGACTCCCAGATAGTCATCTTTCTGTTGAGATGCCTTTTTTTATAGAAGAAAAGTAAAAAAAAAAAAAAAAAAAACAGACATAAAATTGCTAAGCATGTGTACTTCAGTCCAAGATCAAAATACATAGCCAAACAAATATTGTCAAACTAATAAAAATCCATTTATGAAATCACAAGGACATTGATAAAGGTATTCTAACTTCCGTTGGAAGCAAGGAGAAGTTGATGTTTCAGGTGTTAACCTTTTGTTGTCGAAAAAAAAAAAAAGCTTGTCCAACTAACACACATGTATCTATTTTGCTCTATCAAAGGTCAAACATCTGAAAAATAATCTTGTCCTCGCTTCCGATGATGCTGAGCAAACCACAATCAACATTCTGTTGATTTCATCGATTGTTATATCCAGTCACTGGCACATCGACACTAACCTTCATGAGCAAGACTAGTTCTTCATTCTCAATGCACAATCCACCATGCCCTGAAGGTCCAGGCTCGTAGTCATACAAAAACACTCGCATCCTCACCCACAGGGACAGAATACATGGTCATACTATCAACGTTTTGTACCTCCAAGCTTGTCAAACTAATATACATGCATGTTGACCCTAAGGCAAAGGCTCATGGTCAGTCAAAAAATACATATCCCGGCTCATACACAACTCACACCTCTGATCGGAGATATAATGATACACAACTGACACCTCTTATCCATGTGTAACACCAGCAAATGATGCAAGGGTCCTGAACAACACTTGGTAACTGCCACATATCCACCTTGTTTCAGCACACATTATGAGTCAATATGATCTTTAACTTGAAAGATATATAAAAAAATCAAAATAAGATCTCTAACAGATGGCAGGATAAACACCAAACTTAAATACAGTAGAATCTGGATAATATGTGTATGCGTGAATATAAGCACAGATGAAAAAATAAGCACACATGGGTGTTCCTATTTTGTTTTTATATGTGCTTATTTTTTAATGGAGAAATGTCATAGTAAGGCTTTGAAAACTGAAAATATAATCAACTCAAACACGACAGTATTCGTGTTTTATTGGCATTGGCACATAAACTTTGTCCAAATTTCTTTCACGTCTGGTACTGGGAAATTACAAGAGTTGCACGTTCAAAATGATGTTCATCTGGGGTCTGAAAAGGGTGTTTTACGACCCTTTATTACAAAGGGTCATAAAACAACGTTTTTCAACATGATCAAAATGGACATGCCAGTGAAGCGTCAATAATACGCCCATGAAAAGAAGATTGAGATTATCACGTTTTACAATACTTATAAGAACCAGTACCAGACGTGTAATAAATTTGGACTGAACACGAGGACTTTGAAATGAATGGTGAAGAATGAGGAGATAAAGGTTCGAAGACGGTAGGGAGTTGAAGACGAGCCTTTTACCCAGACATGGAAAATGAACTTGTTGCAGAGTTTAACAGATACCTGCTCGAGGACTGAAAGTGTATTTAGTATTTGTTTTCAAGGTACAGATAACTAAAATTGCATCGATGTAAAAACTGACATCGATGCAGCCATTCTGAAGAACATTTACCATTAGAAGCACATATTTCTGGCTTTTTGAATATAAGCGCATACGTGGTCCACTTAATCTAAAAATAAGCACATATGCTTATTATCCTGATTCTACTGTTATGTATAAATACCATCATTGAAGTTTTTCGCGAATGAAACGCGGACATCACAGCAGAATGGTAAATGTGATACTTCTGCACCATCCCATCCCATCTCATCACATCC
>NC_140965.1:111441498-111478998 GCF_056783735.1 Eptatretus burgeri | reverse complement strand
CGCCGAAGGTGCAAAAGTTTCAAAACCCGAAATGTAAACGTCGGCATTTATTTTCAAAATATAATTTACTGCGCGCGCGCCAAAATGCCGAGTCATCTTTAACCAAACTGCGCAGTTCGAGCTTCACAGTAGAACTGCACAGTAGTCTTCGGTCATAACTGAACATTGAGAACTTGTGGTATTATAGAGATGACCGTGACCCCCACACAGGGGTAATTTTAAAAAAAATAATATTTAGTCATGTGGACATTTGCTTAATAGGGTATTGTACCACTTAATAGGTGGTGAACTTCACAGAAATACATTTTTTGGTGATTCAATAGGCCAAACCACATTTATAGTTGATGGCTTGCTTTCCATGAAAATATCTACTCTGGCTTCAGTTCCAAACTAGGTCGAACTTAACTATTTAATTTTTGAACTTAACAGAAGTAGCACTGTCCAGACCACTCGGTAAGCGCAGTCCAGGCAGGAATTTGGAATTTAGTCAAGAAGCCAGCGATAACTTAGTTTTTGTTGGCTGAACTCGGAAGCGGAGTGATGAATCACTCCTCTTTGGCATAAGCAACATTATTTTTTTCACGTGAGTGATGTGTCCTCTTCCGCCATTCCTCCCCCAACATGTCTTTCTCTTTCCGAGACATGGCGCATGCTGCTCTCCAATCTCTTGGCTTTACATTCAGTTGTAAGGCACACTGAAGTGCAAAAGTCTCATTTTGAAGAAGTAGAAGTTGTGCATTCGAATTGTTTGTGTGTGTATATATATATATATATATATATATATATATATATATATATATATATATATATATATATATATATATATATATATATATATATATATATATATATATATATATATATATATATATATATATATATATATATACACACACGGTACTGTTTATACAAAGCTCATACCTCATTTCAAAATCCATGCTGTGCGCCTCCTGAGCCACCTTGCATCATGGGAAATCCTTCTCAAATGCCAAGAAATGCACCCTTAAAGTAAGGCACGATAATCTTTTGGGGATCAGGCACCCTCAAAACTTATAAGTGGTTCAGCTTCTCAAAAGCCCTCCACGAGGATCACAAGAAGACTCACACAGAGTAATGTTCCACACCAAAGTGTATGCAAAAACCCACTTGTTTGGTGTGCAGCATTCATGAGTCCACCCCCCCTCCCCCTTGTGCAGCCATATGTGGGTTTTAGAAGGTGGAATGGAGCTCTCACATGTCTCAAAGTATCCTCTTCCGTGTGTGTGTGTGTGTGTGTGTGTGTGTGTGTGTGTGTGTGTGTGTGTGTGTGTGTGTGTGTGTGTGTGTGTGTGTGTGTGTGTGTGTGTGTGTGTGTGTCATGTGTCGTTATCATAATTGAAGGTTTCGGGGGGTAGAACGGAGTCCTACCAAGACTCAAAGTATCCACTTCTGCTTTAGTAAGGGATCCCAGTTCATGGACCGAGCTGTTGAACTTTTGTTGTTCTTCGAGTTTTGTTCCGAGCGCTCTTTTCCGGATAGTCACTGAACCCCTGAATGCCTCCAATTGTAGTTCATTTATGTTAATATTCCCGGGGATGGTTTTCAAAATCTCAGTGAGTTCTTATTTATTATTATTATTGCTCCAATTATCACTGTTGCAATTTCGATGCTCTTCAGCTTCCAAGATCTCTTGATCTCATTTTTGAGTTCCTGGTATTTGGTAATTTTCTTGATTTCTGCATTATTTAATCCAAATTCGTTGGGCATTGACATATCAATCAGCAATGCTGTATTTTCCTTTTTGTTCCTGTGAATGATTTCTGGTCGCAAGGCTTTGTTTTCTATGTTCACGTTCGATGGGATCATAAGGTCGTACGTGAGCATGACGTGCCGATTTTCAATGATTGCTCTTGGTTCATGTTTCCATGTGTTTTCTGCAACTGGGATGTTGAAATTTTTCCAGATATGCCTATGAATTGCTTTGCACACTTTGTTGTGCCATTGTGTGTAAAGTTGTTCTGATAGTTTTTTTGCATCCTGCAAGCAGGTGACTAGTATTTTTGTCTCAGTCTTACAGAATTGTCACTTGTCCGTCTGGCTCATTTCTGCCATATTGTTGCGAAATCGCGCCCGCCAGCGTGTGACCCGCCGCTCGACTCGAATGGCGGCCGCCTTGCCAAGCGGAACGGACAATTCTGTCGTGACCCTCTCGGAACAATGCCGGGAGCTAGTCATGGGTAGGGGTTTAACCCCACCACGACCGTGCCAATTGCCCACCCACGCAGGATAGGGTTGCTCGCCAAATTCGATCGACCTAAGTACCTGCGCGGATGGTCGACCGGGCGATCGTACCTTGCCGCAGGCCGACTCCGGACACGAACCGCTTAAGCGGTCCGTTCCATGCTATTGGGATAACCGAGCGGTGTTATCGTCGGCCTCGACGGTGCTGATTAATTATCGGGCGTATTAAGCCCACTACGAACCCTTTACGTGAAGCAGGATGGAGGGTCAATAAAGAAAAAACGAAGCGAAATGGGAAAACTGTTCACACAATGCACATTTATTACGTGACACACGGAAAGCACACATATACAGCCAAACAGTCAAAATGCACATGTAGTAGTTACAACAAGAGAAACAATGACGCAGAGTTACTACCAAATACGCGCACACACGGCAACACTTATACAGTTCTACTTTACAGACGGTGCGGGAATGGCTGTAGAAGGAGAGCGGTGAAGGTGGTGGAGGGTTTATCTGTGGTGGTTTGATGGTTATGGCGGTTGAGACGTGGTTGGTTCAAAATAAAGATAGAACAGAAAAACAGCTATCTCAAAGCGTCGCAGCCCGAATGAATCACATAAATCCCTCTAAACAACGGGTTTGGGGCTAACTACACATGTACTTAGAGTTATCTCATCTATGGGCCCTGAATGGTGGTTTGCGAATTTCCACAGCCGTAACACTACCCCTTCCCCTTTTTACAGACTCGTCCCGAGCTGTGAAATTTTCGTGTGCCATCATGTGTAGTTCTCCCCTTGTACGTTTTACCTTCGGATCGCTGAGTGCAACATTCATGGTATTCGTGTCCCCAAAATAAATAACCTGAGGGCTGAGTAACTAACTTAACAAACCCACTCACTCAGACGACTTAAATAAAATTTCCGGCACTAAAACAGACATGCTGGGGGCGCACTCATATGTACAGTACATCTTAACCTTAACTTACAAATTTTACACTAAACCATGGCCCAGGATCAATGGACTCTGCAAAGCGAAAAGCAGTTAGCAGGGAGCCAGGCTGCTCGCATGCAGTCTCTGGCTCAAGCAATGCAGGTGGCAGGGAACGTGGCCGGCTGCTCACACACAGTCCTCGGCCTCCCCCTGTTAAATGGGCACAGCGAACAACGGCGCATGGGCTGCGCAAATGCAGTCTCCTTGTGCGGCTGCCTACAGGGCAGTCCCTGCAGCACGCGCGATGATCTGACCCAGCAAACAACGTTGCACGGGCCGCCAATGTGGTCCCTTGATGCGGCTGCCTACATGGCAGTCCCTGCAGCTTGCAAACTGTTGCTTGTTGATCCTGGCACACATGGCAATGAACAGGGGGGGGGGGGCAAAGCAAAATTGAACGGGGCAAACGCAGATGAGGGCAGTGGGCATGGCATGGCAAAGGCAGCAGGCAACCACAGCTTGCAGAACAAGGCCGCTGCAGGCAAACACAGCCGGAAGACGAACTGGCCGGCACAGGCCTTTTGAAGCACAGCAGCTGCAGACAATCTGGCCGGTCCAGGCCTCGCAGCAACACAACAGCCAGCCGATGAAGTTGGCCGGCACAGGCCTTCAAGCAACACAGCCAGCAGATGAAGCTGGCCATCCTTTGCCTTTTGGTGGAGGGAGTGCGGTGGTGCTGGCCACTCGGAAGGCCGGCTCAGACTTACCTACCTGTCTCCCTCCCACCTATCGCCTTTGCCTGTCACTGCACATACCCACTCCCTTAATTTGTAAAAACCCAATTTAGCCCCAATTAATTTTTTGGTTTAATTTTCTTTTTATTACTCACTATAAATCGTCCCCTAACCTCCTTTACTGTCCTTGTTCGGCTAACCTATCGTCTACTAGCCTACTCCTAACCCCTACGTTCCCTTCCCGGAAGGGAACAAGGGATAGCTAGCGTCCTGTGTCGAGGCCCAACAAAGCCTCAGGATGGCCTCCCCAGACTTCAGCGATCTAACCCAAAGTGTGTCCAGCGGCCCACAACGAGAGCGAAGGGATGGATGGTGCGGAGGGGTACATCTCCTAATCTACCCTAATCATTATCTCTTAAGCTACCCCGGGGCTTTCAACAAGTGCCTCATGCTTAAACTATTGGTTCTAACAACCCAGATTCCCGTCGCCTGTGTTGGTGTCCTCACAATTTCGGGCCTAGCCCCCACCCCCAATTTTCTTCCCGTGCCCTCACACGGTCTCATGGCTGGGACACGTGGCTCCCCTTGGCAGGCGCGACCCTCTGCCGATTCTCCAGCTATGGCACCCCCGGGCACTACACTGCCTCCGAGCCTACCAGCTCCCTAAACACCGGGGAGTGCCCCCCATGGCAACTCCCCTGAAACGCTCACGTGGCAGGCCGGCTTCCCGGGCCCCTTTCCGAGGGTCACCCGTGCCCACAACACTGCCCACGCGGCTAACGGCGCCCCGGGCCCCCGTACCATGTGGGCGCACCCGTGCCCACTACGCTATCCCGGCCCCCCATGGGCCCTTGGCCTACTACGGCTGACTAGCCTGGTGCCCGGGGTACCCACTCAGAGATACTCACCTTTCGCAGCCATGCTCCCAGCCCGTCAACAGGACTCCTGCACCCCTCCAAACGGGTTTCGAGCCTACTTTCCCACCAACAACAAAACGACCTCCATTTTGTCAATTTAACTAACCCAGCTAACTCACTTTACACTGACCCCAGGGTCCCTTGGGCGGGAGTCACTCCTCCCCCCAATCACTCATCGCACTATGTGTTCCACATTTGCTCCATACACACAGACCCGCTGGCCTCACTCACTCATCATGTACTCACCTCACAACTCTTCAACACACACACCGCTGAACTCTGCCATCCTTCAAGCTACCTCCCCTAACTTCCTCGTGCTCCCGCGTCGTCCCTTCAACTGCAGCACATTCCATTTAACACTACGTAGCTAAACTACGTCCCTTTTACACATCCAAAGTCTGTCTCTGTCTTCAAATCCTTATTCGCAGGGGGGACTTCATCCCTCCCTACTGGGGTCGTGAACTCGTTGCAAGGCTCTGCGAGCCTTGCGCCTCTGCGGGAGTGGCTGTTCCAGCACTGACTCCTCCGGCAAGACATATCCATGAGGGCGTAAGGTCGCCCTTGTAAGGTCTCAGGCGGTCCGCGTGGACGATCCGGTGAAGGGCCTGTGGTCCCATTTTAATTTTTAGGACCACGTCACTGATTTGCCAGGACGACCCCCGGGCCCTGCCAAGGTGAGGTGAGCTTCGGGCATCTGCCCTTCCTCCGCCGGGGGTTAAAGAACCAAATCTTCGCCCCCGGTGGGTATTTGCTCACCTGGCTCCGGTGGTCATACCTGCGCTTCAACTTTATGCCCGCCTGTTGGAGCTGGTGTCGTGCGAAGGCATGGACCTTCTCCATGCCTTCCTCCAACCGACGGGCATAGCCCTCCCCCGGGGGCCTATCAAGCCGCTCAGGCATCTGACCGCACAATAAATCGACGGGGCTTCTCAGCTCCCGTCCATACATCAACAGCGCTGGACAACACGCGGTAGACCCGTGCTGGGACGCGCGATAGGCCATCAGGAGGTACGGGAGATGTTTTTTCCAGTCCTGCTGGTTGGTGGCCATGAAGAGGGCCAACTGTTGGACCAGGGTCCTGTTGAACCTCTCCACCATGCCATCAGACTGTGGTCTCAAGGGCGTTGTCCGTGTCTTTCGAATTTCCAGGAGTCTGCACACCTCCTTTAGTAATTCGCTCTCAAAATTTCGTCCCTGGTCTGTGTGCAGCTCCTGCGGAATCCCATACCGGCATGTAAATCCTTCTCCAAAGGCCTTTGCCACGACCCCTGCTTCCTGGTTGTGAAGGGCAAAGGTCTCTGGCCATTTGGTGAAATAGTCCATAATTACGAGGGTGTACTTATTACCCTGGTGAGTGGGGGGCAGTGGTCCCAAAATGTCCATGGCCACTCGCTCAAGGGGGGCCCCAACCTGATGTAGTTGGAGTGGGGCCCTCATCCTCTGTGGCGGTCCCTTTTTCACAGTACAGGCGTCGCATGCTCGACACCAGTTCTGTACATCGCACCCCATGTTAACCCAATAGAACCACTGGCGGACCCGAGATTTTGTTTTGGTCCTGCCCAAATGGCCGCCGGCGTGGGTACCGTGCACTTGTTTCAAAATTTGGGTCTTCAACCCATCAGGGACTATCACCAGCCAAGAAGTTTGTTCGGACGGAATCTCCACCCACTTGCGATATCAGATATTGTCCCTCATTTCTAGGGTCCTCCACTGAGCCCAGTATGCTTTTGTTCGTGCTTCGAATGGGGCGATCTCCTCCCCACTGGGCCTCCTGTTTTCCTGGACCCATTTGTACACTGGCCCTATCACGCAGTCTTCCCACTGGGCCGTGCTCCATGCCAATCCACCAAATTCCTCTCCCACCGTTAGTGGCAAAGTTGGGCCTACCACCCGGGCCGCACTGACTGGGAGTTTCGGGGAGGTGTCTGCCAATTGGTCCCTCTCCTCATGTCTCGTGCAATATCTGCAGTTTTCTCCCAGACAGGGGTGTCGAGAGAGCGCATCGGCATTCCCATGAGCCTTACCGGCTCTATGGACCACACTGAAATCGTACTGCTGCAACTTGTCCAACCACCTTGCAATCTGGCCTTCCGGTTCCTTGAACCGTAAGAGCCATTGCAAGGAGGAATGGTCAGTTCGAACCAAAAATTTCCTCCCGTACAAGTACGGGTGAAATGGCTCACCGCAGACAGCATAGCCAATACCTCCTTGCGAGTTACGCAATAATTTCGTTCGGGCCTACTCATGGCCCGACTGTAATACGCGATCACTCTTTCCACGCCCCCCTGTGTCTGAGACAAGACTGCTCCCAATCCTTCCTGGCTTGCATCCGTGTCCAGAGTATACATCCCGTCATCGGTGGGGTACGCTAACACGGGTGTGGATGTCAAACACCCCTTTAATTTGAGGAAGGCCTCCTGGCACTACCCTGTCCAATTAAATCTCCACCCCTTCTCCGTTAACCGGTGAAGGGGCCTGGCTATCTCCGCAAAGTTTGCCACGAAGCGCCGGTAGTAGAAGCAAAGTCCCAAAAAGCCCCGTACCTGTTTTGACAGTTGTAGGTACGGGCCACTCCTATACCGCTGTAATTTTTTCCGGGGTCGGTCTTCACCCCCTCGCGGCCTATCACGTGTCCGAGATCGGCCACCTCTGTCGCGAACAAAGTGCATTTCTCCGGGCTCAACTTTAGTCCTGCCTGCCTGAGGCGCCCAAACACCTGGTCCAAATTGGTTATCTCCTGGGTGAATGTTTCAGCGTGTACCAGGACGTCATCCAGATACACCAGGCATGATTGCCACAGCATGCTGCCTAGTACACGCTCCATCAGTCTCTCAAAGGTGGCGGGGGCGTTACACAAACCGAACGGCATCACAGTGAACTGATACAGTCCCTTCCCTGTGGAAAATGCCGTGTTCTCCCCCGTCTTATCCATCTCCACCTGCCAATACCCACTCTTGAGGTCCAAAGTTGAGAACCATTTAGAGCCTGCAATGATGTCGAGGGTATCGTCAATTCTCGGCAGGGGATAGGAGTCTTTGAGTGTCACGTTGTTCAGCTGGCGATAGTCCACGCAGAAACGTGTGGTCCCATCCTTCTTTTTGACCAGCACAACTGGTGACATCCAAGGACTTCCCGAGGGCTCAATGACACCTGCATTGAGCATCTTTTCAACCTGTTCATCAGCCTCCTCTCTTTTGCTCCATGGGAGCCTTCGAGCAGGCTGACAGACAGGCCGGGCCCCATCGGTGTGGATCTGATGTTGCACCAGGCCCGTATGTCCAATATCCTCGGGTGACAAGGAGACGATCCCCATGTGTTGGTCGACCAGTTTGTATAAGGCCTCCCGCTGGGCATCCTCCAAATCTACACTACTCCGATTTACCATCTCGCAAATGGGACTGGGCCAATTCCTAATCATGTCTGGAGACTCCCTCTGGGGCCGGTCCGGCTCGACGTTATCGTCCCTCAGCTCTGCGACCTCTTTTACTGGGGTGCAATCTGCCACCTTCGTGCCCTTCCTGATAGTGCGTGGTTCCGTGCTAACATTTATCACCCGGACGGGCACTATTGGCCCGTCGGCACTTACCAGAGTGTGGCCCACGACTAAACCCGGGGTTGATGGCCCTGCCGGTAGTTCCACCAGGCCGCAGGAGCCCTGCCACATTGGGTGTGCTCGCCACTGGGCCGGGACCACTGCCTCGGCACCCGGGGGAATGACCACGGAGTCAGGAGCCTCCAGCTCCACCCTCTCATCCATGCTCACGCCCCCTCACGGAAACACCTCACCACCCAACTGCATGACCCCCTGGCCAAAGTCGATCTTACAACCACCGGCCGTTAGCACATCCAACCCTATTAGACATGGGTCGCACACCTTCACCACCCAAACCTCTATCCTTGTTTTCATGGTTCCCAATTTAAACGACACAAAACCACGTCCTATGATGGGGGCCGTTGCCCCGGTAGCTAGCTGCAAACTATGGTTTTGCAGACAGTGGATCTCATCCCAACCATCGACACTTGAATCAAGGACCACAGGGCTGATGATCGTGGCGCTTGCTCCTGTGTCCACAACGTCGTCTACCCCTAAGCCGGCAACTTTGCACCGAATTGTTAAGCTACCATTGCCAATTTTTTTTTTTTTTTTTGTATACCTTGGTCGAGGCTCGTATGAGAGCGAACACACAACTCACAGCAAGGAGGCATGAGACAAGAGGGGCGGGAGTGGAAGGGACAAAACAGTGGGGAACAGACACATTAGGTGAACTGTGGAAGGGAGAGGGATGGGGATGGGACGGGGAACATGGCGAAGAGAAGGTGGACATTTCAGGGACTTTCAGGAAGGAAAGCAGGAGAAATGAAGGAAGTGGGCTTGGGTGGATTATCGGGGGTAGAAAAGATCGAGGATTTGGATGGGGGAAGATAAGAGGTGGTGGTGAACAGCTGTTTTGAAAGCCTGAAGGGAAGAATGGGAAAGAATAGAGTGAGGAAGTTTATTCCAAAGGCGGGAAAAAAGAGGAATGAAAGAGTGAAGATGAGCAGTGATTCGTGATTTTGGTAGTTTTACCAGAAGGGGGTTGTTGGCGGACCTTGAGCGCCCTGTGGAAATATGGTGGGGACAAATCGCAGAGAGAGCAGGGGGGGCAAGGCTGGAGAGGAGTCGGTAGAAGACAGAAAGACCACCGACCAACCTGCGGTGATTGAGTGAGAGGCCCAAAGACTCAGCTTCATTGCGGGAGATGCCGATGATCTTAAATGCCCTGGTTTCGACAGCGTGAAGCCGAGAAAGGTGGGAGGCAGGAGCACCAGCCCAGAGGGGAGAGCATTACTCCATCAGGCTACGGACAAAAGCTTTGTAAGTGGTCAGGAGCTCAAGAGGGCCGAGGAAGGACTTAGCACGACGGAGGATTCCCAGTCGGCGACTGGCTTTTGAGGCGAGGTTGGAAATGTGACTTTCCCAGGAAAGGTCATGGCAGATAGTGAGACCGAGAAGCTTGAAAGAAAAGACTTCTTCCAGAGGATTGTTGAGAAAGTGGATGGGGGCAAAACACGGTCCTTTCGAAGAGACATAGTGAGAGTGTGAGATTTGTCTGGATTGAAAGACATGTTCCACGTGTTGGACCAGTTTGTGATTTTATCCAGATCTGCAGTGAGTGAAGAAGCTGCTGCTTGCCGGTCTGAGGGATGACAGATGGTACAGCAGAGGGTGGAGTCGTCGGCAAAGAGAAATAGAGGATTTTACAGAGAGTCCGAGAGATCATTGATGAAAACCAGAAAAAGAACAGGGCCCAGAACGCTACCTTGAGGAACTCCAGCCTGCACAGGAAGAGGGGATGAAAGAACTCAATTTAGGGCCACACGTTGACTGCGACAGGAGAGGAAGTCTGCGAGCCATGAGTGGAGATGGCCTTGAATACCATGGGAAGAGAGTTTGGTGAGTAGGGCAGGGTGCCAGACTGTGTCAAAAGCACGTGATATGTCCAGGGATACGGCTCGGATTTCCTGTCTGGCATTGAGGACCTCCATCCATTGATGGAAGAGCAGAAGCAGCATATCCAGGGTAGAGTGACCTGGTCTGAAACCAAATTGATGATTGGAAATCAAGCCATTGGAGAAGAGGAAGGATTTCATATCTGAGGCGATGATGGATTCCATCACCTTGCTGATGATTGGGAGAAGGCTGATTGGTCTGTAGTTACAGGGATCTGTTTTTGCACCTTTTTTATGCAGGGCAGTGATGTTAGCAGATTTCCAAGCAGATGGCAGATGACCTTGAGCAAATGAGAGGGTGAATAGAACAGAGAGTGGGTGAGCAAGAGCAGAAGAGCAGGCTTTGAGGACACGTGGGCTGATGCCGTCTGGACCGGTTGCAGAATCTGACTCGAGGTTTGAAAGCAAGCTCTCCACCTTGTCAGGAGAAAAGGATACAGAGTCCAGGGACAGTTGGGTGCGACTGGGTAAAGTGGGTAGAGATAGTGATGGGTTGAGGACACAAGATTTAGCTGCAAACACCGAGTTTAGACATTCAGCTTTATCACGTGTGGAATC
This sequence comes from Eptatretus burgeri, assembly GCF_056783735.1. Lineage (NCBI taxonomy): Eukaryota > Metazoa > Chordata > Myxini > Myxiniformes > Myxinidae > Eptatretus > Eptatretus burgeri. The sequence goes on along the minus strand of NC_140965.1, from coordinate 111,468,146 downwards.
AGCAGTGCGGCCATTTGAGGTAAGGGAGGGGATGGAGGGGGAACATACACCAGAAACAGATTTGATTAAACGCCACCAGGATTTTGAGGAGGGAGAGAGGTTTGAGAGTTCAGACTTGAGATGAGAAAGATGTTGTTTTCTGGCTCTCCTGAGGGTAGATACACACTTGTTCCGAGCTTTGTGGAAAGAACTGAGATTGCCCTCAGTTGGGTTTGCTTTCCATGAGGCAAAGGCAAGTTGTTTCAGGACAACTGCCTCACCACAAGCTTCAGTAAACCAAGGGCGGGAGGAAGGGTAAGACAACTGAACACGAGAGGGGATAAATCTGTGCATGAGGGAGAGCAAGTTTCTTTGAAAGAATTCCCAGGATGAGTTGATGTTTGAGAAAGTAGTGATAGGAGACCAGTCTCTCAGTTTGATGGCTGCTCGGAGACCCTGCCAGTCGGCTTGAGTGAAATGCCAGACTCGACGGCGGTGAGGTGGTTCTCTGATAACAGCCAGAGAGATGTCCACTTTGACAAGGACGTGGTCAGAAGAACCAATTGGAGCGAAGGAAGAGCAGCAGATATTGTCAGGGAAATTTGTCAAAATCAGATCCAGAAGAGATGGAGTACCATTGGTTGAGATCCGGGTCGGGAAGTTGACCGATTGAGTCAGTCCCAATGAGTTGCAGAAAGCTTTTGCTGAGGTGCCATGGCAGGTGAGAGAGGTACCCACACCGAGCCAACTGGCGTGATGACAATTGAAGTCACCACATAAGAGGAAGAGAGAGTTTGGATGAGAAGATAGAAGATGGTCCATGTTTTCGGAGAGTGAGGTGTAGATGGAGTCATCACTGTTCGGTGGACGGTACAGTACACATATAAACATGAGGTGGGAGTGGAGGGAAGCCGAAGCCAGAGGTATTCCTGGGGGTGTGGGGGAGTGAGAGCAGTGCATGGAGAGTGAGGAATAGAGTCTTTGATGAAGAGAGCAACACCTCCACCAGGACGAGGCTCAGGTCTGTCATACCGTAAGAGGGAGTAGCCAGGGAGAGATACTTGGGAGTCAGACACGTCTTGGGAGAGGAAAGTTTCTGTTAGGCAGATAATGTCTGGTTTGTCAGTGGCAACCTGTATGGAAAGATCTGAAAGGTTTGAGCGAAGGCCCCGGATATTTGAGGTCCACACTTTTAATGAAGAGGAAGGGGAGGAGGCTTTGGGTGCAGGAGGTGGAGGGGGAGGGGGAGGGTAGGACAAGGGATGAGGGGGCAGGTAAGGAGGGTTGCTGAAGCAGTGTGGGGTATTGCAGAACAGCGAGGGGAGGGGGCCGAATGAGGAGGAGAAAAGGCTCTGTGGTGCTGGGGGAGAGGGGGACAAGAGACAAGGAAGAAGGCAGTTGAGGATTTGAGGAGGAGGAGTGAAGAGATGGAGGTGAGAGGGCAGTGGAGGGAGGCAGGTTGGTGGATGAGAGGGGGGGCAACTTTGAGAAGGCAGAGTGAGGGGATGAAAGGTGGGAGAAAGGTGAGGGGGGATTTTTGAGAGAGGTGAGGGGGGCTTGGAGGGAGAAGAGTGGGATGGTTGCTTTGAGAGTGAGAGTGAGGGGTGAGGGGGGTGAGTTGGCACTGAAGTTGGAAAAAAAGAATGTTTGATGGAAAGCGAGCATCCATGGCAAACTGTGGTTTTTAAAAGTTTTAGGTCAGAGATGCGATTTAACACAATTGTTGATGGATGCAATGAAGGCGAATTCAGAGCATGGAGAGAAGAAACGCTGTAACAGTTGGATTTTTTAGGCAAGGAATGAAGGAGAGGTCGAAATGAGGGCAGTCTGTTAAAATAGCAGAAGAGTAGTGCATTGTGAAACAGTAAAGAGTACCACATGTGTGAGAGAGGAAGATGAAGCATTATAAGATCGTTTTTGTAGTTAAAAATAATGTATGAGAGAGTTCAACAGATTAGGTCAGGAAGTGTAAAAAAAGAAAAAAAAATCGAGGAAGAAGACGAGGAGGAAGTTAAGAGGAAGAAGACGAGGAGGAAGTTAAGAGGAAGAAGAAGAAGCAGAATCGGTAGAAGGTGAGCGTGTTGTTGTTGTTGTTGGGTATATATATATATATATTTTTTTGTTGTTGTTGTTAATATTAATATATGAGAGTTCAACAGATTAGGTCATGGAAGTGTAAAAAAAAAAAAAAAAAATCGAGGAAGAAGACGAGGAGGAAGTTAAGAGGAAGAAGACGAGGAGGAAGTTAAGAGGAAGAAGAAGAAGCAGAATCAGGAGAAGGTGAGCGTGTTGTTGTTGTTGTAGGATATACATATATATATATATATATATATATATATATATATATATATATATATATATATATATATATATATATATATATATATATATATATATATATATATATTTTTTTTTTTTTTTGAGATAAGAAAGAGATTAGTTGGGAGAATGGGGGATGTTTGGAAAGTGGGGAGGATCAAAATTGAAGGTAATGGGGAGGATAGAAATTAAAGGTAATGGGGAGAAAAAAAAAATTGGCCACAATTGATGACCTGTCGCAGTTCTGAGGGCTCTTCTCCGTCCGAGTCTGCCGAACACGGCCCTCCATGTTCGGCACTTCTTAGTTTCCTCGAGACTGGTGGGGGGGGTGATGGTTGGGCCTGGCTATACCTATTGACCCGGGGCGGAGTTGGTGGTCTGGGGGGCCATGGCTCTTCCCTTCGCGGGGGCCTTTCTCTGCGCGGGGCGTTACACTCCCACTGCAGGTGATCCCTTGTGCCACAATTATAACACCTCCTCTGGTAAGGTGTTTGCCTCCGGTACACGGAATTATACCCCCCTCCGTTCCGAATTGGGATACCCCTGATGGCCCATCCCCCACCCTTCCTGGGCCCGACCGCCTCTCCCCAGGTCTCCCGAACCGGTGGTCGAACATGCCCTGCACCATCTTTTCCATTCGCGCTTGGTCGCCCATGGTTGTCCTGGCTCCCAGTGCACTGTCGTTCACGGGGCCCACCTGTCGGACTGCCACCGCATGCCGCCCAGCCCCTCCCAATGGCGTTCTGGCTACCTTCCAGCAGGCGGCAGTATCAACCGCCTTCTGGAAGTTGTCCGGGCGCCATACGGTCAGCAATGCTCCGACATCGGTGTCTCCTATCGCTCGGAGAAAATGGTCCAGGGCAATCTGCTCCTGGTACTCTGGCGGCATGTTGGTGTGCGCGATCCCCACCAAGCGGCGAATGTCGTGTGCCAATTCTCCCAGTGGTTCCTGGGAGCATCGTTTGCGCCCGTTGAGCTGAGCTTTAACAAGCTCGCTCTGCTGGTCCATGCCAAATCGGTTTTTAGGGCCGAATGGAGATCCTCCAGGGTCACCCCATCACTGGGTACCGTGGTCAGGACTTCCAAGGCCGCGCCATGCAGGGCCGCCATGAGTTGTGCCACACCTTGCACCTCGTTCCAGCCATTGCTTCTGGCAACACACTGGAACTGGGCCATGTACGCCCTCAAGTCCGTCTTGACATCCTACGGGGGTAGCGGCACCCTTGGTCCTTTCGAGGTCCCCCCCCTCCTGTTCCCCAGGGACTCCCGGAGGGGTGTACCTCCCCAGTCCCAACGGTGCCTCACTCCCGCAGGGTTTGAGCCATTTGCCTGGGGGCTCTACCACCCCTGTCCGTGCCCTGCGTCGTCCCGCTTACTCCCCCAAGCCATTGGACTCGCACTCTGCACAGCCACCGGAACAGTCATACTGGGTTCCCCCCTTAGGCCAAAAGACCCCACGGCCTCTACCCTCCCCAAGCTTGGCATGCTCACCCCCGCATCGGGCAAGCCTCCTCCTCCGCCCTGTGACACCGGCCCCACCTGGGCATGATCGCCTCGAGGGAGTATATCCTCTCCCCCTGTTCCCGAAGGAGGTCACCCTGCCTCTCACACCAGGTCTCCACACAGTCCGCCAGCTCACCCCCTTTGTCCTCCACTAACTCCGTGTGTGTGTGCGTCTCTAACCCCGTCTGGATCGTGTAGTCTCTCCTTTACCGTTCCCATCTCCCGCGTCTCTATTATTAATTCTGCCGTCGTCACCTCATGTCTCGTCTCACACGTCTCAGTCACCCCATTTAGTTTTTCCCTCTTGGTCACCGTCACTTTCTCTGTCACGACCCTCGCCCAACACGTCTCCTGAATTACTTTGCCCTCACCCGCCTCCATTTCGGGCCTGACAACACTCCCGCCCAGCTCGTTCGTCCCCACACGTGGCGTCGCCATTTTGAGCTCCCCGGTTATTGCCTTCATGCCCGCCTGCAGGCTTCGGCCCATGTTCTGCGTCTAACCCCTCATTTTTTTTCCATTTCTTCCTTCACTTGTTGCGCATTTACTTTCATTTCATTCGTGCTTGTCTCCATTTGTTGCGTATTCGTATCCATTTTCGTTTTCATTTCGTTCATTTGTTGCGTATTCGCTGTTATTGCGTGCAGAATCCTGTCGAGTGCACTCGGTTCGACAAGGATCGGGGGTTTTGGCGGAGAGAGGGAGGGAGGTGTCATACGCCGCGGCCACTGCCACGCCCATTTCGTCTCTGGGTTCGGTTGGGGGGGAAGTTCGTCCTGTACAACCAGCATTTCCTGCATGGGGATCCCATCTTGGGCCATGGAGTCTAACATTTCTAAATCCATTCCTACTACCCCCGGCTCTCGCTCTCCTTGAGACTCCATCTTATTTCTCGTAACGGGTTAATTTGGCCTGCTCGTAATTTAGAGGGAATCGGGGGTCGCTCCTCTCACCCCTGGACCGATTCCCCGTGAATTTAGCTTGGAGGCGGGAGGGATTTGAATCCCACTCCTGGACACCAGTGTTGCGAATTCGCGCCCGCCAGCGTGCGATCCGCCGCTCGACTCGAATGGCGGCCGCCTCGCCTACCGGAACGGACAATTCTGTCGTGACCCTCTCGGAGCAATGCCGGGAGCTAGTCATGGGTTGGGGTTTAACCCCACCACGACCGTGCCAATTGCCCACCCGCGCAGGATAGGGTTGCTCGCCAAATTCGATCGACCTAAGTACCTGCGCGGATGGTCGACCGGGCGATCGTACCTCGCCGCAGGCCGACTCCGGACATGAACTGCTTAAGCGGTCCGTTCCGTGCTATCGAGATAACCGAGCGGTGTTATCATCGGCCTCGACGGTTCCGATTAATTATCGGGCATATTAAGCCCACTACAAACCCTTTACGTGAAGCGGGATGGAGGGTCAATAAAGAAAAGATGAAGCGAAACGGGAAAACAGTTCACACAATGCACATTTATTACGCGACACATGGAAAGCACACATATACAGCCAAACAGTCAAAATGCACATGTAGCAGTTACAACAAGAGAAACAATGACGCAGAGTTACTACCGAATACGCGCACACGGCAACACATACAGTTCTACTTTACAGACGGCGCCAACACATTTACTCAAAAGCAAAGGAAAGAAGCCACCCTCATAGACAAGGGGGCAGACGGGCCTGTCGGCCAATATGCGCGCGTGACCTGAAGGAGCAGCCAGGTCCGCGAGACCGGGTGGGTCCTACCCGCGTCCTCGTGACTCGTTGGTGGACCAGCCGCATGTGTGGCCGCGTGGCTGTGCCCTGACTCCATGCTCCTTGGCGGGTTTCATTGGCACAACGTTTGGAGTGGGGTGGGAACGGGGCCCCCTTTGTTGCACTATCTCAGCGCGGAGGAAAAGGGGGAATTGTTGATGCCCTGGGGGAGGGAGAATGGCTGGCTAGCTTGGGTCCCGCGACGAGCGATTTCCCACCGCGACCTCGTCGCCGACCGCCGTCCTTCTCCCTCAGATCCGAGCTCCTTGGCCTCTTCCCACAACTCTCCTCAGCCGACTGCAGAACCCAACTCGATGCCTTCGCTACCCGACTCCACTCTCTGCCACACTCTGTTGCTGCCACACTCTGCTCTCCAACCAAAAACTGACTCTGCCACGAGTCGCCTTGCGCTCGCCGTTTTATAGGCCGGCAGGAGAAAACAATATGCAAATTTCTGGATCAGGATGACCTCGGGGGCGGAGCCACGCTCGCCAATTGGACGGAGGAAAAGTGTACGTGAACCTCCCCTGCTCCTAGAATTTGCATATATGGATTTCACACAGACGCGCCTGGAGGCGTGGCCAAGCCGCTCCGCGCTTGCTAATTGGACGGATCAGAAGTGGGTGTGTAGCGTTCTTTATCAGAATTCTCCCTCGGAAAGGCCGCTATTTGCACTCGCGGCTCGGTGCGTATCTTGAACGAGCCCAAGACAGCCCGACGCTCAGTGTTCACAGGTGATGCGGGAATGGCCGTAGAAGGAGAGAGGTGAGGGTGGTAGAGGGTTTATCGGTGGTGGTTTGATGGTTCTGGCGGTTGAGACATGGTTGGTTCAAAATAAAGATAGAACAGAAAAACGGCTATCTCAAAGTGTCGCAGCCCGAATGAATCACTTAAATTCCCTCGAAACAATGGGTTTGGGGCTAACTACACATGTACTTAGAGTTATCTCACCTACGGGCCCTGAATGGTGGTTTGCGAATTTCCACAGCAGTAACAATATGTTTTAATGTGGTGTAGTGTCCTTGATCTTGGGCATTATTATTATTCGTTCTCTGTCCCAGTTGACCTGACTTCTTCACCATTTCAATGAGCCTCCTTTGTCAATCCAAACTTGGTCCAATTTTTTTATTTTCCTGCTCTTTTGTCATTCTCCCAGTTGTTGAAATATATTTGTTGATATTTACCCTCGCCAAAGGAGAGGGTATTGCATTTGGGTCCGTCTGTCTTTGTTTGTTTGTCCACACACAAATTGTGTTTTTATCCCCAACGGCCTGGCAGATTGAGACAAATTTTTCACCATTGGTGCAACTCCTCCAGGAGAATGTTTTTTTTTTCTTTCTTTTTTTAAATAGTAACTAGTACTGCCACTTTATAACTGCTGGCAGTGATGACCGGATTCCAAGAAGACTGTCTTTGATGCAACACGGGATTGACGACTTATGGACCACGTAACACACCATGTTCAATCTATTTATAAACCTCCGCCATCGAAGATGGATGGAGGTTACTGTTTTCACCCCTTTCTGTTTGTTTGTTTGCTTGTGAACAGTATTACGGAAAAACTCCTCGACGGATTTCGACGAAACTTGGTGGGGGGGTTAGGTCTGGTCCAAGGATCATGCCATTAGATTTTGGACTTTGTCCAAACTCCAATATGGCCGCTATGGCGGCCAATTTGAAAAAATATTTGAATTTTTTTTTTTTTTTGCATTTCTTCATGTTTTAAGTGATTTCCAACCCCCCACCCCCCTCCCCCCAAATAAAAAAATTGTTAGAGAAAAAAGATTTTTTGCAACTTTTTTTTCAACAAAATTTCGATTTCTTTTTTTTGCATTTCTTCATGTTTTAAGTGATTTCCAACCCCCCCCCCCCAAAAAAAAAATTGTTAGAGAAAAAAAAATTTTGCAAATTTTTTTCAACAAAATTTCGAATTTTTTTTGCATTTCTACATGTTATAAGTGATTTCCAACAACAAAAAAACATGCCAAAATTATAATTGCGGCTGATTTTGGAGCTTCAGGTGCATATACCCACGTAAAATCAATTTCTGTCTCAAGGAATCTCATTATGACGAATGAATTGAGTATGTAAAAGTTAAAAGGGAAAGTTGCAAACTGCAACTCCGTGAGCACTGTTGACGTCAAATTGAATGAATGGGATATCAGGTTCACTTGAGTGACCTCGCAGTATTAGCGGCGGAGGTTTTGCACTCTACCGAGTGCTCCCCCTCTAGTTAGGTATGCATTTAGCCCTTTTTCCTCAATACATAGTCGGTATCAATTGAATTGGTATTTAGATAACCTGAACACGAAGTAATAAATGTCACCATGTAAACTGGAACTGGACTGGACTGGACAGAGGTCCACATGGTAAACTGGAACTCCCCGAGTAATTAAAGCCCCCCACCCATCTCTCTTCTATGCAGGATTGATGAGTTAAGGACCGAGCAACTCGCTGCATTCAATCTTTTTATTACGTAAGCAGTTAGCCCTTTTTTCCTGAATACATAGTTGTTATCAATTAGCCTGGTGCCAAATACATAGTCGGTATCAATTAGCTAATATCAATTAGCCTGGTGTTGGCGTAGTGGTTAGGGTCGCGGCTTGGGATACAAAAGGTCCTGAGTTCAAACCCCGTTGGCGCTTGAATTAATACACACCAGGAGGTTGACTCAGCCTGTCATCCTTCCGAAGTCGGTGAATGTGAGTACCAGTGCACTGGGCCCGGTGTATGCCCCGGTTAGAATAGGTGTACCATATCCCTGTGTCGTAAGAGGTGACTAGGGTTGCGTCAGGAAGGGCATCCGGCAGACAAACTAAGCCAAATCAATATGCGGATCATACGTATGATCCGCTGTGGTGACCCCAAACGGGCGCAGCCGAAAGAAGAAGAAGAAGAAGAAGAAGAAGAAGAAGAATAGTCGGTATAAATTGAATTGTTGTTTAAATAACCTGAACACAAAGTAATAAATGTGGACACCATGGGTGCAGAGGGTAAAGCGGGATTCTCCTGAGTCGAATGAGGCCTCACATGTTTCTCTCCGACGTGAGATTCACAAGCTATGGACCGAAGAACAGGTCACGTTCCATTAATTTTTGTTCCCAGTTGACCCTTTTTTCCTTAGGGCATCGTTGGTATCAATTGAATTGCTACTCCTGTACCCTAAAATGCATGCAGGCACAGGCCTTATGCAAAAAACAAAAAATTCTGAAGTTCTCAGCTTCAAATAATTAAATAATTCTGGCTGCTAGACATTGTGGCCCCTAACCCAAACCCTAATCCTAACTTAACAGTTCGGGTTGAAATTTAAAACATACATTCCCCATATCTGCTAGATCATAACTATCAAGCTTGATGTTGACTGATGAAGCGGTTCCAGAGAAAACATTATTTAACATTTTACTTTAATCCAACATGACTGCCAAACCATGTGGCCGATCGGGTTGAAATTTAAAACATGCATTCCCCATGTCGGCTCGATCGTAATTCTGAAGTTTCATATTGATTGATGCAGCAGTTCCAGAGTAAACATTATTTAATATTTTTCCTTCAATCCAATATAGCTGCCAAACCATGTGCCCTCCATCAGAAAGAGTGGGAACTTTTTGTTCATCATGCATCGACGGTCATACCTGTAAAGTTTTGCCTCAATCTGTTCAGCCGTTTCAGAGAAGATTTTTTATTTTTCAATTCGATATGGCTGACAAACCACATGACCTATGACATCATAAGTTTATATTCTGCCTCGAATTGGGAAGGGGATCACGCTTGTTAAGTTTCGTGTTAATTGGACAAGGTGCATTTTTCTATTCAAGATGGCTACCAAACCATGTGACTGGTGATGTTGTTTTTGGCCTATATGCAGCAATGGCGTAAGATGATAGTTGCAAAGTTTCACTTCGATAGGATAAGTGGTTCCAGAGCAAACATTATTTTATATTTTTCTTCAATCCAATATGGCTAACAAACCATGTGACCTTGCAATTATTCATTAACAAAGGTATGTACCCTCATTTCGGAGAATATGTGTGTGAAGTTTGATCTGACCAGCCTTTAGTGTTGATCTGACCAGTCATTCTGGAGAAGATTTTGGTAGGTTTTAGGGTAAATTCAATATGGCCTCCAAACCATGTGACGTATCATTTAGAAATTGACAAACTTGTACAAGCATGCCTGGGGGAATATGTGTTTAAAGTTTCGCCTCATTCTGTCTCGCCATTCTGGAGTTTTTTATTTTTATTGTCCAAAACAATATGACTGCAGAACCACATGACCTATGATGTCATAATATTGTTACGAATTTGGAATTCCATTGCACACAACATACAGGTTCCCTTAGTCAGCTATGTCGGTAAGTGCATGTTCCCTAGATAGCTCACCTTTCATTGTTTAAATGTTCAGAGATCGATTTAATAGTTAGGGAACGAAACAATGGAGACGTCCCTCCCCCTCTTATGCAAAGAGGAAGAAGAACCCTGCCATCCCGTGACGTCAACAACTCCCTCCCACCCGTGGTTGAGCGGGGGGTGGATCACGAGGGCATGAGTCATGCCGGGTGCGGGGGAGGGGGTGCAAAGGATAAAGAGGAGATCCTTTCTTTTCGTGTGTCTGAGTCCCATGGCAGAGTTCGTGAAGAGTCCCGTTCTGAGTCCCGTGTGCTGAGTCCCGTGGGAGGAGTAAGCTTTTTGCTTCGGAGAGAGCAGTCGTTCAGCAGGCCATCGGGTCCTACTTGGCTTGCTTGGCTTGAAGCCTTCGGAAGCTTTTTGCTTCGGCTGGCTCAGTGAGCTTCGGCTGCTGCTTTGTTTTGGAAGGAACTTGAGCCGGTTGTCCGGCTCGAGCTGCGAGTGGAGGCTTCTTCCTCTTCTTCCTCTTCCTCTTGGTTTGTGGAGCTTTTTGTTCTCCATTTTGTTTCCCGGCTTGGTGCGACGCATCGGCCTCTTCTTGGAGTTGGTTCCTCGGGGAAGCGACGCATCGACAGGAAGGATCGGCGCCTCATCTCACCGGCACGTGTTGAGAAGCGCGGGAGGATTCGCGGGAGCTCGGGAAGGAACGCGGCTCACGGCAATTTGGATCCAGCTCGCTCTCACTGGAGCCCGGGACCAGACAAGTTGAAGACCACATGAGGTGGAGAGGTTCGAGTTCGGCCCTGAGTTTCAGCTCACCTGTCCTCCGAGCTGGAGCTCGTGATTAAAGGCCTCAGCCATCATTTCTTGTGTGTACGTGTGTCCGTGGGCCCGTCTAATAAGTAGGAACTGCTGTTAAGTGTAAATGACTGTACATAATAAGTAGACAGTTGTAGTTCTTTTGTCGTGCTTTTGTTGCTTGTATAATTGCATACGTGTTTTGCCTTATTTAATTGCATACGTGTTTCATTATAATAAATGTCCTTGTGTGAATGTAAACCTGCTCGTTGTGTCCATTCCCTCATTGACTGAACATTTTGTGTGTTGGGAGTTGGAAAACTGTTGGTTTGTCATAATAGGGGGACATTTGGACAGACAGTTCTCGGCGATTATGCCGCTCGGAATCTCGCACGGACAAGTTCGCCTCGGCGGTTTGTTCCGTACGAGTTCCATCGAGGGTGGAATACCCCGGTAGTTTGATCACGTGGGTATTTAGGTAAATTGAAGATTGGCAATCGACGCTACCCCACGTGATCTGCCGATTGGCGTATTTCGGTTCTTGTACAAGGACCCGTCGCTTGGAGTTATCCGGGCGGCGATCTATATTCCGGGCGATCGGTCGGGCCGACTCGACTTGCGGCTCCGTTCAGAGCGGTCGTTTGGCAGCTGACGCCCGGCCCTTAACAATATATATTTTTCTTCCATGTGTTGTTGCGTAGATGACCCTCAAGAAATTTAAAATTTTTCAGATGCAACATTCTACTTGTCAAATTTTCACCGGGATACCACTTCACTAATGATGTCATGAAGAATCACACTTCTTCCCCATGTGGAGTTAATGCCATGTGCCAAGTTTCAATTTTTTCCATGGTGCGGTTTCAGAGATACAGAGGCTTTTTGGTTTTTCATAGATGGCTCCCATACCACATGACCTTTGATGTCATCATTATCAACTAAATATTCTAAAAAAAAATAAACATACTTCGGTGAAAATTATGTGTCGATTGGATAAACGGTTTCTGAGAAAATGAATTTTAAAGTGAAAAAACCCCTGAAATTGCTGGCGGAAAAATAAAAATAATGAAAAACAGAGGTAAAACAATAGGTTACCCAGCCTTGTTAGCGATGTACCCCAGTTATGATGTCATAGGTCACATGGTGTGGCAGCCATGTTGGAAAAATGGGAAAATTTTGGACCTCTGTATCTCTGAAACTGCACCAAAAAAAAATTTGAAACTTGGCACATGGCATATACCCTTCATGGGGAATAAGTGTGATTTTTATGACATCATAGGTGCCTTCATTATGAAGTCCTAATTGCATATGTAGAACGCTACATCTGATCAGTAAGAAAATTTTGGAGGGTCATTTCAGGATAAAATGGGGCACAGAAATTTTTTATGACGTCATCAGTCACGTGATTCGGCAGCCATATTGTTAAAAAAAAAACTTCAAAATCTTCTTCTCTGAAGGAGCTGAACAGATCGGGACGAAACTTTACACGTATGACTGCCCATCCATGAGGAACAAAAGGTTCACAAATATGATATCAGAGGTACAAGGTTTGGCAGACATTGGATTAAACTGAAAAGCTACAAAAATCTTCTTCTCCAGAACGGCTAAACAAGTCTTGGGGAAACTTCACACAAATGTTCCCCAAGTCACGGGTGTAAAACTTAGTCGAGGAATTTGATAGGTTGAGGAATTGATAGGTCACTTGGTTTGCCAGGCATATTGGATTGAAGAAAAATATTAAATAATATTTTCTCTGGAACTGCTTAATCAATTGATGTGAAACTTCACATTGATGATCTGGTAATAATGAACAATAAATGTTTTAAATTTCGACTCGTCAGACGCATGGTCTGGCAGCCAAAACTATTCCATTTTTTGATTATTATGGGTTCATTCTTTTTTATTTTTTTATTTTCTTTTATGAGTCTTACTTGACTGTGCCTGGATGGATTTGATGGTGGAGGAGTAGCAGCTGAAATGTGAATCCTGTCCAGGTTCCTCCTAATAACGACTTCATCTTTGCTTTTTGCTTGTTTGGGTTCCTTCCGATTACTCCAATGACGGACTGTATACCTATTTGGTCTTCCATTTGGTCTTCCGTTTGATTTGAATTAAATATATTATAATCCCATTCTCAATTAAGTTGAATAACACTGAACAACAAATTTCAAAAAATTTTTTTTACTGGAGATGTGTAAAGTGATTAAGACTAATTTGGGTACGCTGATTTCAAAAATCATAACCGTTTTGCTGTATCACGTCAGGATTTTCAGGAACAGAAATATTCCCATTGCCTAGAAGTCAGGATTTCAATGAAATTTACATATGTCTTTAACATGTCTATTTCGTACAATTGTTGTTAACTTGTGTTATATTTCTTTCTTTCAGATAAAGATGAGTAGGCATTCCTGTACCAATCATCCTGACAACTTCTGTTATGTCTGTGGTCGGTATACCAAAAAAGATCAACAGCGAAGTATATCTACAGCAGTGAAAATGAAGGCCGCCTACTTTCACGACTTCGGGTGTAAGGTGGGGGACCAAGAACAGAGCTGGGCACCACACATCTGCTGCACAAGCTGTCACACAACCTTGACTCAGTGGTTGGTGGGCAAGCGCGCGAGCATGCCATTTGCGGTGCCCATGATATGGCGTGAGCCGCAGAATCATCATGATGATTGTTATTTCTGCTGCACAAGCATCGCCGGCTTCAACAAGAAGAATAAAGGTCACATCAAGTACGCTGACTGCGTCTCTGCTCGTAAACCTGTGCCTCATGATGACGAGAACCCCGTTCCAACACCTCCAGCTGATCAGAACATAGCTGTAAGCAGTGGTGAAGAGGATGGTGATGATGAACCTTTTGAACCCGACACTCAAGAATCACACCTTCTGAACCAGGGAGACTTAAATGATCTTGTAAGAGATCTCTCGCTGTCAAAGGCGAAGGCAGAGCTGCTTGGATCAAGGCTGCAGCAGTGGAATCTACTTGAACCTAACACCAAGATATCCTTGTTCAGAGCACGTCACAGAGACATGGCTGAGTTCTTTGAGATGGAAGACACGATGACATTCTGCAGTGAAATCAACGGTCTGTTGAAAGAACTTGGGTGTGATCACGATCCTGCAGACTGGCGCCTCTTCATCGACTCAGGGAAGAACAGCTTGAAGGCTGTTTTGCTCCACAATGGCAACGAGAAACCATCAGTCCCACTGGCTCACGCGTTCGGCATGACAGAGACCTATGAGACTATGCGGCAGCTGCTTGATTCCATCAAGTACAATGACTTCAACTGGCACATCTGCGGAGACTTGAAAGTGGTGGCGCTGTTGTTAGGGCTGCAGTCAGGCTACACGAAATACATGTGCTTCCTTTGTCTCTGGGATAGCAGAGACGACAAGAATCACTGGACGAAGAAAGATTGGGAAGAGCGAAAAGAGCATGTACCTGGTCGACACAACGTGAAGCATGTCGCCCTTGTCGACCCAGCCAAGGTTTTCCTTCCACCACTCCACATAAAGCTCGGCTTGATGAAAAGTTTTGTACGGGCAATGGATCTGAATGGGCGTGGGTTTTTATACCTCAAGGAAAAGTTTGGCAACACCTTGTCAGAGGCCAAGATCAAGGCTGGTGTCTTTGTTGGACCGCAAATCCGACAGATTATGAAGGACGAAACTTTTCCGACAACTCTAAACCCCAAAGAGCTGGCAGCGTGGAGGAGCTTCAAAGCTGTGACGGACAACTTCTTGGGGAACGAGCGCGCGGACAACTATGAAGAAATAGTGCAGCAGCTGCTGGAGTCCTTCAGGAAACTTGGCTCCAGGATGTCCCTGAAAATCCATTTCCTACACCAGCACCTGAACTTCTTCCCTGACAACTTGGGAGCAGTCTCGGACGAGCACGGCGAGCGATTCCACCAAGAGATTTCACTCATGGAGACGCGTTATCAAGGGCGGCACAACCCGAACATGATGGGCGATTTCTGCTGGTTCCTGCATTGTGAAACTGACACAGAGCAGCACAAACGCAAAGCCAAATGCCTAAAGCATTTTTAATTACATTCTAGTGGAGTTTTTCTGTAATTTCTATAATTTTGAAGCATTCATGATGAAATAAATGAATAAATGAATTTTTGTAAATTTCATTGAAATCCTGACTTCTAGGCAATGGGAATATTTCTGTTACTGAAAATCCTGACGTGATACAGCAAAACGGTTATGATTTTTCAAATCAGCGTACCCAAATTAGTCTAAATCACTTTACACATCTCCAGTAAAAAAATTTTCTTGTTCAGTGTAATTAATACTAAAAAATGTCTGTGTGTCTGCATGTGTGTGTCTGTGTGTTTCTTCGTCAGTATGTCTCCTCCTTAACTCCAAAACCATAAAACCGAGAAGCCTGAAACTTTGCATGCACACTAAGAAAACTCCAAGGAAGTACAAAAGTGAAAATTTGGTGTTTGGGTTAATTAAAACACCCATTTTGAAGATAATGAAAGGTCTTATTTAATTATATCCTTCAACAGACGATCCTCAGCTACCTCGCTCTCTGGGGTCTTCAGGTATTTCCTGGGTCACCACGCTGGGGTCTGAAGCCACCATGTTTTTTGGCCTGCTCAACCATGCCGTGACTTGGAACAGGCCACTGCGATTTCTTAACGAGAAGGTTTTTTGTTTTTCTCCTTTCTCACTCATATGATCGAATGCCTGTTCACCATCGCTGCGAATCGCTGTATACAAAGCTTTTGTAAGTACAATAATTTTCAAATTTGGAGCTTGGTGATATTTCATGCATTATATGAGACGATTTTCCATGATCCACTATCACGGACTAACTACAGTATAGCATTGAAATATTATTTCGTTTTTGAGGATCGGATATCGTCCTGCCTAAATAAGTGTCGGAATCTATTGTGAAATCTGATAATTTAAAGAAATAATGACTCTTATAACTAAGCTGATAGATGTGTTTTCTTCAAGCAAGTAAGACTATGTTCCCTCCTTCTCCACACATAAGAAAATGTGAAACTTCCAAAGCATGAAAATTATCATTTTCTTCTGTTTGGAGAATTATACTGAGTGAACAAATAATTAAAGAAAGTGCCAAAATTAACCAGCTTCATTGAGCAACATGATTTAATTCATTCACTGCTGGACTTCACGCTCTGTCCCCCAGAGGGACTGCCTATCCATCGCGTCTGCCAGATATGTGTCTATATTTTTGGAGGTTTTGCGAGGTGCTCCACAGGGAATCGCAGCATATCTGGTTAAAAAAAGAAACGTTAAAAAAAAGTTAACGCTTGCACGGACAACGTCCCGATATTGTGTGTGTGTGTGTGTACGTACATACATACATATATATATATATATATATATATATATATATATATATATATATATATTTACATACAAGTGTACACATATACATAATAGATATAGATATATGTATGTATGTATGTGTGTACGTCTCGCCTGGTGTTGGCTTAATGGCTAGAGTGGTGAGCTTGGGATCCTAGGGTCATGAGTTTGAATCCTGCTGGGCTGTTGAATTAATACCAGGTGGGGTTGACTCAGCCTGTCATCCTTCTGTGGTCGGCAAAATGAGTACCAGCTTGCTGCTATCCTGTGTCGGAGTGGCGACCTGTCGAGGATTGTGCCCAATAGGCAAGGAGACCCTTAGACAGCACCAATGCTTTGCACAGAGTGTAGCCCCATTGGATGGATGGTATGAATATATATATATATATATATATATATATATATATATATATATATATATATATATATATATATATATATATATATATATATATATATATATATATATATATTGTTTATCCATATTGTCACTCTCTATTCATTGAGATTCTCATGTATGTGCTATTTGTGAATAACTCCAGCTGTTGAGGGACTCAATTGGGTTTTCAAACAGCAAAGGGCTTACCTTGTGTACAGCTTTTCAGGGATGCTTATTGGCAGATTTATTTGCGTAGAAGTGCATGGCAATTAATTATATAAAGATCCAAGCCACCTGGGGAAAATTGATTCAGTGAGAGTTGATTTGTTGTTCCTCCATTTTCAGGTGTAGGGATGTGATTTGGTGTTTGTAAGCTTATGTTTGTTGTGTGTTGTGCTTTGTTCTCATTCCCAGAATTTTTGAATGTCTCTTTAATGTCATGGTTATCGTGAAAACATTATGTTCAATGACACTTTAAATATCCTTCCTGGTGATGAGCCATCGACTTGGGAAGCCAATTCCTTTTACTGATTATAAAAGGAACAGGTTGATAAAGCAGTGAAAAAAACACGAATTAGATATAAATTTTACTCTCAGGTCAAATATTTGAGAAAACATAAATTTCCCAAGAATATTTACACTTGTTTTGTTTTTATTAACTGTGCTAAATGATCATTTATCTTGAATGGAATCGTTTTTTCATGCACCAGAGATGGTACCTTTATTTGCTCTGTTTTGACAGACTTACTCACACATTGCTAATGATACTGATACTAAAATATGTGATATCATTGCAAAGCAGATGCACAACCTTATTCTGTGTTGGCATTGCTCTTTGTGAATTTCGACAAGCTGGGCTATATGTTGGCAGCCCAGCATCACATTTCTTTCCCTCTCCCAGGTTTTGTGGAATCTTAAGCTCTCAACATTGTATGCAATGAGGCACAAGGCTTTCGTATCACAGTCAAGTCAGTCACCTCTCTGCTTTTTACCTCCTCTCCTTAGGTTTGCTCTGCTATCTCAGCCCTCTGACCTTCCCCAGCAACTACAGGATGTATGCATTTTTCCAGAACCCCCTTGCCCCTGGTTAAACTCATAGAATGAAGGCTTAACAGCCAGCTTCACTCGTTTGCATCTCATTTCTCCCATTTGTGAAACTTCCTTCCTGAGACTTCAATTGCAATCTTCCCTTCATTGCTTCAAGCAAACAGTGCATCACCATCAGACATCATCCCTCATCCTACCAAAGCTATATTCCCTTCCAAACATAACCCTATAACTTGCAGATTACTCTGTTTTCAACCCTCGTATCTTTCCTCTTTTGTTTGTAATTCCCTTTCTTCTTGTTTCCAACTTTGGTCACACTGCCGAATTGTCACTACATTGCCTTTTTACCATCCATTCCCCCGCTCTTCCGTAAGCCTCGATTTGGTATTAAAAAATTGAATGAATTAAGGCCCAGCATGTTCATCATTGGCATCATTGAGGAAAAGAGATTGAATTCTGGAGAATATTAAAAATGGAATGCTTAATGAACTGGACTGAATGTGGAAGTAAAATAATAAATATTCCAATAATGCGAGTGCAAGCTCCTGTAGCATACATAATACCAGGGTTTAAATTCAGTATTTAAATGTATATCAAGACTTCCATAATGGCATTTAAATAGCAATTATACATTAAATTTATGAATGATAATGATAAAAGAACAGTTTAGGAGGCTTAATGGACACTTTAATAATCTATTCATTGCTTACTGCACCAACTAGCATGGTTTTCATGGTATCAACATTCAATGGACATTTTGTTTTTTCCTCAATAAATCTCAGTTTAAACTATTCCATTATAAAAGGAAAAGTATGCAATATATTACTTTTGTTTAAGATGAATAGTTATGTGTTGCTGACATTTAATATTGCCATGCACTTTCTGGCAGCAGTTTCAACATTTCTGAGGTTAGAGCTCTTTCAAATATGAGCTCAAATGTCTGATTGGGTCCAGCAGATACTCGTTCTCTTAATCTTATAAATATTGTTGCGGTCCTTTAAAACTGGCACTCCTCCAAGGTAATGGCACCCAACATATAGCGATTCTAAGACAGCTATCTTATTAGCATTTGTTTAGTATGGCCTTTCCATATGTCTTGTGGGTAAATGGGAATGATACGTTGCATACGGCTTTTAGTTCGGTCTTCAATCCTTTATTCTTCCATTTATTTCATCTCTTTACTTCCCTTTATCTCATACTCAAACCACGCAAGCACGCACGCAGAATGGTAACGAGAGCAGGAGCGGCAAGAGGACACAGCGGAAGCTCATTTGCATATGCGTGCCATTTTCTGTTCAAACGGTGCACCAAAATCCCACTGTCGCCTCATTGGAGACAAATGCTTTCCATGTAGTTACCTTTTTTTCTTTTCTTCTGAAAACAAGTAAAACTCGATATCTGCGATCACAAAGTGATCGCCTTGGGTAAACCTCCCCTTGCGCCCGTGATTCAATGATGGCAATATTCTTTTTGGACCGCCATATGACCTTGACCTTCAACATTTAGGGATAGAGTATAAATTAAGAAAATGTGTCCCCCATCTACAATCTATCCCAAAACATCAACATAATGAAAATTTGAGGAAAATTATTCAATTATTGTTTGCTCTTTTCGACCCCCGTTAATCCACCTCAAACCCACCTCTTTCAAATTCCCTGCTTTCCTTCTTGAAAGTCCCTGTAATGTCCATCTTGTATACCCCATGTTCCCAACCCCATCCATCTCCCTTCCACAGATCTCCTTATGTCTCTGTTCCCCACTGTTTTGTCCTTCCCACTCCCACCCCTCTTAGCCCAGGAGTAATAGGTTTAGACCCAGAAAAAATTTATAACAAGCTGAAACTTTCAGGAAATGTTCAGAACACTGTTAGGAATAAAATACTAAAAGTCCCCAACAATCTCCCTTGGGGCTCTTGAGAAATTCAAGATGGCGTCCAAGATGGCCACCGGCTTGAGATTTTCTCATATTTCAGGCTTAAAACATCATAAAAATGCAAATAATGAGTCTAAATATGTGTTTTTTTGGGGCAGGGAATTCAATTTCAACAATATTTTCAAGATTTAATGAAATCCTTATGCAGTTATACATAGGTGTAAACCTAATACTCCTGGGCTATGAACAATTTTCACCATATCTGTGGTAATACTATAGAAACCTTAAAAAATAGAGTAAAATAAGAATATTCATGCATTGTATCAAATACATTAACAAAAAACAATTAACAAAACAATTACAAATGTTAAAACTTGTGAAACATATTTTCAACATGACACATGTTCACCCTCAGTCATCATCCTCATCTTCAGTTTCTCCCTCAGCATCCAGCAAGGATGGCATTGGTGCTGCATTGTTGCAGGTTTGACCATTGCACTTTGTACACAGGGCAGAGCAGTGTACCCCCATCTTCCTGCAGCCACATGACACTCCACAGCCATCTGCTCTGCAGCCACAAGAGATCATGTTGAGCAGAGTGTCTGGAGCAATGGGACGGTCAGTGTCAACTGGAGTCAGGATGAGGATGTCCTCCAGTTTCCATCCCCATGCTGTTGGCTGCAAGGGCCTCCCCATCCATTCCTGAATAGTGAGATATGTTCTGAAGGAATGTTGCTTGGCTGCAGCACTTGTTTGATGAACGAAGATCTTTGTGTTGCTCAGAGGTAGCAGTGTGCACACCAGTGAACTTCTCCAAAGCATCGCACAAAGGAACACAGTGAGGCAGTGCATGCACCATTTGGTTAAGGTGCTGTCTGTTATCCCTCTACCATGTGTCATCCCTCCACTGGTTTTCAGCATCCTCATCAGGAACTGCTCGATTGTCTGGTCGGAGAAGTTGCCAGACCAGAACTCATTGGCTCGCGGATGGTGAAATACCCCTTTGCAGAGAACAACGTGTACTCCTCAGGTGGCATGACTTGTGCAATGGAGTTCATTTGCTGGAAGTACAGTCTGCCAGACTTGGCATACGGTAGATGACCTGCTGCATGGAAATGCGGGATCATCTCCTGCACACAGTGAAGACGAAGCTTCCAGTTGCCAGTCCTCTCAGCTCTGATGAAGTTGAGTATGAGCAACACCTGATGGGTGTATGCACCCACAACTTCCCCGTTCTGCTCTGTGTGGCAGCTTGATTTAGGTGGTGAGTGAGAAACTGTTGAAACTCTTGCAGACTTTCATCTTCATCTTGGTCCACTGTGTCCTGGTACAGACTGACCAGATGTTCCTTGTTAGTCTGGCTCTCCCAGTCTGACTTTTCGAGCAGTAAATAGATGAGGGCCAGCAAGGTCAGAATGTGGGCACACACTGCTCGAGAGAAGGCTTGACCTGTGAGCATATGCACCACTGAACCTTTGGCATACATTCGTTCCCACAGGTTTTCCAACCCGCTCCCTGTCATGATCTTCCCAATGCTGCCCTAGGTAGGACATCAGTAGGTGGAAGCCACCAAGTCGCACCACCACTTTGTCCAAGTCTCTGGAGGCAGCAACAATTTCAGAGGCCTTTTCATACAGAGGCTGATCAAATGTTACTGGGCAGATCTTGAGGTTGTGCTTGTCACTTTGTGTCTGTGCAAAGCACAGTGCAGTGTAGATAGTGCTGGGGTTGCTTGGTTCCAGATTGATGAATGGGAGAGTCTCAATTGTGGAGGTTTGGAACTCATCACTTTTCAGAACAGTTTTCATGAAGCCACTCCAAGGCAGACACGGTGTTAAGTTCAACATGTACCCAAGCATCCAGATGGAATCAAGAGCTGATGCTTGCAGTCTGTGAGTGTCGGAGATCTGCAGAGGCTCTACTGTAACTGACTGCAAAGCAGGAACTGCAGGTTTGCTGTACGTCTTGATGGGTATGTGCCCAAAAGTGCACACTGCTTCAGCTGGGGGGGAGTTGCATTGTGCGCTTGACAGGAGACTTTTCTACTGTTCCGGGTGGTGTTACACAAGCTATGCCACCCATGGCATGGAAAGTGTTGTACCCAGTTAGTGTAGCAACATTGAAATCTGCATTATCAAATACACACTGGGTGAAACCATTGAGGCCATAGGAGGGCTCATCAGCAGATATGAGGCTGTTTTCAAATCGCTGTACCTCCTTGTAGTCATCTGCAAAACTGATGCAACTGAGGATGTCTATCAGCTTGCGAGGGGCATACTTGCGATATATGTACACTGCTATGGCAAGTAGCACTGGTGAAATGAAAGACCATGGTCTGCAGGCAGAAATGGCAGTGCATCGCCGACTCACTGCAGCAGCATTTTTGCCCTTTGGGTCCAACAAATTGTGCTAGAACAGCTTTAGACTCAGGAATCATAGAGGAACCATTTTCAGTTTCTTCCAAAGTTGGATATTCACCGACATCATACACTGACAAACGAATCTCATCACGAATAATTGAAGCTGCCATTTCAATTATTCTTTCATTTTCACAAGCTTTGGCAGCTGCTTGATCTGCCACCCACCTCTCACGAAGTATCCGGTGAGCAGATTCACGGACACTGACTATGCTGGATTTTCCAGGGAGGCTTGTTACAATGATATCATCTTTGTATCGCTCTTTCACTTTCTGTTTGAAGTACTTGAGAGAATAGCCTTCCTCACCATTCAAGAATGTTTCCATGTGCTCCATGAGGTCAGAAACTGCATATTGACATTCGTCATTGTCATCGATATATGCACATAGCTCATTGAAAGCTGAAATCCTTTGAACATCAACTGGTTTGCCAACAGGTTTCAACTTTTGTGGGTTAGAAAGAAATTCCTGGGCACAGGCACGATGGTATTTTGCCTCTGCAGCAACCAAATCAATGTTTGCTTCTATCCTTTTGGTAACCGCCTCTCCCCACTCATCACCCCTCTCTGTTGCCCTTTTCAACACATTGTTCTTGAACTCTATTGTCTCTACATTGCTTGTTAACTTTCTGCGTTTGGTTTCAAGTCTGCTGCTAGTAATCAGTACTTCAGAGCAGAAAAGGCAGTGTGTAGTGATGTCAAACAAAGGAGTTCTGGACCACAGGGTGGGTTGTTCAAATTCCTCATCTGCCGCTGATTTCTCAGACTTTCTCGTCTCAGATCTGATGGATGATTCCCGGGTGTTGGCTTTTCTACAGGCAATGTGAAGTGTCATTGACTCCTGTATCTGTAGAAGTTCATGAAGACCATCCTGTCTCTCAAGGCTTGCAGCTACTGGAGTTGTCCTTCCTTTGGGTCCAACTTGCACAAAATCCTTGATGCATAAGTCCTTACAAATGATGCACGACTCCATCTCCTGCTCTGAAAAGAAAACATTGTATTGTGCATGTCAGCCATATTAAATATGTAATAAGTTGATTTTATCTTAAAAATAGCCATAATAATTGATTCTTTGTAACTTAAAATCTATGTTTTGACCCATTATTTTTAATTCTATGATGATTTCAGCTTGAAATATGAGAAAATCTCAAGCCGGCAGCCATCTTGGACGCCATCTTGAATTTCTCAAAAGCCCCAAGTGGCATTTTTAGGGACTTTTAGAATGTTATTCCTGACAGTTTTCTGAACATATCCTGAAAGTTTCAGCTTGTTATAAATTTGTTCTGGGTTTGACTTGATACTCCTGGACTATCTTGTCTCATGCCTCACTTGCTGTGCGTTGTGTGTTAGTTCTCATACGAGCCTCGACAATGTATACAAAAAATTATAATTTTAAAGTTGTGATAAAATGGTTGTTTTTTTGTTAATTAGGGCACAATCCGATAAAAGTAGGTCAAGGCCACAAATCAAATATCAGGTGCACAACTACAGTGCAGGTGCATTATTGTGATGCAAGAACATCTTGGAAGGCAAAGCAGTCTTTGAGATTCCACATTGGCAAAATTGAGCGATGACAAAAAAATACGTTCTTTTTTTTTTAACTGCCATTTAACTTGAACTTGATCATGGAGGGGCATGATGTAAATTAAGTTTAAATGCGCCTTATGCTAGGCTATCTTGAGAATGCAGTTTTGTTCCGATCGGCCAAACCTTAGTCGAGTTTTTATGAACAATGTTAAAATGTATATAATTGGGTCATGACCTTAAAATTAGGCCAATAATTAAAAGGTTAGG
The DNA here is from genome assembly GCF_056783735.1 of Eptatretus burgeri. NCBI lineage: Eukaryota > Metazoa > Chordata > Myxini > Myxiniformes > Myxinidae > Eptatretus > Eptatretus burgeri. Next base: position 111,444,590 of record NC_140965.1, on the reverse strand, counting down.
TCAACCCCACATCCTTTTATTCCTTTTATTGATGTGAAACTTCATTCCGAAAGTTCCAGCTGATTCGGAGATCTAAACAGGAAGAATTTTTATTAAAAAAAAAAAAAACAACCTTAATGCTGGTGTAGTACAACAAGGGGTCGAAGAGAAACATTAAAATTGGGGGCACAAATGATACAAACAAACACTACAACATGTATAAGCTTCCCCTATCCAATTCGGGTTGGCTTAATGACTGACATGATGGTTGGATTATTACCGCAGGTGCCTTGTATGTATATACAAAGATATTGTTTGCTCAACAGTGGTTGTTGTTCTTCTTGCGTTTGGTTGCTGGGTAGCTTTCATTTTGTTGGGGTGCGACCATGCAGCTGATGCTGCACCCCAATGCCAGTACGCTGGTGCTCATATCACTGATCTCAGAAGGATGACAGGCTGAATCAACCCAACCTGGTGTTAATTCAGCAGCCAAGAGGACTCACACTCAGGACCCTAAGATCCCATGCCAGCCACCTTAACCACTAAGCCAACACCAGGCTACAATGGTGGTGGTTGTCCTCCATGGAATGTTTTAACCCTTTGTCCAGTGTAGGTGTCTAATTTAACCCAAACATTGTTCTTTCGAATTTAACAACAAGTTCATTTTGTACCATGAATCTGGATTACGTTCAAGATTACCAACCCCATTTCTGAATGTGCGTTTGTCTACATGTAGATCTACTCTAATGTACATCGTTCATTCTAAGGGGTTTAAACGCAATACATTACCTGCTGTGCATGCAGCTTTGCTCATCAATTAAATGACATGATACATTTTACATTTAAAATACATTTGCTAAATTATCTGAATGTTTCATATTTATAAAGGGGTTGCACTCAGTGGCTTGTTCTGTGAAAGTTGGGGTGTGTTCCATTACTAATCAGCAATTGCTATCACTTATCAAGCCAACCATTCCTAATAAACCGTTTTGTTGGAGTGCTTGCTTGAGTGCTTAAGCCACTTGGCTAATGCTTCACAAGCTGATTGGTAATGGAACACACCCCTGGGATTGCACAGACAAATACCGGGAAGTGAGGTTTCGCATTGATAAATGCTCTCTTTTGTTTGCAATAGAAGTGAGTGTAGCATGTTGTGTTACAGATGACTCTATTCATAATTACCTTCGCAAACTTTGCTGCGAAGGTTATGTTTTTATCGCTGTGTATTTTTTAATTTATTTGTGAATATGTGTGTTTGTTTGTTTGTTTGTTAGTCGCATAACTCCAAAAGCATTGAACTGAATCGCAGAAAATTTGGTGGGATGATTGGTTATTATCCAAGGACCATTTGATTAGATTTTGGGAGCGATCGGGTCAAAGGTCAAGGTCATGAAAAGGTCAAAATCGGCTTTATACCATAGCACGGTCAATTTGTATTCAATTTGCATGCAACTAATGCCAAAATGTCCAGAATTCAATGCCCCATCTTGTGATATGTGACATGACACAATGACGTAATAACCCTTATTAGCGGTTGGGAGTCAAAGGTCAGGGGGGGTCACGATATTGCAAAATGTGTGGTTTTAGTCATAACACGGTCAATTCTTATCTGATTTGCATGAAACCAACACCAAAATGTTGATTGTTTTGTTCCCCACACTCCAATGCCAATTACAAAATTAAGAGTACAAAGGTCAAGGTCAAGGTCATGAAAAGGTCAAAATCGTCATTTTGCCATAGTACGTCGATTTTTTTTTTTTTCCAATTTGCATGCAACCATTGCCAAAATGTTGTGAATTCAATGCCCAATCTTATGATATACGATATGACACAATGATGTCATTACCTTTGTTTGCGGTTTGGGTCAAAGGTCAGGGGGGTCAACGAGCTTTATTATCATAACGCGGTCAATTCTTATACAATTTGCATGTAAGTAGATTCAAAATGTTTAGAATTCAATTCCCTATCCTGTGATGTGTAATATTTGACAGTGACTTTATTCTTCCATGTTTCGTGTTTTATCAAATGATGTACGTAGTTAGTTCAGACGAACTCTTATACGTCCTTTTCAGGCTAATATGTCCCTTTGGTTAACAGTTTGGGCATTGTACTTTTGCAGGATTAATTTTTGTATGAACCGTGCATTGTTAGTTTCTCAGTTCTCAAATAATACAAAACAATTAACTGTTTTAATTGTACAATGAATGTTTGTTTGTTCACAATAAATAACTTATTTAGAAAAACAGAAACTCGTGTGTGCTAAATGCCCCTAAAATGCCAGAAAATAATTTCTTATAATGTGACCAGTTGTCATCAGATTGACTTGACACCGACACCCAAAAATGTCAGGGAGTTCATACAGAAATTGTACAATGTACGTGAATCAGTGTCAAACAGCAGGAAATTTAATGTTTTTAAGCCATCATAACACATATGAGATGGCAGATGTGGTATGGGATTAAATACCCTCGCAATCAACGGTTTCTGGGGGGGGGGGCAAAATGTAGCGTTGGCGAAGGTATGCGCTCGACTGAGTGCCCGTTCTAGTTGATGATGCAATCGGTTACCTGCTTATCTGCCTCATATAATGTCACTCCATTTGTCTAAGCCTGTGGATCATAAATAGGTTCACTTCATTAGTACAGTGCACACAGTTCATCTGTTACTATAATTGGATACTTATTAAGTTATTTATGCATGAAACGAATCACTTAGTCCTCACGTGGAACATTGACATGTATTGTTTGGATTGGTCCATTTATTACTTTTATAACAAGAAAAAGAGCAATCGGGGATTGCAGACCCTCGCCAGCACTTGTTTTGTGTGGTGTATGTGTAGTTTTGTGTGGCGTTTGTGTACTGATGTATTTTGAAATTGATGAGAGACATAATTAGAACTGCCACTCTCTTACTGCTGGGAGTGATGACCGGGTACCACGATGTCCCGCTTTGATTGGACACCTGATCCTGACCCGTGACGTTTTTTTTATTATCATTCGATTTAATTTAGAGTGGGGTTAAAATAAGTTCAATTCAAATCAAATGGAAGACCAAATAGGTACAGTCATGCATTGGAGTCATCAGAAGGAACCTGAATAAGCAAAAAGCAAAGA
>NC_140965.1:111368998-111428998 GCF_056783735.1 Eptatretus burgeri | reverse complement strand
ACCCCCGGCGTGAGCGTCAGCGTCAGCGTGAAAATGTTAAAGTTTTTGGTGCAAGTTATTTCCTTTCTCATGTTTTATCTACCACACTATGTTTTACTGATTACAATATACAAATACATATTGCTTTAAAATTATTTGGATCAGACTTCACTGCAATGCTTTATAAAAAAATATTATTAGACTAGTCTTTTAAAAACGATAAATGTATAAACAGGCGAGCATTGGGTGGCTTTGACACCAACTCTCTGGTTATAGACTACTAGCAGGGTGTGCTTACACATTGTAAGCAATAACGAACTTTGTTTCTCCATTGTCTCAGGTCGCTCACCTGCATTTTCTTTTAATTTTATTTATTTTCATTTATTTATATTTAAATTTATGGATGCTTTCCAATGGTTCTGTGATTTTCCTGGTGTATCGGCTTCGATGTCTGTTGGCACACAAAATTACCGTGCTTCCCCATGATCTCAGGTCACTCACTTGCAATTTTTTCGTTTATTTATTTATATTTTCATTTACGGATGCCTTCCAATAGTTCTGATTTTTTTTTTCTGGTGTATCAGCTTTGATGTCCGTCGGCACTTAAAATTACCATGCTTCCCCCATTGTCTTGGATCACTCACCTGCATTTGATTTTTTTTCTTTTTTTTTTCATTCATTTATTTTCATTTATTCATATTTTCATTTACGGACACTTTATGATGGTTCAGAGATTTTTTTCCCCCTGGTGTATTGGCTTCGATGTCCATTGGCATGCAAAATTTAAGCTTTCTCTGTCACCCAGAAGGTACCAAACATTAATATTAGTGAGTGAATGAGTGAGAGTGGTTAGAATGAGCTTTATATATATATATATGTATGTGTATATATATATATATATATATATATATATATATATATATATATATATATATATATATATATATATATATATATATATATATATGTATATATATATATATATATATATATATATATATATATATATATATATATATATATATATATATATATATATATATATATATGTATGTGTATATATATATATGTATGTGTATATATATATGTATGTGTATATATATATATATATATATATATATATATATATATATATATATATATATATATATATATATGTATGTGTATATATATATATATATATATATATATATATATATATATATATATATATATATATATATATATATATATATATATATATATATATATATATATATATATATATATATATATATATATATATATATGTATGTGTATATATATATATATATATATATATATATATATATATATATATATATATATATATATATATATATGAGATAAAAAGTCCTGATTGTAAATCCCAACGGCACACTTCACTACTCGTGCACATTTTAATACATAACCCCTGAAATGCTTCAAGATGGGGTTTACCAATGGGCTCCAGTGGGGATTATTTCTTCTTTCTCAATCACTATCATGGCTTTTATCTGCCACAGCAATGCTCAATTCATCTCTTGCTCTCAAAATTCGAATCACTTCATGCTTGATTACTTTATGATTGTAACCCTTGTGCAAGTCGGTTTGGATGGTCTGGGTCACACTGGTGGTGACTGCCAATTTCTCCTCCACTGGAAGATTAACTGTATCGAACTCAATAAAGAATGATATCTCGTGTACAGTACTATTTGGAGTTCGACCTCTTTCTCGGTTTGGCATCTTTCTCCGGTACGTACAACTTTCCAATGTTATATGTTAAATATGTGGTTTCATGTCTTTCTGTAAGCACCATCATTTTCGCTCAATGTAGCTAGTCTGTTTTATGCATGCATGACATAAGACCATGCTTAAGGTGAAACAAACTCTCAGTTCACCACTACCAGACTGAACAAGCCTTGTAAGCAAGAGATCCACTCGGTTTGCTAATGAAAGGTTTTTTTGTTTCCCAAGTAGAAGGATATAATGATATATTAGTGCACTGTTACATTAATTACAAAGATGCAAGTATAAAAGTCTTGTCCAGGCTTTCATTCATAATTGCCAAAGTAAGAATGACAGTGTAAATGACCGGGATGAATGATAACTTCTTTGTTCGTCATATTTTTCTGTTGGGGTTTTTTTTTAGCGGAGAGAGCCCCGAGGCTTTGGTGTCTGTCAAAAATCGAAATGTTCCTTGTTGCCTTGATGCAGGTGGAATTGAATCTCTAGGATGTACACATTTCTCGGTGTGCAGGCTTTCACATTTCCAAAAAGGTAATCCAACAATTTTGAGAGAGATGTTCGCACGCAGTTTATGGATTGCTTCGGCTCTTTCACGTGCAATTCCTGAAATATTTGGTGATAAGTACCTCTCACTCTGTTTATACATTTTTTTCATCCAAATGTTTTTCTTTCTTTGAGGTTGTATTTTTTTTTTTTAATCACACCTGCTGTCACTGTCAAGAAGGTACTCTTTTGACTCTCTTTTATGGATGTGAGGAGCCATCAACCAACAATACAAAAGTAAGAGGGAAACTGAAGGAGATATCCAAAACAGTCCAGACACTGTGACGCCTGTCAATGATAACATAAACTGTCATTTATAATTATCAGGTTGTCATTAGCAGTTATGAATGATAGTGTGGATGAGGGTTTATATATCAGCTGCCGTGCAAGTTGAACATTCCATGCAAGATTTACATCCATGAAAGTTGTACTTGCGTTACATGCATGTTGTACTTTCTTTCCATGCACGTTGTATGTTCTGTTTAAGTTGTACGTTTTGGGCCTTCAGCTCAAATTACATTTAAACCTCTGGTGGTAGTTAATGTCACACATCATAAATCCACACAGTTATTATAATTTATTTTCCTCATCAACCTTGTGTGTTGCCAAAGCTGTTTATATTTTCTCTAAAACATAATACAAAGCATGCTATTCAAGAAAAAATATATTGTTGGCGATCAAATAGGAACTTAAAAAGCATCTCAATATGCAAAGCCCACCCACATCCGCTTTGTACTTGAACTAAACTTGACAAGAACGAGTTAAAAAAAAATTGTACATTTTATTATTCTGTATACTCATTACTCTCAGAATTAAGGTTTGATGAAGATTTGGTGCCAACAGCTCGTTTGGTAAAAATGTTAAGGCCTGGACAGACACACTTTTTATTAATTTATTTTATACAAGCCTGAGTTGGCCCCGGTTAGAATAGGTACACCGTATCCCTGCGTGTCGTAATAGGCGACTAAAAAAGGGTTGGCATCAGGAAGGGCATCCGGCCATAAAAACATTGCCTCAAAAGGAAACCATGATAAGTACAGCTTATAGGCAGGGTACAGCCCGAAGTACTCCATAGGGGTCCTCACCCCCTCTTGTTAAAACTCAAGGTGGAGAACCCAATCAAAGCAAGGGAGGAAATCTTTCCATTTATGATGACCAATCATCTGATGTCCCACGTGGAGATCGGTTTCTCAAGTTTGGGACATGGAATGTAAGGACAATGACAGGGAGATCAGGAGAAGTGGTTGAAACATTGGTCAGAAGAAGAGTGGACATATGTTGTGTGCAGGAGAAACGATGGAAGGGAAGTGGTGTGAGAATGGTGAAGGGTAGGCAGGGACAGAAGTATAAGTTCATGTGGCAAGGGTGCCCGGAAGGCGTGCATGGTGCTGGTGTCATGTTTTCTGAGGAGTTTGTAGACAGTGTAGTGAGTGTGACTAGAGTGAGTGAAAGGTTGATGATGGTGAGAATCGTGATCAGAAAGCTCTTGGTGAACGTCATCTCGAGATATGCCCCTCAGGTCGGTCGAAGCAATGAAGAGATGAAAATGTTCTGGTGTGCGATGGAGAAGTTGATGGAGAATGTGAAAGATGAGGAAGTTGTTGTGGTTGGAGGAGACTTGAATGGACATGTGGGAAGGAGTCCAGACGGTTTTGAGGGAGTCCATGGGGGTTATGGATATGGTGTGAGAAATGGAGAAGGTGAAAGGATCTTGGACTTTGCTGATGGAGCTGATTTGTTGGTTTGTAATACTCAATTCCAGAAAGCGGATAATAAGCTTATTATATACACGTCAAGTGGGTCGACGACAACCATTGACTACCTGATGGTGCATCAGCGAGATAGGGGAAACCTCCTGGACACAAAGGTGATCCCAGGGGAGGAGACTGTTTCACAGCACCACCTGGTTGTCTGCGATATAAGGGTGAAAGGTGCTAGGAGAATTCAGCGGGTGAAGTACCACCCAAGGATGAAGGTGTGGAGGTTGAAAGAGGTGACAGTGAAGGAAGCATTAAGACAGAGGCTGAGTATGGTTGAAGATGATGTGGTTGGATGTCAATGAAAGATTGTTTATTGGGAGCCGTTGGTGAGGTATGTGGATGGACAAAAGGACCACAGAGGCACATGGAAACATGGTGGTGGGGTGATGAAGTTGGAAAGACGATTGAAGAAAAGAGGAAGAAGTTCAAGGAATGGCAAAAGGCGAAGGGTACGGTGGTAGAAGAGGCAGCGCATGAAAGTTATAAGGTAGCCAAGAAGGCTGCAAAGAAAGTGGTAGCAAAGGCGCAGGAGGCTTATAGGAAAATGTTCGGAGAACGCTTGGATTCGGAGGAGGGTAAGAGAGCGGTATTCAGGATTGCAAAGCAGATAGCGAGAGAGAGGTTTGATGTGACGGGGGTGAGTTTCTTGAAGAATGAAGTGGGACAAATCGTTGTGGACTCAGATGGAATTAAAGGAAGAGATATATGGAAAGGCTGTTGAATGTAAAAAATGAATGGGATAGCAATGTAGAGAGTAACCCAGTTTTAGGACCAGCAGAGAAGATAACTGAGAAGGAAGTCGAGAAAGTTTTCAGAGCAATGAAGAGTAGAAAAGCAGGAGGGCCGACGGGAGTTGTGGGAGATATGTTGAAGGCAGCGGGAAGTTGGGGTGTGAAGAGAATGACAGAGATCTGTAATCTGGTGGTGAAGGAAGGCAGCATTCCAGTGGATTGGGAACTGAGTACCCTCGTCCCTCTGTACAAGGGGAAAGGTGACCCTCTGGACTGTGGCTCCTATAGAGCAATAAAGTTATTGGAGCATGGAATGAAGGTATTGTAAAGGGTGTTGGCAAGAGGATAAGGAAGAAGGTAAAGATTGACGAAATGCAGTTTGGATTTATGCCAGGAAGAGGAACGACAGATGCAATTTTTATTGTAAGGCAGTTGTCGAGGTTCGTGTGAGAGCTAACAAACAATGCACAGCAAAGGGGGCATGAGATGAAGGGCGGGAGTGGAAAGGACAAAACAGTGGGGAACAGAGACATTAGGAGATCTGTGGAAGGGAGAGGGATGGGGCGGGAAACATGGGGAACACAAGATTAACATTACAGGGACTTTCAGGAAGGAAAGCAGGGAATTTGAAGGAGGTGGGCTTGGGTGAATTATCGAGGGTAGAAAAGATCGAGGATTTGGATGGGGGATGATAAGTGGTGGTGGGGAATAGCTGTTTCACCTGAAGGCCTGGAGGGAAGAATGGGATTGAATAGAGTGAGGGAGTTTTTCCAAAGGCGGGGAAAAAGAGGAATGAAAGAGTGAAGGTGAGCAGTGATTCGTGATTTTGGTAGTTTTACCAGAAGGGGATTGTTGGTGCATCTTGAGAGCCCTGCGGAAATGTGGTGGGGACACATTGCAGAGAGAGCAGGGGGGTGAGGCTGGAGAGGAGACTGCAGAAGACAGAAAGACCACCGACCAGCCTTCGGTGATAGAGTGAGAGGCCCAAAGACTCAGCCTCATTGCGGGAGATGCCAATTGTCCGAAATACCTTGGTTTCCAGAGCGTGAAGCCGAGAAAGGTGGGAGGCAGGAGCACCAGCCCAGAGGGGAGAGCTGTACTCCATCAGGCTGCAGACGAAAGCTTTGTAAGTGGTCAGGAGCTCAGGTGGGCCGAGGAAGGACTTTGCACAACGGAGGATTCCCAGTCAGAGACTGGCTTTGGAGGCGAGGTTTGAAATGTGGCTTTCCCAGGAAAGGTCATGGCAGATAGTGAGACCCAGAAGCTTGAAAGAAAGGACTTCTTCCAGAGGATTGTTGAGAAAGTGGATGGGGGGAGGGGTTCTCAACGGTCCTTTTGGAGAGACATCGTGAGAGCGTGAGATTTGTCTGGGTTCCACGTGAAGTCGTGACATGGGCATTGTGGAAGTTAGGAGTGGAGGAATAGTTGATCAGAGTGGTGATGGCAATGTACAAGAGAGCACGTACAGCTGTAAGGACGAAGGACGGGACAAGAGGTGAGTTTGAGGTGAAGGTGGGAGTGCATCAGTGGTCGGTACTAAGTCCACTCCTATTTGTAGTTGTGATGGAGGTGCCGGCTTGAAAGGGAAAGGAGGGTTTACCATGGGAGCTGTTGTTTGCAGATGATTTGGTGTTGATTGCAGAGAGTAGGATGGATTGAAGGAGAAGATGAATAACTGGAAGGAATGTATAGAGGTAAAAGGTTTGAAGGTGATGTTAAATGGTAAAACAAGTGTTGAGGTGGAAAGGACAGGGAAGTAGCCGTGTGCTGTGTGCAGGAAGGGTGTCGGAGTGAACTCCATTCAGTGTACAATGTGTGCTGAATGGGTTTCATTGAAAATGTAGTGGTGTGAGAGTGTCACCAGTGTGGCAGCTTCATTCAAGTGCAAGTTGTGCAAGGAGGGAGTTGCAGATGAAGGAATTGTTGAGTTGGATCTTGGAGATGGCGAGAAGCTGGAAGGTGTTGAAACATTTTGCAATCTCGGAGGCATGCTGAATGGAGAAGGTGGATCAGACTCTGCGACGGTTGCTGGAGTGAGATGTACATGGAAGAAGTTTCAGGAACTGAGTGGCGTGCTGACGAGGAGGGGAGTGTCGTTGAAGCTGAAGGGAAAGGTGTATGCTACATGTGTGAGGAGTACGATGATTTAAGGGAGTGAGACATGGGTACTGAACATGGAGCAGCAACAAAGGCTGGAAAGGGTGGAAATGCGAATGGTTTGGTGGATGTGCGGAGTATCGTTGAGAGAGAGGAAGACAAATGATGACTTGTGGAAGATGATGGGAATAGAGTCTGTGATGGATGTTGTGAAGAGAAACAGGTTGAGATGGTTGGGTCATGTGTTGAGGAAGGATGAAAGTGACTGGGTGAGAGGAGTGTTGGAAATGAGTGTAGTGGGAAGTGGAGGACGGGGAAGACCGAGAAAAACTTGGCTGAAGGTGGTGCAAGAAGAAATGTGGGCAAGGGGATTAAGAAGGGGAGTTGCAGAAAATAGGGTAAAGTGGAAAAGATTGTCATGGGGCCCGCAAGGCTAACCCCCACTCTGGCAGGGAAAATGTTCTTTAAATGCTTGTTGTTGTTGTGTTGTCAGGCCTAGGTTTGTAACGCAGCAGCCTGACACACACACACACACACACACACACACACACACACACACACACACACACACACACACACACACACACACACACACACACACACACACACGGACTTACTGATGAGACAAACACTTAACACAGCCACTGAACTTTGGGGAGGTGTCATCACTTCGCGATACTCTGCGTATCAGCGACATCACAACAGTGGCGCCGCTTTTCTCCCTACACTCAGGGGGGCATTTCCTCTGGAGGAATTTATTCCTCCCCATGGATGCCAACCGATGGTGGATTGTCCATGCTCTATCCATTTAAATGCTGGACATCCAGTATGGAAGTAGCACGTACCATTTTTAGTCTTTGGTATGACACGGGCAAGGTTTTAACTACCGACCTCCCAGACTCGAAGCAGATCCTTTAATTATTGCACCATCGATTCACTGCAGGTCAATGGATAAATAAACACGGAAGCAATTTTAAAAATAAAAAAATAAAAATCGGCCATCCTGTCGATGCACTGTGGAGCGGACAAATGAGGTCTATTTGTACTCACCATAGCTTTGTCCTTTGACATTTTCACCCATTTATTAATTATTTTCTCCATGTTCTCATACTAAGGTTTTCTTGAAATTTTGATGACAAAAACGCAAATGGTAAAAAAAAAAGTTATGGCCTGGACAGACGCACACACACACACACACACACACACACACACACACACACACACACACACACACACACACACACACACACACACACACACACACACACACACACACACACACACACACACACACACACACACACACTGCAAAACCCCTTCTCCCACTGTGCGGGGGGGGGGGGGAGGGGGAGGGGGAGATGGATAACAATGGCACCATTCCTCCCTTGTCCTAGTTGGCGTAGACTATTCTTTATAAAGTCTTTGTCATTTACTTCTGATGTTTATCTCCTTTATAGCTGAGATAAATGAATAAACTGTGTTCATTTATCCCAGTGTGGAAGAAAAAAATAATTATATTCATGTACTCTCAATTATAATTGTTGCTGGTCCTTTTTAAATTTAATATTTATGCAATAGTCGAATTGCCTGTCAATTGTGTTTCCCTTTTGTCTGGGTGTTGATGGGGGTGGGGGGGGGGGAATGTCTTACCATGAGACAGGGTGGCCTGGTTGATGGCACTGCAACTTTTGCCATGATTATGTCATTCTCTTTCACCCAGTGGACGTGTATTGCAGTTTGAGTTATTTTGCCTAATGCTTATCAGACCCATGTACTCACTGCCTTTTATATACACAATTCCTTATATTCATTTCTTTGATAGACCTATAACCTACGGTCTTATCCTGTACTCCTTTTGGTTGTCTGCTTTTTAGTATCTTGTCTGATTCTCACCAAGGCCAGCTGAAAGTCACCATGTTCTTTCTCTCCCTTTGAATCTCCCAGCCCTCTCCACTCCCACGAAAGCATATAAATGTCAGAAAATGTAAACTGAGCTTTGTGCAAATCATTGGGATGTTTACATCTCAGTGCTTTGGACTCCGTGATGCCACCAAATAAATGTTCTCTGATCAAATGTACTTTTCGTTGTGGATAGTGAATTAATTGTTTCTTACAAATTGAGTAACAGGATTTACACCAGGTCGGTTAATAGGACAAATCAGAAAATTCCACAACAACAGAACATTAAATGCATCATCTGATCATGAGGATATGTAGCAAAAATAACATTGTTTCTCAAGTTTCAAACGTTTTCTGTAAATCTGATCTTTTGTGACAATTTCAACGAGCAATAGAGTCTGACAATTAAAGCACAATACATCAATGATTATTTGGGGAAGATATTGTGACGTCCACGGGACTTGAACAGTCCCGTCAACGTAGAATGAGCCGAAACGATGGAGGCGATTTATTTTTATATAACCCAAAGACGGCGGTTTCAATCGCCCTACCGCAAACGGGACGAGGAAGGTGGCACGAGTCACTTTTCACTGAGTTGATGATGTTTATTCTTTTTTTATAATTACCAGAAATAACAAGACTCGGCAAGAAGAGGGATCCGGGGCGATTCGACGGGATGGTGTGGGATCGGACGTGGGGAAAAACACAGACAATTCCAATGAATATACAGTTCTCAATCCCTCTAAGGCGCCAAGCAGACACACACACACACACACACACACACACACACACACACACACACACACACACACACACACACACACACACACACACACACACACACACACACACACACACACACACAAAACGTAGCTATCTCTGGTGGTCAGGCTGGACCGTGGTGTGGACGCAGCTGTCCCTGGATCGGCGCCGGACGAGCCGGCCTTGCTCTCGCCAGGGGGGGCAGGAGAAACCGCGGTGCTGTCGACCTCCTGGTCCTGGCCCAAGTCCGCCCACAGCCGCCAGGGAACCAGCTCCCGCGCCAAGCCGCGAGCAGGAGAGGGAGGCAGGTCCACCTGCCGCCCGACCCCGTATTCCGAGTCAGCAGAACCCTAGAGCCAACCAAAGCGAGGCACGAGGCTCGGCAAGGCTCCCAGGCACGATCGAGAGCACGATCAAGAGCACGGTCGACTCAGCACAACAACCAGGACGCTCTCTGCCGCCACAGGATCCACACCAAAAAAACACGAGCGTTCTGGTTGTTATCTTTTTCTTCTTCTTCTTTTTCGACCCCGAACAGAACCTTTTTATCCTTCTACCCTCGTCACCTCAAATCGAGCCGTTTATTGGCCCACTGCTGTCGCCTTCCGCCAATCGTGATCACGGGGCGGAGCCATCCGCTGAACTGTCCTGTGACGTCACGGCCAGTCTTCAGAGAATACCAAAAGGGGTTTACGCAGACACACTTACCATATCCCGTGTCCCTATCTAATTACGTGACATTTATCATTTCCCCCTTGAAGAAATGAACATTTACTAGACAACTTATCACCACTGAATTTCTACTTATTACATCGAGATCCTGGTAAACTCGAACAGCATGGCATACCTAATTAAACATCCTAATTACCCTTTGAATGCATACCCCCCCCTCAAACGTAACACTGCCCCCTCCTCTGGTACCGCAGCTCCTGCAAGGTATATCACAGGCGCTACCGTACCAGCCTTAACACTTACTGACTCACACCTAATTAACCTAACGAAATAAAGTAGGAGGGGCAATGGGCAGCGAGTCGCAGCTAACTTACCTATCCTGCTTAATGTACTACCCCCTTATGGCCTTATCCTCGCCTAAACAATCATTCGTTTTTTTTTTTAATTTTTTTTTAAACTTTATTACATGAGAGCACTGAGCGAAGTTGCACTCCATCCTCCGGATCATCGCTCTTGCCCAGCACTCTTCCAGTGATCTGGGGAGGGGGAAACAAAAGGTTCCACAAAAACACAACACTTATACTTTACATTCCTACTCTAAGCCTTAACGACACTATTCACAGAATATTTACACTTGACCGCCTCCCCCAGTGGATGCTAATAGACCCAGCGTTACCTGGGGAGCCAATTTTCAAATTTGCTTGCCCCAAAATTATGCGGACATCATGCCCTTGCTGCACCTGTCAAGTCGTGCGGGATCGAGTGGGACTCACACATCTTCACAACACTCACACCATGGTCATCATCACATTTCTAGGTCATGGTCCTCATTTTAATCATGCAGGCTGAATCCCGTCATGGCCGTGGGGTGGGTTACCACAAGATGATGGGGGCATCTCAGGTGCAACCATGCCCACAGGTCAGCTTTAGTCCAACCCGGACGCTTCTCCGCCCCGCTCCCTTTGATTCCCTCCCCCCTGGTAGCCATCAGCTCTAATCCCGTACAACACTCTGGAAGGGGTCTCACTGGCTCCTCTGGCCTTCCTGGGTCGCCAAGGTCCTACCCGCCTTGGTCGCCCAACCAGACCCTCTCCCAGTTGCCTCCAGACACTGTCACCATTAGCCACTAGGTGGTGAATCTCCTTGAAGGGGGTCGCAATTCACGCTCACCGTGAGCTTCAGCAATCCCTGTGGACAAGCACATCATCCCCACCCACAAAACCCACATGACTCCCCCACCCTATCAGCCTTACATGTGACACCTGCATTTCTAACACTTCACCGACCATGACCTTCCCTGTTACCACACCATGCCCAATAAAAAAAAACAATGTGTGCACCATACATTTCACTTCTTCACTTAAAACAACTCACACAGCACTTCTCACCCGATCCACGCACCAGCCATTGGACAGCCACTCGTGCCCGCTTTGTTTCCAATTACCCACTGTCCCGATTGTCACTCTAAAACCCAGCAGAACTTACAAACCCATGCCAATTTTTCCACAATTCATTTTTTTTTTCCACCAAAGGAGGGCACTTCGCCACTATCTCAGCAGCCGAGCATGGCCCTATATGCTCATCCCAATCTAGTCTCCCGGACCCCCGACAGTGATCTCCGGACCCGACCTATGAAAGGGCATCTCGGATAGACCTGGCGGTTCAGCAGGAGGATTCACCCTCTCTGAGTCTAAAAGTCTATTGGAGGGTCCCTCCATCGCCGGGTACCGGCAATATCGTTGCATGTGTCCTCTTCGCCCGCACCGGAAACAACTCCCCATAAAAGGCCCCCGTGAGTATCGGTGAAATGTCTCTTCTGGTTCCGGACCCCCTCGGCCATAATCAAATTGCTCTATTGGCTGGGCTGGACCCCGCCGCTTTGGCGCACTAACTCCCGGATTACCCTTTATCAAACTCGACAGTTTCTGGCAAATTTCCTGAAACATTTGGGTAATGCCAATTTCTCCCAGCCCCCCTCCCTGATCCTGGATCTCCGCCTGTCAGATCGTCACCGATGGCCTCTCTGGAACCCGACCCGGCCGACTCAACGAGACCAGCCTGGCCGCGCACTCGGCCGCTCGGTGAACGGTGGGTGGATCCTGTAGCTCCACCAGCGCTCGGACCTCAGGGTCAGGAAGAGCAGCTAAAAATTTCTCGAGTGCCAGTCTGTCCCACGCCTCCACTGTAAGGTCCCGATACGTGATCCTAACTGATTGGTAAATGTCCTGTGCCAGCTCCTGCACTGTCTCACCCGGCTTTAATCTGCGGTGCTGGAGCTGGGCCCGCACCAGATCACAGTTTGCCGCGAACCCAAACCGACGGCTCAACGCCTCGCAAATGTGGGAGCTGGTCAACATCCCCTCCGCGATCACGTTTAACACATCTGCGGCTGGTCCCCGCAACGTTGCCACCAAATTCCCTGTACGTTCCCGCTCATTCCACCCGTTTAGTCGGGAAATGCACTCAAATTGCGTCAGAAAAGCTTCAACGCTCCCTGACCTGTCAAAATTTACCAGGGGGATCACTTTTACGGTGGCCCGCTTCTCAGTTTCTCCCTTGTCCGAATCCAGCCCAGGGATCAAACACCCTTGTGGCTGCGTATCCAATTTCAGAGCCCACTGTGGCCAAAGATGTTTTGTGGTGAGGGTCTCATGGGTCAATTTTGCCTCCTGTTCCAAACGTTGAATGGACCGATTCACCTCTTCCCGCAGGATCTTCTGGGCCCGCACAACCTCCTCCAAGGCTCCGTCGCGAGTTTGTAGCTGCTCCTCAACCAACCCGGACACTCTACTTACAAAAGACGGCTCTACCAGGCCTTTATCCAAGACTTCATCTTGGCTCATAATTTTATCTTGTTCGTCCAAACGAGCCTCCAATCCTTTTACCTCCTCCGCCAAATTCATCCCTTGCTTCCTCAGCTCTCCCCACTCTTCAATTTGCAGCTGCATACGAGCATCCACACAGGCACGATGACGTTCCAGGCTTTCATCCACTTTATCAACCCGAATGTTCGTTGCATCAATTTTATCTACCAATTTTTTCCGTATATATTCCCCCTCCAATGTAATTTCTACCTTTGTTTCCTCCAATCTATCCTCGAATTTACTTTGTATTTCTCCCAATTTAACATCCACACACTCCTGCATCTCAGTTTTCATTTTCTCCATCTTTTCCCCCAATTCATCCCTCATTAAATCAATCCGTGCACCCAACTGTACCCCCATTACCCTCAATTGATCTGTCATTTCTGCCCTCTGTGCCGTCATTTCTGCCCTCTGTGTCACGAATTGATTTTCCATTTGTGCCGTCATTTCTGCCCCCTGTGCCGTCATTTTTGCCATTTCTGCCCCCTGTGCCGTCATTTTTGCCCCCTGTGCTGTAATTGCACTCATTAAACGTTCCAACATTGTCCAGATCGTCATCGTGCCGGTTTCCGGCACTGCCGGCTCCGTTACGGGCGATGAAGCACGGTCCACGCTCGGAATGGGGGAGGTTCCAACCCTACCCTCGTCTCTCCCCTCTTCCCCCGACTCGCTGCCAGACACGTGGCCTTCCTCCTCAAACATCTGCACATCCGCCATGGTGCAGAAGTCCCGTTTGCCACCAATTAATTTAAATTTGAAAAATCCCGCCAAAATTTTCCCGCTTTTCTGTAGTAATTTTATATTCCAATTCGTGGCGAGATTTTAATCCTGGTATATAATTTAGAGGGGTTCGCACATCCAACACCCTGACACCAATGTGACGTCCACGGGACTTGAACAGTCCCGCCAACGTAGAATGAGCCGAAACGATGGAGGCGATTTATTTTTATATAACCCAAAGACGGCGGTTCTAATCACCCTACCGCAAACGGGACGAGGAAGGTGGCACGAGTCACTTTTCACTGAGTTGATGATGTTTATTCCTTTTTTATAATTACCAGAAATAACAAGACTCGGCAAGAAGAGGGATCCGGGGCGATTCGACGGGATGGTGTGGGATCGGGCGTGGGGAAAAACACAGACAATTCCAATGAATATACAGTTCTCAATCCCTCTAAGGCGCCAAGCAGACACACACACACACACACACACACACACACACACACACACACACACACACACACACACACACACACACACACACACACACACACACACACACACACACACACACACACACACACACACACACACACACACACACACACACACACACACACACACACACACAACGTAGCTATCTCTGGTGGTCAGGCTGGACCGTGGTGTGGACGCAACTGTCCCTGGATCGGCGTCGGACGAGCCGGCCTTGGTCTCGCCAGGGGGGGGGGGCAGTAGAAACCGCGGTGCTGTCGACCTCCTGGTCCTGGCCCAAGTCCGCCCACAGCCACCAGGGAACCAGCTCCCGCGCCAAGCCGCGAGCAGGAGAGGGAGGCAGGTCCACCCGCCGCCCCACCCCGTACTCCGAGTCAGCAGAACCCTAGAGCCAACCAAAGCGAGGCACGAGGCTCGGCAAGGCTCCCAGGCACGATCAAGAGCACGATCAAGAGCACGGTCGACTCAGCACAGCAACCAGGACGCTCTCTGCCGCCACAGGTTCCACACCAAAAAAAACACGAGCGTTCTGGTTGTAATCTTCTTCTTCTTCTTCTTCTTCTTCTTCTTCTTCTTCTTCTTCTTCTTCTTCTTCTTCTTCTTCTTCTTCTTCTTCTTCTTCTTCTTCTTCTTCTTCTTCTTCTTCTTCTTCTTCTTCTTGTTCTTCTTCTTCTTCTTCTTCTTCTTCTTCTTCTTCTTCTTCTTCTTCTTCTTCTTCTTCTTCTTCTTCTTCTTCTTCTTCTTCTTCTTCTTCTTCTTCTTCTTCTTCTTCTTCTTCTTCTTCTTCTTCTTCTTCTTCTTCTTCTTCTTCTTCTTCTTCTTCTTCTTCTTCTTCTTCTTTTTCTTTTTCTTCTTCTTCTTCTTTTTCTTCTTCTTCTTCTTCTTCTTCTTCTTCTTCTTCTTCTTCTTCTTCTTCTTCTTCTTCTTCTTCTTCTTCTTCTTCTTCTTCTTCTTCTTCTTCTTTTTCTTTTTCTTCTTCTTCTTCTTCTTCCCCGAACAGAACCTTTTTATCCTTCTGCCCTCGTCACCTCCAATCGAGCCATTTATTGGCCCACTGCCGTCACCTTCTGCCAATCGTGATCACGGGGCGGAGCCATCCGCTGCACTGTCCTGTGACGTCACGGCCAGTCTTCAGAGAATACCAAAAGGGGTTTACGCAGACACACTTACCCTATCCCGTGTCCCTATCTAATTACGTGACATTTATCATTTCCCCCTTGAAGAAATGAACATTTACTAGACAACTTATCACCACTGAATTTCTACTTATTACATCGAGATCCTGGTAAACTCGAACAGCATGGCATACCTAATTAAACATCCTAATTACCCTTTGAATGCATACCCCCCTCAAACGTAACAATATGTTGCGATTTGCAGATGTATTTTTATTGATACTACTACTACTACTACTACTACTACTACTACTACTACTACTACTACTACTACTACTATGACTACTACTATTTTAACAGCCCCAATTATTCTTCCCACCTTCTTGTGAGATTGGCCAGGGAAGACTTTTTTTTGGCATGCCTTTCACGAACCTGCTGATCAGACCTAACTTTGTACGGAAGTCGTCAGGAATTTGAAATTTAGCCATGGAGAGACAGAGATGGAGACCGAGATCGCATCAATTGAGGCCCGGCGAGGAGGAGTGATGCAAGGGACATTTTTTAATGATATGATGATAATAGGCTCAGATGATAGGGGAAGGGTTAAAATAGTAATATATGGCATTAACTCCAAAATGGCCGATGTAGCCCTTGCATCACTCCTCCTCACGGCGCCTCAAATAACTTTTGCATTTTCAGGAGTTTTCATGTCGTCATATTGTCTTTGCTTTCCTATTCAAATTTATCAAGCAGGATGGGCAATGCTTTGCTTGTTGTACAATGAGATCACCAGCACGAAGCTTGGCAATAAGTCTCCTGTCCTTCAGTTGAAGCACACACTTTTGTACGTGAGTGTATTTGGAATGTTAATACACTGAAGTTCTCCGAATTGGCCTTTCACATCACAGAAGAAACCTGTACCTGTATTTATGGTGACTGTGTTTTTTGTTTTGGTATCTTTGGTTGAGCTCCCGGTAGATGTGTCCACTTTCAATTACTTTCTTTTCTTCTCTGCTCTTTTTAGCATGGTTTAATTTAATTTTAGGCTGCATGATTTATGCTGAGATGCTCTGTTTAGCCTCAGAGTGTGATCTATCCCAATGCCTTCATCTACTCTTGACAAGTTCAATTGCATTGCCATGCTGCCAAGCTGGTGGAACCTCTCCACATTATCAGCCAGAGTGATGTACCCAGATCCACAGTCGGAGCACTTTGACTCTCCCAGACACTGAAGTTCTCTTGTTTAATTTACTGGCATGAGATACATCGGGACCAGTGTGTGGTCTGTGGTGTTGGAGATTCTCTTGATGTATCAGGCTGCTTTGGGCTGCTTGAAGTGCAGTGGCCATCCACTGTGCCATATTGCGCATACCACAGGTACATGTCTGATATGGTATATTGCGAGAGTGTGATAGCATGGAGTTCTAACAACAAGCACCACTTGGGATAAGACTGCCATCTGCAAGCATAAACCATTAAATAATACAAACAGTTTAAAGTAAGTGAGTTTAAATACCTTGTGATAATTAAGCACTCCTAGGTATTATGCACATGACAAATAGGTAGAGAAATCAAACACATCATCCAGTAAAACATTTTAAATGACTCGTGGCACTGATGCAGAGATGCCACATTTAATAATCCCATAAACAGATATATCTCAACATAATTAGTCAGCCATCATGCATAAACTAATCACAACTACATGGTTGATAGGTATGAATTTCAACAGTGGTACAAAATCATGCCTGGCATTCATCTCCAAAATGCCCCCAAAATGTCAGCAACAACAACAAAAAAATCGACGATGTTTCCAGATCCGAAATCATTCAAGGGGTGCTCGAGAACAACTTGGCTAAGTTTCATAGCTGCAGCAAAAAGTGCACAATTTCTCTTAAAATTGTAACATATCTGCTGGGCTACTTGAAAGTATGCCTTTCCAGACAGGATTATTTTGAAGAAATTAACGTAATTTGTTATTTTTGCTATTTTTTGCCATCGTATTTCTAAAATGAGAAAATTTAAATGAGGAGGAAAAGTTATTGCATCTGGAGGCATTGGAAATGCTAACATTATGATTGTTGTTTAAATATTGCTCATAGTTTTTCCACTTCTGAAATGAATGTGGAGTAATACTAGCCGAGAGAGAGCCCACTGAACATCACAAATAAATTTAATTCTTGTCAACGCAGTTAATGCAGCTTTTTCATTTGCCCAGTTGGCTATTCTCACAATTCCAGTTACTTCGAGAAGGCACGTTGTTCTCTTTCTGTGATACTTCCTCCATATAACATTAGGTTTGATTTCCAAACATGATCACCAATATGGCCATGCTCGTACTGGATTGAATAACTCCTTGTCACTGCAAATTCATTTTCAACACCATCTTTATCTTGCAAGGTTCTATATACTTGTTCGTTCAAATTCATTCCATTTCCTTGTAATTTTATCCTCATCTTTCCCAAACCAAAAAAATTAATCCACCCTTTTCTCATCCCCGCTTCTTAATATTGCCTTCAACTTTGTTCTCTTTTATTACCCTCACTATTTTTCTTGCACTTTATATTCTTCATTATTCCCAGATATTAAAGGTCATATAAGTGCTGAATACCACAGAGAGGGTGGTTATCATTAAACTGACACCAAAGTGATGAGGAATTGGAAGTAGGATGTTCAGATGCAGAAAGTCATTAATATTAAACAAGATCTCAATTAGTTATTTGATATGACTAAAATGGCCCTGTACCACTTTGAATGACTTGAAGAAAGAGATTGGTTGGACAGACACAGGTAAGACATCTCATAAGTGGGATAAATGAGACAAAGGTCTTGGCCCATGGAGAAATAATTCTGAGAAAGCATCTGGATTTAGAAGCCAGCTTTGACATTTGATCTGCTCGGGACAGAACAACTTCCCAAGGTTTGTTTAAGGAGTCGGAAATAAGATAATAGGTTGTTCGACATCTGGTTGTTTCATATTGGCATGCCTGAACCTGTTATGGTGGAAAATAACTCGATTTCCACAAGTTGGATCAGCATACCAAAGGAGAATCTTTAATTTAGTGTATACGGAGGAAGAACATTGATTGATTCACTGAAACATTAGAATGGACTTCACTGAAACAGAAGCATGAAGCAATTCTTCTTGTATACAATTTGACATTCCAAAGAATGGGAGGATGAGACATTTGGCAACTCAACTACAGGATTAGCTGATAAGCATTAGGCAAAAGAACTCAAAACTGCAATACGTGTCCACTTTGGGTGGAGGGAGAGAATGACACAATCGCGGCAAAAGTTGCAGTGTAATCAACCAGGTCACCCTGTTTCATAATAAGACATTCCTTTTATCAATATGTAGGACAAAAGACTCTTGGATAAACGGAAACATTACTGACAGCCAATTCGACTATAGCATAAAAATTAAATTTATAAAGTACCAGCAACAATTATAATTGAGAATACATGAATATAATTATTTTTCTTCCACATTTTTTCCTCATTTCCATTCTGACTGCCTTCCTACCCAGTTATTTCTCCGTTTCAGTCATTTTCCCATTGACTTCCGCAATTATAATTTATGAACAATGCAAACCACTATTGCCTAACCTTGCTCTTGCAGTCATATTGGATTGCAAATAAAAATGTAGAAAATCTTCTTCTTCATAACTATTTCACAGATCTATGCAAAACTTCATACATACAATCGACGAGCCATTGTTGAATTTTTTTTTTCATATTCATCTTCATTGATGCAATTTTGCCTTGATATGTACAAAAGTGGTTGTTAAAATATCCTCATAATTGCTATTATCCATAGCTTTATTGATTACTGATCAATGTTTGTGACAAAATTGGGTACATAGATGACACGGGTATATGGGCATAATGATAGCATGTTCAGTTACGATGGTATTTTTGTTCAGAATGAACGCGTGAGGCGAGACTACCAAGTGCTCTTCTAGTTTCAATTTTAAACATTCATAGTGTCAATAGTTATTCAGAAATGATTGATCTGCAGTGAATGGGCTGGAGACATTCTTGAGACATGCATTACTCATTCGTATAAGGGCACTTATCAATATTAAGGAGGCCAATACATTTGATAAAGCTTTGGGGGTAGTAGCAGCTACCCACCCTATGGGTGATCTTGTTCCTTCCAAGCATGTAACACGTTCTTCCAATGAGTAGCTTTATTTGGGTGGTGTATAAGCAAGTGACAGCTCTGTATAGAAAAAAAAACAATAACCCGGGTTGCGTGCATGAAGCAAAAACATATCTACTGCTTATAATTAAAAACACCTCACTGCAATGGAAAACGTGGGGACAGGAATACTGCACTGTAAATTGAGAGTTATAATACCCTCCCCCACCTAAAAGTGGTGCTGCATGATACACATTTACATCAATAATTTGTGACCCCCCCCCCCACTTCCCCAAGACCACCGGCAAAGATAGAAACAACCCTATACATTAATAGTGGTCATGCTTATTCTCAGTAGCATGTCTGGATGTACAGTCATGGCCAAAAATATTAACACCCTTAACTTTTTTCAAATAATGCACCATTTCTTAGAGAAAATTGTTGAAATTTAAAAAATATTTTGGTATCTACATATGTATGTATTTGGTTTGCAGTGGAACAAAACCAAAAAAGCTGAAAAAATTACTAAATCTTAGCTTATTCCACGCAAAAATCGTAAAATGCCCCGGACAATATTATTGGCACCTTTTAGAAGTTGTTTGAAATAATTAGATTTCAAGTAGGTGATTCTCCTTTACTTTGGAATTGAACTCACCTGTGGTGAGTTACAGTTTCCTGTGATAGAAAAATCACTTATTCAACCAGTTTGAAGAGAGAAAATGAGTCATTCTGCTGTTTTGTGTCACTGTGTGCATGGCAATGAGCATTGAGAAAAGAAAGAAAACCAGAGAATTATCTGAGAAGGTCAGACACAAGATTTTAGCCAAGTATGGACAATCCCAAGGCTACAAGTCCATCTCCAGAGACCTTGATGTTCCTGTATCCACCGTACACAATGCTATCAGGAAGTTTAAGGCCCGTGGCACTGCGGATTCAATCTGTGGCACCCGTGGCACAGATTCAAGCTGACCTTCAGACACAAGATACGACATTTTAAACTTGCACCATCCATCGCCATTTCGGTGAAAGGGGGTTATATGGTAGGAGACCGAGGAGGACCCCAATGCTGAGAGAGAGAGAGAGAGAGAGAGAGAGAGAGAGAGAGAGAGAGAGAGAGAGAGAGAGAGAGAGAGAGAGAGAGAGAGATATATAAGAAAGCCCGACTGGAGTTTGCCAAAACACACCTGAACAAGCCAAAATCCTTCTGGGAGAATGTCCTCTGGACAGATGAGACCAAATTAGAGCCTTTTGGTAAAGCACATAATCTCTATGTTAACAGAAAACAAAATGAAGCCTTCAAAGAAAAGAACACCTTCCCAACAGTCATACATTTGGGGTTGCTGTGCTGCCTCTGGCACTGGGTGCCTTGAATGTGTGCAAGGCATCATGAAATCAGGAGATTACCAAGGCAATTTGGAGCGCAATGTTCAGAAATCTGGGTCTCTGTCGAAGATCATGAGTCTTGCAGTAGGACAATGACCCCAAACACACTACAAAAATCACCCAGGAATGTTTCAAGACAATACGCTGGACTGTTCTGAAGTGGCCAACAATGAGTGCAGATTTAAATCCCATTGAACACCTTGTGGGGAGATCTGAAAACAGCAGTTGGGAAAAGGTACCCTTCAAATCGGGGAGAACTGGAGCAGTTTGCACAAGAACAGTGGGCCAAACTGCCAGTAGAGAGGTGCAGTGAAGCTCATTCATGGCTATAGAAAGTCATTGACTGCAGTTATTTTGTCCAAAGACTGCTACCAAATGTTCGCACGCAGTTTATGGATTGCTCAGGCTCTTTCACGTGCAATTCCTGAAATATTTGGTGATAAGTACCTCTTTCACTCTGTTTATACATTGTTTCATCCAAATGTTTTTCTTTCTTTGAGGTTGTGTTTTTATTAATCACACCTGCTGTCATTGTCAAGAAGGTACTCTTTTGACTCTCTTTTATGGATGTGAGGAGCCATGTGAGGAGGAGGAGGATAGTCAGTCAAGGGTGTCAATAATTTTGTCAATGTCATTTCTTTTTATTTTCTGATTTCTAAGGATATATTAAGTTCTGAATCAAAAACAAAGGTTCTGTAATATTAACAGTGAAATAAAGAATTGTGGAGACAAAATACTTTTGTCAATTTCAACTTATTTTTGGAGAAAATTGTGAGTTATTTGAAAAAAAAACTGCAAAGGTGCCAATATTTTTGGCCACGACTATAACTGGGCCTGAACTAGATTAGTCGCCCGACAAACGAACCCACAAACAAACACACAATCATGGGTCTGTGAATTATAGTAAGGATTGAGGACAAGCTGAGAAAGGTCTCAAGGGGAGAACCAATCTTTTACAGATCCCCACTCTGTCATGGGATACTCTGAAGGTGGAAGGAATTTTGAATTTGTTGAAGATGCCAGCGATAACTCACCTCTTATTTGTGAAATATACTGTAGGATCTTTAATGTCCACCAACAATCAGTTCTGGCAACGGGTCCTCCGGCATAACATCCATCCGATGGATGGCACACATTTTAATGATTCACCCTGCATGCGAAACACCAGGGTGAGAGTTTATAGTTGTCGAGATTCAAATCCAGGATGGACAGCTCAGAGATGAATGCACTGCATACCTCCAAGCTATCATGCCATCCTTACCTTATCAATAGATTGTATACAGTATATCTTTACTATAATTCATGGACCGGTGTTTGTGGGTTTATTTGTTGCGTGACTCCTCCTACAGTCGTAGGCTGATAACATCTCGACTTAGTCCACAGGATCAGCATGACCCCAATTAATGTATAGGGGTATTTTTTATCATTGGTGCTGGTTTTGGAGGGGAGAGGGAAGGGATTCAAATTTTCGATGTAAATGTGTACCGTGTAGCGCCGCCTCCATGTGGCTGAGGGTATTACAAGTCTCCACCATTTACAGTGCAGTTATTCCTGTCCCCACGGTTTTCAGTGAAGTGAGGTTTATTCAATTGAAAGCATTCAGTATGGTTTTGCTTCTTGCACGTCCCATCGGTCGGCTACTCTGCTCGTGCATTCCAATACAAGTAATGCAGGATGGTTTGAGCATTCTTGAGAACATTAGTCCAGAATAAGAAAACATATTACTCTCTCTCTTCTTTTTTTAAGAGAACCATGTAACCATGTAATAACTTTTTATCCACCTTCTTAAGATGCAACACAAATATTTAATTGTAGTGAGTATGGTGAACTTGCTTGCTTAAAGAAGGTCTGGATGAGTGTGGGTCCTGAAATCTTGCTTCACTGAACTGGCATCTCCATATACCGGTATTCTCTTTTGCAATATTTCTATATAATGTTAAATCAATGCAAAATGGGGGCCTAAAAATTATATCCTCGTGTACAGACCAGTCATTGTGCTCTATAAATGCAGAGGTAGATCCACTGAACTGAATGACACAGTAGAGTAAGCAAATTAGTGAAGAGCAATTTAAAAAATCACACTTGGGTCCAGGAGGAGACAGCAACCGACATGATGGGCTGCCATCTATAAGGAACGGACACGATAACTAAATATGACAGCGAAGTCCTTCCTTTAATTTGCAAAGTGACAGAGTTCATTGTTGTAATTAATACATCAAATGGGTTGTTTCTTAATGAACAATCCCTAAAAGACTTGCTCTGGCGACTCAGCACTTGACATTCTGCTTTTCCAACAACAATGAGCGCACGTCCTGTGCAGCATACACAATTCCAAAACTGTCAATTTGAGATATTTCATGCTTTTGAATTAGTAGATATATGTGGGAAGACGCTTCCGCAACCCATAAAAAACTGACTTTTGTTATTTTCTCTTGGTGCAAGATTGTAACCGACATAATAATACGCTTTGTCCGTTCTTTTCTTCTACCTATGAAATTGCTCTATTTTGTGTAATTTAAGTCTAAGCACAATGAACTCCAGTTCTTAAAGAAGACAACCCCATAACAGCTTCCTCCATATTTATTTATAATCCATTATACTCACTGTAATCTTGTTCATGTGTTTGTCTCTTATGATGTTCATGGATTTGCCTCAGGGGAGTGCAGATATATTTTTGTAGATTGAGAATGAGATTGGTCGTGCCCAGTTTTTTTTGAAAGAAATGTAAGATACTGAGCATTGGTAAGAATAATGAAAATAAGGATTACAGGATGCAAGGTGCAGTCTCAGAGCATGTCTTGCAGGAGAAGGGTCTGATGGTGGTAATAGATGGGATCATATGGGTAAGCAGACAGCCAGGACCAGAGAGCTGTAGGTTCCCATCGTCTGCTGCCTTTTTGGCTGCTGGTCGCTTCATTGGTTCGGGGCATGGCTATGCCACTGATGCAGTGCCCCTATTACCAGTATACTGGTGCACATTTTGCCAACCTTGAAAGGATGACAGGCTCAGTCAACCCCATGGTGCTAATTCAGTAGTTAACAAGGCTCAAACTCAGGAGTCTAGGATCCCAAGTCACCACCCTAACCACTAAGCCAACACCAGGCAGCGGTAGGTAAAGATAATAGGGTTTTAGGTTGTATAATTAGCACATCTGAGGAAGGACAGCTTCCATGGAGAGGGTTCACCGTCGGGCGACAAGATTGATTCTGGGTAAAACTAAAATAAACAAAAATGGACGGCTAAAGGAGACATGACTTTATACATAAGAAATGCGGTTATGAGGGGATATGATAGAGATTTTTAAGTTGATGAAGGGTATCAACAAAATGAGTGCAGAAGAGTTTTTCAGCGGAATGGATAGTGATAGGACAAGGGGTCACAGTCTTTGAGTAGAGAAAAGGAGAGTTAGGACAGTGTTAGAGCAGGGCTTTTTCACTATGCCTGGTGTTGGCTTTGGGAGCCTCGCGTCCTGAGTTTAAATCCTGCCCAGCTGTTGAATTAATACCAGGTGGGGTTGACTCAGCCTGTCATCCTTCTGAGGTCGGCACAATGAGTACCAGCATGCTGGTATCCTGTGTCGGAGTGGTGGCCCGTCCAGGATTGTGCCCAATAGCCAAGGAGACTGCTTAAGCAGCACCAACGCTCTGCACAGAGTATGGCCCAAATCTCCTCCTCCTCCTCCTCCTCCTCCTCCTCCTCCTCCTCCTCCTCCTCACCATCACTGCAGGCTTGGTGGACAGTTTGGGTGTGTGATAAGAACTAATTGATTCAATTTTGGTGAAGATCTGAATCCGGATCTGAATTTGAGAATTTTTCAGATGATTCTTCACCATTGAGAGATGGGGCCAAAAACGATGTATAGCATGTATTCTCTAAAAGTTGTGGACGACTTGTGCCAAAACAAGGTGGAAGAGTGGGTTAGATGACAAGAATATTCCGATTCAATATGGGTTAAGGTCCAGGATCAGATCTGATCTATCAGTGGCATACAAAATGTAAACTATTCACCCTGGTGGAGGTATGTTCTCCACGGAGTGCCGTTCTGTTTCGCCAAGTTGTCACTCGATGAGTAATGTTTTTTTCATTTTTTTTTTTGTTTGTTTCTTTGTCCACATAGAACGTGTTTTTCTCTGCAACCACTTGTTGGATTGAGAGGAAGTTTTCACCATTGGAGTAACCACTCGTGTAGAATGTTTTAATGACAATTATAACGTTATAGGTCACGTTGTGTGGCAGCCATGTTGGAAAAATGGAAAAAGATTAGACCTCTGTATCTCTGAACCTGCACCAAGGAATAAATTGAAACTTGGCATGTGGCAAATACTTCTCATGGGGAATAAGTGTGATTTTTTTTTATGACATCATCGGTCGGTGCCTTTGTTATGTCATAATTGCATATGTAGAATGCTACATCCAATGAGGATGAAAATTTTTGAGGGTCATTTCGGGATAAATTGGTTAACAAAAAAAAATTGATGACATCATCGGTCACGTGATTTGGCAGCCATATTGTTTTTTTTTACAAAAAAAACTTTCAAAAATCTTTGAAATGGCTGAACAGATCGAGGAAAAACTTTACACACATGACCACCTATCCATGAGGAACAAAAAGTTCACACATATGATGTCAGAGGTCACATAGTTTCACAGCCATATTGGATTTACCCAATATACCCAATATAAAACCTTTCAAAAAAATCGTCTTCCCCAGAACAGCGGACAGATTGAGTGGAAACTTCACACAAATGTTCCCCAAGCCTTGGGGATTCCTGGGTATTCACAAATAATTCATGTCACATGGTTTGGCAGCCATATTGGATTGAGCAAAATCTTAAACAATTATTTATCTTGAACCGCTTCATCAATCGATGTGAAATTTTCAATTGACATGGAAATCAATCAACGGTAAAGGAAGGCAGCAAGTGATGAGAGGAAGGGAAGGCAGATATGTGGAGGAGCAGTAATTACAATTCATACTATCTCATAAAAATGATTCTGCATCGTATAACAGTGAAGATGGAAAGAAAATAATGTCTGAAATCCATTTTTGAACGGTCATGCTATAAATACAGTCAAGAGACAAAACCCACCAGATGCATCTGGAGCCAAGCTGTCCAGAGACAAATTCCTGTCTGGACACATCTCGAGAAAAACTCCTGTCCAAACACGTCCAGAGACAAACTCCTATCCGGATACGTCCGGAGACGAACACCGCCCAAATTCGTCTGGAGATGAACAATGCATGGACGCGTTCGGAGAGTAACACCGCCCGGACACAACCACCATCCTGATATGTCTGGAGGCGAACATCGGCTAGACAGGGAGAGAGTGAGAGAGGTGTGGGAGGAGTGTGCTGCACTGGATTGGGAAGGGATAGAGCAAGGATGGGACAAAGATAGAGAGAGGGGTGGGGGTAGGGGAGTTAGCAGAGAGATCATGTTATGCTTTATGAACAACACCCACCCACACGCGCGCGCACACACACATACACACACACACACACACACACACACACACACACTCACATAGTGCTTGGCCAATATCGGCAATTTTTGGGGAATCAGCAGATTTGAGTCAGTGTGATTACCGACTGCAGTACGTACTGTATACAATCCGAAAACCTTGAGTATATTTCACCGAAAATCAACGTTGCATTAATATAGACATTTCAAGGATATGATCACAAACATTATGTGATTGGTGGAAAAAATATTTGCCTCGGTTATTTAGAAAACACCTTAAGAGGGCAAACGGCTCAGAAATCGGGTGTTATTTCACAATTCACTCATGGTGACGGAGCACAAACAACTTGCTCAGGGCGATGGAGCAGGAACCACTCGCTCAGGATGATGGGGCACGAGCCACTCGCTCAGTGAGTCTGCAGTGAGTGAACGATTCATTCAGAATGACACAGCGCGTTACCACTATCGAGTAGCGGCCACTTGGCAAGTGGCTTAAGCACTTAAGCATGCACTCCAATTATATGGTTGATAAAGAACGGCTGGCCAAGCTGTGGTTGCACACAATTATGGGATCCTTTTACTTTAAAGCTGGTCTTCACCACACACGCAGCAGTTAATTAAACAAGTACAGGAACATTCAATGTACACCGCCCCCATGCCAAATAAATAATTAACAAATCCTCCAATGTGTGAGATTACTGGGGTGCCTTCGGGCCCAGCGATGCTTCCGTGCAGCAGATGGGGATGGACTTGGGAGGGAGCGGTGCACTTCTGCGGTGAATGTGTACAAATTATATTTAGTTTATGTGTACAAATGTACTTATGAGGTGAATGCTTGGAAATGATACTGACTCGCCATGCAGCACATGGAGACGGAATTGGGAGGGAGCAGTGCACAATAATTGAGTGATTAATTGACTAATTACAAAATTAAAACATACGAATAATAATCATTACATATTTAATTTCTTAATCAATTGGCTAATCACATCCCAAAACCACCACTGTTTCAACCGAATCTATAGCATTTTGAAAATTAAGTAATTCATCGAAAAATGAAAAATTAATAGATTAATTGATTAATCAATAAGTCAAAAATACACTTTCTAGCCAAATCACTTGTTTACTGTCATGTCGAAATATCAGCTTTCCAACTCAATACAAAAGGCACCTGAGATATTGTCCAGATGACAAAACAAATTAATAAGTAATAATTAATAAATCGATAATAATTAAGTCATTAATTTATTCATCAAAAAATAAAAAATATATAATTTTTGCTAAAGCACATCTTCACTTTTGTCCCCAAATTTCAGCTTTCTCGCTCAAAGGATGGCAAATTCATCACCCGGACAAATAAACAAACAAACAAATGGAGTAAAAAACTGAGTACTCCTTTCCTTCGGTGTCCGGCGATGACATCACGCATTGCCTGGATATGGAATTGGGAAGGGGCAGTGTGCAATAAAATAAATTTGCTCAAATAATGCCTCCATCCACAAGAGTTGCTGCTTAATGTGGAATAACCCTTGAGACATCGCAAAGTTCAATCGCCCATGAAACGAACATTGCAGATTATCCGCCATGTTGCCTGCTCATTTGTGCATGCGTCACGTGGTATACATTTCCCGGTCCATGCAAACGTTATCACTTTATTTTAAAACATCCGTTTTTCACTAGATTTGCTTTGATTCCATGCAGAGCACCTCGCAAAACCTCCAAAAATATAGACACAGATCATTTCTAGCAGATGCCAAGAATAAGCAGTCCCTTGGGGGGAGGGGGGACAGGCTGTGAGGTCAAACAGCAATTGCATTCAATCATATTTCTCAATGAAGCTAGTTAATCTTAGCATATTCCTAAATTTTTTGTTCACTCATTAGAATTCTCCAAACAATTGAAAAAGACAAGTTTTAATGATTTGGAGCTTTCACATTTTCTTATGGACATATGGAGGAGGGAACATAGCTTTGCTTGCTTAAAGTAAATGGTTATACCAGCTTAGTTATAAGTCATTATTTCTTTAAATTATCAGATTTCACAACAGATTCCAACACTTATTTAGGCTGGATGATATCTGATCCTCAAAACAGAAATAATATTTTGATGATATACATTAATTATTCCATGATAGGAGATTGTGGAAAATCGTATTATATAATGCATGAAATCACTCCAAGCTACTAATTTGAAAACTATTGCACTTACAAAAGTCATGTATACAGCAATTTCTTACAAGGATGAACAGGCATTTGATAATATTATTGAGGAAAGTGGAAAAAAAAAAAACTTTATTGTTACGAAATTGTTGTGGCCTGTTCCAAGTCAAGGCATGGTTGAGCAGGCCAAAAAACATGGTGGCTTCAGACCCAACGAAGATACCTGGGATACGCCTTGAGACTCCAAAGAGCAATGTGGCCGAGGATGTGCTGGATAAAGGAAATAATTAAATAAGGCAGTTAATTATCTTCAAAAGGGGTGTTTTAATTAACCAAAACACCAAATTTTCAGTCATGTACTTCCTTGGAGTTTTCTTTGTGTGCATGCAAAGTTTCAGGCTGCAAGGTTTCATGGTTTTGAAGTTATGGAGGACACACACACATCCAACTGTGTGTGTGTGTGTGTGTGTGTGTGTGTGTGTGTGTGTGTGTGTGTGTGTGTGTGTGTGTGTGTGTGTGTGTATGTGTGTGTGTGTACACACACACACACACACACACACACACACACACACATATGCCATTCTCTCTTTCTCTTTCTCATTCTCTTTCTCTCTGTGGCTGTCTGCCTTTCTTTGTTTCTTATGCATAGCCACATCTTTAAAGTTGCAAACTCCAAACTCAGAGTACAAATTCAACGTTGTCTGGGGGTTAACATAGGCTTTATGACTGGGGTGTGGAGGGTGGGGGGTGTTGGAAGGGGCCTAAGTTCTCCATGTAAATGTCTACCATGTAGCGCCACCTTGTGGTGGTGGCAGAGAGTATTATAATTTCCTTTTTTATCTGGGCAATACTGACATTAAAACACTCTTTGCAATGGAAAATTTGTCCTCCTTTCCTTCTCCTCCCCCCCTAAAAATACAAAACAAAAACGGAGGGGCCCATCATCATGTGTGAGACATTTCTGGCATGATGGGACATCAGGACGAATGTTGGGCAAACGGTGGGGACGTGGGGATTGGGAGGGGCGGGAGGAGGAGGGGTTAAAGCACGTTTATGCATGGGTAAATTTGTCTTCCTTTCCTTTTTCTCACCTAAAGTTTTTGCCCAACACAATGACTAATTGGTACATCAGCGAAGCAGCGATGGGTATACTCTGCTCGTCCACAAAAAAAGAGGAACCTTCATTCCTATCCTCTTGCCTTCTGTTCCTTTACTCATTTGGCATTTACAACTTCCTCCCTACCCTTCTCTACCCTGTGCAAGTGCAATAAATTGATGCCTTATAAATGGGTCACATGATCACATTTGCTTACATTTTATTTATTCGTATGCAGCCTGTGGTTGATTGGCTGTATCATTTTCTGGGGGCACGGCTGCGCCGCTGATGCATTGCCCCTATTACCAGCAAGCTAGTACTCATTTTGCAGACCGAGGAAGAATGACAGGCTGAGCCAACCCTACCTGGTGTGCATTCACTGGCTGAACAGGGTCTTTAACTCAAGACCCTAATATTTTTAGCCACTCAACTTAAGCGTTAAGCCAACACCAGGCATATCTCGTTACATAAGAAAGGTACTGCACGATTTGCTTGAACAATCGCATGCATCCAGTATATGGAAAGGTGAATTTTGAATGCTCTTTTCAATAAACGGTATGACCCCATGCAAACCTTATTGAGAGCATCAGCAGACCATTCTGGGCCCTTTTCCTTCGTAAGTTATGTATTTTGTCATACCTTGCAATCCACGAGGCCTTGCAATCCACGACAGAAACCTTGCGGCAGATGATGACTTTTATAGGAGAGTGAGTTTTATGGCAGACTTTCTCAGTCTGCACATGCGTAAATGTCGTTGAACACGATGTGGCGTATTGCGGTTGTATTTTTTTTCTTCATCCAAATAAAAAAAATTGCTTATTTGGAATAGGAATTCCAGATAAGGTGTTGTCATCATGCACCATCTGTCCATCTCCTATTTCGACTTCTCCGGCCGAACCGCTGTGCCGATCCGGCAGAATTTTTTTTTTGTTATGTACGGGTGGAATACCCAAGAGACAATGTTGCTTCATTCCTTTTGGACTCTTTGCAATTGCTTCAGCCATTATTGTGCGAGGCTGGATGATATTTATCAATTCTGTGGATGAGCAATTCAGCAATTTTGCGATCTCTCGATTTGATACTTTAGCGATATATTCCGGCGTCTTTTTTGTTCTTGTTAGTTGTAAAAACATTTAAGGAGAAAAGGTATGGCTTTTGAAGGCTTATGGCCTCACTCTATAGTAGCTTTTCAGCATACAATTTTGTACACATTTGATGAGGCGGCCATTTTTTCCCATGCCATCCATGCAATATGGCGTCCCACCGTACTCCGTGATATAACTTCATTAAGCGCATCTTACAACCTTTCGTGAAGAGTAAAATGTTGATAAACGATTCCTGTGTACGGGCAGAATATGGGTACTCAAAAAAATATATTGAGTGTGGCCCCCAACACCTTACGATTCACTCCTAACACGGTTTCAGCTTGCCGTTGAGCTTATATTTTGTCTGCTGTCATTCTATCCATCTGTCATCCGTCCATGCGTCCGTCAGTCCGTGCGTCCATTTAAAGCCTCCACTCGAAAATAACTGGATCCATTTATTTCGTATTTGGCACATACATGTAATAACATCTGGGAATGAGAAATCAAATTATTTTGAGATCGGACACAAAAGTCATGGGAGGCATGATTATATTTTTGAATGTTGGAAAAAAAAATTTTTAATGTGTGGGAGAGAATAGTCCAAGGTTCTGTATGTGCTTTCAGGAGACATTATTTATTTTTATACACTTTACCATCACCGCTACCAACATACCACAATGAATTATTTTTTTAAACTTGTGTATAGAGATGGCTAAAGTGAGAAAATTAAAAGGGGGAAGATGAAAGGAGAGGAGAGGATGGGAGTGTGAGGAGTGGGAAGAGAGGTGTGAGGAGTTTTAGAAGATATTGGGTGGGGAAAGGAAGAGGCATGTATGAAGCAAATTGAGTAAAAATGGCTGAGATAAACATTTCTGCCATATTTGTGTATATGTATAAAAAAAATAGATGGCTCCTATCTCCTTTTGGATAAATCAAATTTAAAGGTTGAACTATCTTTCTGCATGAGAACCCATTCCTTCAGAACTTGATCATGTATTTCCTCCTGGAGTAAGGGTTACATTTCTGAGACAGTGCAATAACCATAAATTGGCTAAAAACCTTTTTTCTTTCCATTTGTGATCTGAAACTCATCGTGAATCTTGTACGCAGATCACATGCAGAACAAACACACGTGAAGACAATCCTTGTACTTCATTGTGAAATTGCAAGGACTTTTGGAGGCAATCGATGCACGGACAAATGCAAACATGAGGCCTGACATCTGAACCTGGGTTCCGAGAATCAGCTGGCGTTTTAACTGGAAAATGCTTAAAAGGCCAAATTTTCCTTCAAATTAGTTCCCAGAGCCAGAAATATTGCTGAAAATAATGATTCCTTCATAAAAAAGCATTGCTCTTATGGCTTTGCTTTCCATGGATATTCTGTTATCCAAAATGCTTTGGGCCTTGCTTTATTACATGGCAATACAACCCATTTTTGTAAGTCTAGGGCAGCAATTTTCCCTATCCCAGCCTCTGGCTGCTCTTTCCAGCCAACTCGGTCACAATCAGTTGCAGACAGAAACACAATTAGGTTTGCCTCGAGGCATTTCAAAGCAATTCAGTCCCCCCCTGCCCTCACCACCACCCCTCCAGCTCCCTTACCTCCACAACATTAGACATGTTTAAATGAATTTCATTACAGTGGACAGTGGTGGTACCAAGAGAGGTTTAAAAAAATCAAATTATTCAAGAACTTTTACGAAATTAGCATCACCCCACTTGATCCCACCTTTGTGCCACCATAATGTAGGAAATTGCTTGTTAATGCTCATCGGGGAGCCTTCATTTAGTGAATTGAGTAACTTTGCTGGAATTGTTCAATGTAAAATGTGGAAATGAAGGCTTATGCACAACTCTAATGGAATATTCACTCAGAATCAGGACAAAATTTGGTGAAATCCCTTATGCATCGCATTAATGAGAATCCAGTATTCCCAGTGCATAACATATCGATATTCAACTTAAAAAAAAAATGAACACTCAATGGCAGTCACCGCAGACAAATGAATGTGGAATTGGCAAGAGGGATTCGATTTTTCTAAATGACCATTTTCTGCAATCGCAATCTAATTTGGAGCCCAGTTTAAAATGCCATGGTCATGTTGTGAGTTGGGCTTGTGTGAGGTTTGCAAGACAGATGAAAGGGAAGTGGAATGATGTGCTTATCGGATGTGTTGGGAACTTTTCATTTCAAGGAAATTGTCATTGCATGTGCAAATATATCCTGCAGGAGAACTGTAGCAAACAGGGTACGTTTCGAGAGCACCTGTGAAGCACTCGATAAGGAATACTGTCAACATGTACATTGTCGATCAGCTCAGTCATGTTTCAAAAAATGGAAACAACTATATCTAATCATCATTTGGTTTTTCACTTTGCAACCTGATAATGTTTTTAAATAATTATATTAAATTTCCTAGTAATTTGTATTGAGGTGGCAATGTATTACCTGTGAGTGTCTGATTGGCTAAAAAAAAGAAAAAGCGGCCTTACTTAGTTTTTACAGCGTCCAAGACTCATGGAGGTTCTGTTAAACAAATAATGCACACATACAGACAGAACCATTAAACAGCACTGGACTTGACTTCAGACAATCACAGCCGGTGACTTTGGGGGAAGGGGCGTTACTTCACTGAGCACTCTGGGTGCCGGTAACACCAGTTTTTGACGTCACTTTTCTATCTGTAGTCAGTCGGGAAATCGAGAAGAAATCTCCCCTACTCTCTTCCCCCAGGGAATACCAACCCCCCAGACGTAATCCATGCTCTCTCCTCTAAATACTGAGCATAAAGTGAGGAAGCAGCACGTCCCAACTTTTTTAAGTCGTTGCTCTGACTCGGTCAGGGTCAGAGTCAAACTGCCAACCACCCAGACTCGGAGCAGGCTCTGTCACCACAATTCCACATAGTCTGATAATTGCAGCTTAATGTTGCTTTTTTATATATAAACATACATAATATCTCATTTAAAAAATATATTTGTTTTGTTACCATTCAACCCAAACTTTTTACCAAATTTTTACAAACCTCCACAATCCACACCATTATCCATTTCTGGTAGAAAAGCATCATCAGGTGGAAAAGGAATTCTGATTACAACATTTCAAATCCTAAGAGCTGTTGAGGTCGGCACTTTTACAGGATTAATGAATACTCTAAATTATAGATGCCATTTCTCTATAAGTAACAGCTTCATGTCATAGTACACGGAAGAGAGGGTTTGAACACATTTTCAGATTTTCCTCTGCGGTGTGCCCAGCCACATCACTTTGATCCATTAATTTTATTATTTCCACCTGCTGGTTTCTTCACTCACTGTGGCCTTAACTTCAGTAAGTAATTTATTGAACGTTTCTTGATTTATTATTTTCTTTATTTCTGTCACCTTCTCAGATTTTCATTATTTTGAAACCTAAGCTACATGGTTTCTACAATCGACTTTATAAACTATACTATCCTTTCTTCTGCAGCTCTTTTTTATGTCTTTATTGTCGATCTATAAACTTGAGAATAATTCTTCCTGTCGTCACCCCCCCCTCCCACCCAGGCATGCACCCAAACCTCAAGCTGTTAGAAATGTCACTGCTGCAATAACCTATCATGATCCATCAATTTTTAAAACCCCTTTCCAAAACACCATTTTTGAAATATGTCAACATTATGTCTGCAATAAATTTCTGCTTTTTTATCAATCAGAAAAGTCAAACCAGGAATATTACTATGGGGTACTAGTCAACGCAAAGGCTATAGTGTCATTCTGTTTCTCCGCACAAGTTACCCAATGGACATCACAAACTAAAATCTGATAGGAGCACACTGACTGCAGTGAGAAGGTGAAGTGCAGATGGTGTTTCGAGCATTTGCCCTTCATCAGAGCCAAAAAGCGAAGGCGACAACTGACATCCCACGGCAATGACACACTCTTTTCAGCGTTCAGTTAATAGAATCCAAGAATATTAGTAGATTAGTTTGATAAGCTCATTATACAAGGTACTGCAAGAAAATGCAGACACAGGTGACCATTGTGCCTGTGACAAATCATCACTCCATTAACTCAATCATTCTCATCATTAACTTAATCTGACAACATATTCTTCGATCCTTAGCTATCACATTTAATCTTTTGTAAGATAATTTTACAATGATTAAAGAACACGGTGGCTTACTCATTTTATTTTTTTATTTTATTTTTTTGTACACCGCTCCTTCCCAATGCCATATCCAGGCAATGGATGACGTCATCGCTGGGTGCTGAAGGACCAAGTACTCAGTTTTCACTCCCTTTTCTTATTTTCTTTCTTGTTTGTCCAGGCAATATCTCAGCCATCCTTTGAGCTAGGAAGCTGAAATTTGGGGACAAAAATGAAGATATGCTTTTGCAAAAACATTATTTTTTAATTTTTTTGATTAATCAATTAATTGATGACAATTATTATCGATGTATTCATGACTTATTTATTTTATTTCTCATCCTGCCAATATCTCAGGCACATTTTGAGTTCGGAAGATGATATTTGGATACGACAGTGACCAAGTAATTTGGCTTTAAAGGGTATTTTGATTTATTGATTCATCAATTAATCGATTAATTATTTTCTTTCGTCTTTGGGTGATATCTCAGCCATCTTTGGAGCTAAGAAGCTAAAAATTTGGGGACAAAAGTGAAGATATGCTATTGCAAAAACTTTTTTTGATTAATCAATTAATTACTTAATTGTTCGATTAATTAATTTTCAAAAAGTCACAGATTTGGATGAAACAGTGGTGGTTTAGCTATGCTATTAGCAAATTGATGAAGAACTTCATTATTTTTTGATTATTATTTATTTATTTAAATTATGCAATTAATCTATCAATTATTTTACACCGCTCCCTTCCAATTCGATCTCCATGTGTTGCAAGGTGGCGTCGCCGGGCACCAAAGGCGCCCCGGCAGTCACGTGCTGGAGGATTTTTATTTATTTGGCATGAGGTCGGTGTACTTTGAATGTTCCACTGCTTGTTTCTTTCTCTTTTATATATAGAGTTGAGGTCTGTGGATGAGCTAGCTCATATGAGAAGCTGTTAGACCTGGAGGGAGAAGCTGTTCGACCTAACAGCTGTTTTGAAGACCTGGAGGGAAGAATGGGATTGAAGAGAGTGTAGGAGTTTATTCCAGAGGCAGGAGAAAAGAGGAATGAAAGAGTGAAGGTGAGCAGTGATTCATGATTTTGGTAGTTTTACCAGAAGTGGATCGGCTCACCCCCTGCTTTAGCAGGGAAAATGGCCTTAAAATGCTTGTTTGTTGTGTGTACCAGAAGGGGGTTGCTAGCGGATATTGAGCACCCTGGAGAAATATGGATAGGACATCTGGCAGACAGAACAGGGGGTGGGGGCGAGATCGGAGAGCATATGGGAGAATGCAGAAAGACCACCGATCTGCCTGCCGTGAGAGGGTGAGAGGCCCAAAGACTCAGCCTCATGGCATGAGATACCAATGATACTAAATGCCTTGGTTTCTACAGCATGAAGCCGAGAAAGGTGAGAGGCAGGAGCACCAGCCCAGAGGGGAGAGCAGTACTCCATCAGGCTGCAGACAAAAGCTTTGTATGTGGTCCTGAGCTCAGGTGAGCTGAGGAAGGACTTTGTACGATGCAGGATTCCCAGTCAGTGACTAACTTTGGAGGCCAAGTTGGAGATGTGGCTTTCCCAGGTAAGATCATGGCAGATAGTTTTTGACATGGAACTCCAACATGAGCAATAGCCCCTTATTGGGATTTTTCTTTTAAACCCCTCTGCAGATCCCTCACAGTCTCGTTTATTGGATCAAATTGTATTTTTCCAAATAACTAACAATTCACACGTGTTTTAATTACAGGTACACAATGCTATTGCATTTTATAATGTAATCATATCAAGTGCATCAGAAGAAGAACAAGTTCAAACTTTACTTTGCCTTCATGTTTTAATATGCTATGATGCACAATAGCATAGCCTGGTGTTGGCTTATTGGCTAAGGTCGTGGGCTTGGGACCTTAGGGTCCTGAGTTTCAGCCCCTGCCCGCTCATTAAATTAACACCAGGTGGGGTTGACTTAACTTTGTCATCATTTTGAAGTCAGTGAAATGAGTACCAGTGAATTGGGGTAACAACCATTCAGGATAACCTGCGTTGGAGTGGCGACCCATCCAGGACTGTACTCCTTGCCAATGAAACTGCCTCGGCAGCCCAATGTGCCTTTTTGGCGTGAAAGGAATAGTATTATTATTTTTATTATTATTTTTAATGACATTATCTTATCTTCCCCCATCCAAATCCTCGATCCTTTTTTTTTTCCCCCGTTAATCGACCCCAAACCTACCTCCTTCAAATTTCCTGCTTTCCTTCCTGAAAGCCCCTGTAATGTCCATCTTGTTTACCCTGCATACACCACCCTATCCCTCTCCCTTCCACAGATCTTGTTGTACGTTCTGTGTGTTAGCTCTCATACGAGCCTTGACATTGTATGCAAAATAAATAACTAAATAATGAAGAGTTGGCATACTCGGTATTACACAAAGGTAAAATAGTTAGTGTGGAAATAACATAGTATGAATGAACTGAGGGTGGGCAAGTCGGCCTACTGATGCACTCACTCAGTTTATGTGAACCCACTCCCCCATTTTACAAATCCTGAATCCTCTTGTGAAACTGAATTTCATAAATTCAGAGAGGCAGGGACGTCAGCCTGAAATAGCTTTTAAATTAGAAGTGTCACTTCTATCAGCGAGAAAAAGTTTGTTGCTGGATCAATGACAACGTCACATTTAGTGAATTTCAGGTTCCTTTGTTGAGAGGGGTATGAAGTGGTTATAATGGGATTATAGTAACATTCACTGGTATGAAAACGGTTTTTAAAGAGTATGCATGTACGTGATTGTATGGGTTTTTAACAATAACCTTAATGAAGGCATAACTTCTTTTTTTTCATGGAAACTTAATTTACCGTAATGTCGAAGCAGGTATGGCTGGTAAGATAAAATAAAAGAGTCATAAAGTTTTTCTTACCTCTTCATGCTTCATACTTCATGCATTACTCTTCACTGGCATTTCAGTTGGTTGGAGAGATGCTGCCATGGCATGATGATGTTGCTTTTGAGTGGTTTCCTTGCTCAGGTTTCCTTCATACTTGAATCTCTTCCAAGAAACAATCATCACCAATGAAAGGGCTTTTCTCACATCCTTAACTTCTCTTTGTTCTTCACTTTCATTGTTCCCTCGACTGCTGAAACGCAACGTCGTGAGCCTTTCCCTATTCATATTTTCGTATATAATTGTGACGAGTAGTTCATTGCATTCGGTAAATCTCAGCAAAATAATGCAGAAACACACTACATGTCCCATCCCTCGCCGTTGACGAGCATACGCAGCTGTGTAATTTTCACTAACATTTCTTTTGTAAGGACCTGATGCTTCACTCCACTGGCAGGGGGATCAGTCCTCATGACCATTCAGAGAGTAGTTACCTCCACCAACGAATGTGTAAGGATGTTATGTTTTCACCCCCTTTCTGTCTGTTTGTTTGTCTGTTTTTATTACAGGATATCTCAAAAAGTTGCGGACGGATCCGGATAAAATTTTGTGGACAGGTTCAATATGTGATAAGGATTAGATTTTGGTGAACATCCGGATCGGGATCCAGCTACGAGAATTTTTAAGTGATTCTTCACCATTAAGAGATGGGGCCAAAAACGATATAGTTCTGTATAGCATGATATTTCAAAAATGTATTGGGTCTGATATGTTCTAGTGGATCAGGCATTACGTGGCGGAGGTATGCGCTCTACCAAGTGCCCTTCTAGTTTTAGCATGCTTAGAACAGGATTGATCTCCTCCATGATGTTATACACAAAACAGGAACAGATGCAGCTTTTTTTTTTTTACAGCCTGAGCTGAAATTTAGGGAGAGCGCTTGGGGAGTGTGAGAAATTCTGAAATCAAAGGCATGCTTTGAGTTAGGTTTGTTCGTTTTCTTTTGTTGCAATCTTAGCTTTTTCACACGCAAAAAATCAAGATGGGAATTTTATTTAAGGAGTCTGCTTATTGCCAATTTCTTTCTTTGGAGAGGACTGGCCAAAGGCTGGTTATGTGCTGCTTATGCAACCTCTTGGGAAGAAATACACTTGGTGGTTTTGCATTGCTTATGCAGTGGCAATCATGGCAGTAATTTGGAGTTTTTGCCAGGATGCACAAAGGCCTAAACTTTGCAAACGACACTCAAATTGTTGACATCTACCAGCAGCAAATGCTGGCAGATGGATCCCCAGGTTATTCGCCCATCTGAAGGACAGCACACTCGTTGATGCAATTCCTTGTCTCTGAAACATCATAGTGACAGTATATATCGTCATTTTGGGAATCGTATCCAGAATAGACATCTCAAAGGTGAGTGCACAGCTTTTGAGCTGGGTTGTTGTTTTTTTACACAGCCGACAAGACTTTCATCTACATATTGTTGCTTTATGTCTCTCCACTGTAGACTGAGGTATCAGATATTCACCGAGTACTTGCGCAGTTCCCCTGCATAATAAAATGAATACTCCTGATTGTAAGCGAGTAATATTTTTTAAATATCTGTGACATGAACTTTCTCAAATGGATTACACCTTTTAATGAAACCATCTTGACCGCAATTACCAGCAAGGCATTTTACAGGAAAGGAACACGTTTAATGTAGGAAGATGGTGCCATATGCCATATGTTCAAAAGCAGATTTGCCTGGAAGAGCAACAATGGGCTGAAGCCTCTTCCCTCGGCACCACAGAATCTTGACATGACAGCCATCAAACAAGGCCAGAAGCATATGGATTGGGACCTACGGAAAAGCTGACCTCAGCCAAGCAATACGCAAGAGCTGCAACAAAATCTACTTCACATCGGGCAAAATCTGGTTTTGGCTGTAGTTCAGAATACCATCGATACAATGTCTTCATGGGATGAAGCATCATATCCAACTAAAGGATATTCTACAAGGTATTAATAAATGCAGTCCATTTCATTGTGTCCAAAGCACAGTTTTTAAAATAACATTTGTTTTTAATCAGTGGTGTTGGCACGGCACTGTAACTGTCATTGAGTCTAAAGTTTTAAATGACATTAAAACCTTCCATTAAGAAGCCTGAGATAAGGGTATCCTGCTTTCTCAACTTCGAGAGGTTGGTGGCTTTACAGTTTACTGTGTTCTTTCATCGCACGTTTGACCTTGCACAATCTTCCTTCTCTTTCTATCTGCTTCTGTAAAGCCACCCAGGTGAACTGGTGGCTTGCCACCCAGGTTAACAGGTACTCATTCGACAAACATCCTCCTCTCCAACTCCACAAATCGAGCAAATCTATAGGCATACATTCATTATTCTTTCTTGTGTATTAAAGCATCCTTCCTGAGTTATATTAATGTGATATTCTAGATTTGCTTCGTTCTAGTTTGATTTTGATGCACCATACTCTTTATATTATTCCTGGTGTTGGCTTAATGGTTAAGGTTGTGGGCTTGGGATCTTAGGATCCTGAGTTCAAATCCCACTTGGCTGTTGAATTAATACCAGGTGTGGTTGACTCTGCCTGTCATCCTTCTGTGGTTGGCAAAATGAGTGCCAGCTTGCTGGTGTTCTCTGTTGGAGTGGTGACCTGTCTTGGATTTTACCCCACAGCCAAGGAGACTGCTTTGGCAGCACCAATGCTCTGTACAGAGTATAGTCCTGATGGATGGATACTCCTTATATTAGAGCACTGGTGTTTACAGAGTGTTGGTGTTTCTTGGCAACTGGGTGGTTTGCCATTGCTTTCCCAAAAAAGACTTTTGGTATGACTCAGTTAAGGTTTGAAACATTGACCTCCCAGACCCAGGGTGGGCGTGACAACGTGTGTGTGTGTGTGTGTGTGTGTGTGTGTGTGTGTGTGTGTGTGTGTGTGTGTGTGTGTGTGTGTGTGTGTGTGTGTGTGTTTTTGCACTCATTTGTTTAGTTCAGAACAAATAGCGCTGCTCCTTTCTCGGCCTCCTATAATTTTGACTGTCCGGCCTATGATTAATGAACCTTGTTGGTTATTCTGACCATGAGTGGCAGAATACTTAGCGAAGCAGCGGGCATATTGGAAGCCCTAATACAGCTTGTAGACGACTCACTTCCTGTTAAAGTACGCCTGAAGATAGTCGCCTTTTTCACAATCCAAGCGACTCTACTGACTGCTTCTTGAGCCATTGTTATGAAACAGAGCCTTTGGCACTTTCCTTGGATTTTGTCATTGATAAAGCATCTTGTAATTTCTCATTTCCCATGTTCTTCAACGTTTGAGTAATTCCAGGTTTATAGAAATAATAATTCCTGCTCTTATATGCCTTCATTTTTTTATTCAATGATTCGCAACAACTA
Organism: Eptatretus burgeri; assembly: GCF_056783735.1. NCBI lineage: Eukaryota > Metazoa > Chordata > Myxini > Myxiniformes > Myxinidae > Eptatretus > Eptatretus burgeri. The sequence goes on along the minus strand of NC_140965.1, from coordinate 111,387,896 downwards.
AGATGCAGAATTGTCGGTTGGTTGGTATAAGGAAGAAAGTTGTTTACATTTAACGGTTGATGCGATGTAAATATTAAATATACAAATTATAAAAGTACGTTTGCACCAAAATGCAAAAGTTTTGTCGATTTACATCACATATGGTTACATTTAAGTGGTTACGAAAATGGTGGCAATCTCGGAGGCTTTATAATGCAGAGTGATAAATGGGGAAGTGCCAGTATATAACCTGAGCTCCGTCACCAAAGGTGGATGGAGATTGTTTTTCTCCCTTGTCTGTCTGTCTTTGGTACTTGGCAATAAATTTTTTTTTGACAAGTACACTGATCGCTTCCGTTGGTTTGTTTGTCCGCTCACCTTTAATTGCCTACAGGTCACAATTTTGAACCGATCTTCACGAAACGTCACCAAATGGTAGAGTTGGTGTTCCGACAGAATCCTACTTATTGTTCATGTGAAAAGGTCAAAAGGTCATCTTAGGCCAAAGGTCAACCACTTTTTCAAATTTCTAAAATTGTAAATTTTCATGTGATTGACTTGAAATTTGAAGAGCATTTGCATATCAAGTCACTGAATTCAACCACCTATTATTTTGAGGTCAATAATAGGCCAAAAGGTTAACATGGACAAATTTCTAAAATTGACAATTTCCATACGATTTGACTTGAAATTTGAAGAGGATTTGTAAATCAGGTCACTGAATTCAACCACCAACTCGTTTTGAGGTCAACATAGGCCAAAATTTCTAAAATTGTCAATTTTTATCCAATTAACTTGAAATTTGAACAGGATTTTCAGATCAGCTCATTAAATACAACCACCTATTATTTTTGAACTCAGCTTATTCCGAAAAGGTCAACATAGACCAAAGGTCAACAACTTCGGTGCATCTTCTGAAATCCTCAATTTTTATCCGATTCACTTGAAATTTGAACAGCATTTGCAAATCGGGTCAATTAATTCAACCACCAATTTTTTTTAATTGCAAAATGTCAACATTGGCCTAATTTCTAAAATTGAGATATCGGGCCAAAAACTATATATACTGTATATATCATGATATCTCATAAAGTTGTGTACGACATGACAAAATTAGGTGGATGAGTTGGTTCGGTGATGAGAACAAGTGGATTAGATTTTGGTTCAGATACAGCCCATCATTGGGATACAAAACATAAACTGTTCAGCCTTGCGGAGGGATGTGCTCTGCCTCGTGCTGTTCTACTTTGTTCTGTTTTGCCAAGTTTCGCTCCATGAGTGATTTTTCATTTGTTTGTTTGTTTGTGAACAAGATATCTCAAAAAGTTGTGGACGGATTCAAACGCAATTTGGTGGAGAGCTTTGGTATGTGACCCGGCCAAAATGATAAGATTTTGGTGAAGATCCGAATCCGAAATATTTTTTAAGTGATTCTTCACCATTGAGTGATGAGACGAAAATGACATATAGCACAATATCTCAAAAAGTTGTGGACAGATTCAATGAAACTTGGTGGATGAGTTGGATAGGTGACAAGAACGATTAAATTTTTGTTCAGGTCCGAATCCAGATCAGGCCTATTGGTGGGATACAAAACATAAATAATGAACCTGTGGTGGAGGTATGCGTTCTTCCGAGCGCCCTTCAAGTTTTTTAAATTTAATCACTTTATTGTTCAATCAAATAAGTAATTTTAATAATAATATATTTTATTTATATATGCATTTTTTTTTAAAGCCCAATTAAAAAAAATTGATAAATTAAAGTGAGAAGGTTAAAAACAAACCCTGTGGCATGGAAGTAAATGTCCACCATGTATTATATCTGCAGCTTCTGAAAACAAATGAGTTTTCCGTCTGACTCATTTTGTATGTCATATTGAATCCTATAAACATCATGCTTGTATGCAGCTCATCTGATCGAAGCATAATTTTGTTTGCTGTTTTGTCACTTGCTTCAGTTAATGTGGAAACGGTGAAGTTCTGGACGCAATCACAACTGTAGATATGCTAATGGCTTTGATTGCAGAGGAAAAAGGGAAATACATTGAGGGATTTAAAAAGATATCGACACGGGCAGACCGAATAGATGAACAGACAAATTTTCCTGGTGTGAAGGATGTATTCGATCTTTTATAGTTCTGGCATCAAGTGAAGAGGAGTAAATTTGGAAATATAATTATACAAGACTTGAATTATCTCGTACAGCAGCATGAGATAATCCTGTTGTAGAATTGGAACTGTTTGTTGTTGGGCTATCAATCCCCACAATATGAGTCATATTATCCTGATGCCTTTTGAAAGAAATGGGAGCCAGGGGGATATTTTAATTGGCTCCATCTGTCTATGTCTGTCTGTCTGTCTTTCTCTCATGCTTTTTCCTTCTTAAAGGTTGTTGAGAAATTCACCAATCTTGGTAGTTATGATCACCACGTGGCACGAAGGTGCACTCGCAGTTCCATTTTTGGACCCGCCCTCGTGGGACAGGGTCAAAAGGTCAAATACCGAAAAATGTGATGACGGGCACATTTTAAAATGAAACCTTTTTATGCAATCAACATTGGGTGATGCGTGAAATATGTAACGATTTTTTTTTTGATTTGACCCCCAGTTCATGCCCCAAGGGGTTGGGACTTGGGGTCACAAAGGTCAAAACAGGAAACAAAATTCACACAACATTGTAGGTGGAACTTTTTGCCATGTTTCAACTTTGTTCTCACTGGGAAGCATGGAGATTTGTGAGGGCCTTGATTTCACTGTCGAATAATATGATCTCCAAACATACGAATCCTGTTTTGGGGATTTTCTCTCCAAAGTCTTGAGCTTCCTTGAATAAGTGGTCTTAATCACCAGGTATGTCCTCGCAGCTGGTGGATGTGCTCATCTCTACTGCTAAGCAGAGCCTGTGACCTATAATTGGGGTTGTGTACCAAGCGGGCTCCCCTTGACTTTTCGAAAGGAGCAGGACATTGTGGCTGCACCTCATACCACAGTTTAGTTCCAGTCATACCGGAACTACCATGAGAAAGGCAATGGGAACTCCCCTCTGCACATTCATTGCTAAGAAACTGCTTCAGCAGCAATTATGGAATTTTTTTAGAAGAGTTAAAAAGTTACACAGTTAACAAACCAAGTACAGGAAAAGGCCATTCATCCCATCTTACCTGTTCTAGCATGTAAGTTGCATGGAAATTGCAAGGTGTAATTGTAATGAAAGTGAGATGACAAGCATCTCAAACTTAGTTTGCTTCAGTATTTACACAACAAACGTCGAGGGAATTACCAGTCGCTGAGAGAATCTATTACGGGAGTAGGAAAGGGCTTTTATGGGAATTCTTCGTGAGAGTTGAGGAAGTAGAGGAACAGCTGTGAAAGCTCAGGCTTGATGAAGCTCTGGGGCCAGGTGACATGCATCCAGGAGTATTGAGGGATGTGGCAGAGCAGATGAGCATGGGGTTAATCAGCTCTTCCACACTACGAATTGGAGATCATATCAACTGTGTCATTGGTACCAAAACAGGGTGGACGTGTGCAGGTACCCCCCCCCCCCCTTTAAACAGGCCCCTGGGAGAACATGCTCGCGAGGCACACAAGTGCGTTGTCTTTATTTCATTTTAAGAGATGTAATTGTCTGTACATTTTCATGGGAAGGTCTGCAAGCTCATCTCCTGGAGGGGGGGGGATACACTCTGCACTCTTCACAGTCAGTGATCCCCAAACTGATAAAGTTGGTTATATAGCCATGCATTAGGACCTTGTGAGCTAGGATATATGTGTTTTTGTAGGACCGTGAGCTTTGACTTTTGGTCCAAAGTGCATGTGTAGTTGTTTGACTGTGCAGTTTGTTCTTAGGACTGAAGTATGTGTGCTGAGTGTTGTTAAAATATTTGCTTTTTTAACCTTCATTAAATAATAAAAAGCCACTAACCAACAAGGTGATGGTCAGTGATCCATAAAGACATCCGTGGATCGATTCTTTTCTTCAAGGAGTATACTGAAGATCTTACCAAAAATAAGTTTATGGAGGCAGCTGAACATGGCCTTATGCTTTATGAAGGTTCTCGATTTGTCACAGACTGTAATGGAGCCACATTTCCCATTTAATATTGATAGGTATCCTTCTGGCTACAAATTAGAGTTCTTATTAACTGGTAATGGGTGAATATACTGTGTTGATGTGGGGAAGGCGTTCCCTGTTGGTCACAACACCCATAGTATGCGCTGGAGTGGACACAGGGGCCCCAAAAATGATGGTGTAGCTTTATACCGGCGGCCTAAAAATTCCGTGCTTCCAGAAGTATCCGCAATTGAGTTCCAAAACGAATATAAAAAATGGCTCTGCAGGCCGCAAGTGGGGTTTCTGCTTGAGGAAGTTTGTGGACCACGAATGAAATGTTCCCGAGAAGTTTTGCTCTTTCTTCGTTGTTGCACATTGGTTGAGTGGAGTGTTGTTTTATTTGTTGGTTGGCTGTGCCATGTACATGGAGTTTCAAAAATAGTGGACTGTTTGAACGTTTTATTGTAGAAAAATTACAAAAGGTAACAAATTCAGTGATACATTGATGGAAAGCATACATACACCATGGCATTTTCAAACCAACTTGTATGTTATAAAAGGAGCCGTGTCTGTCTCTGTCTGTCTCTGTCTCTGTCTGTCTGTCTGTCATGCTGTAATTTGAAAATGGATTTCAATAAATTGAACTATGGTGGATTCAGTGAACTCCCAAGAAGGTTTTTGACGAATTTTTGTTTTTTTTAATGGGTACATGGGCACACGTGGCGAATGCCAACTTGTGTTGCTGGTTATCCCTGCACTCCCAGGAATCCTTTTTCTTCTTGCCCTATTGAATAGCCATCACAGCAAAGATTGGTATTTCAATCAGCGAAGCGACGTGTCTTGTATTCAAGTCACTCATTGTTCTGCTTGTAATTGACATTTTTTTGTGTGTTCCGCCTCTGTTCAAGCAGGCTTTGATCCTGACTCCAAAATTCTCCCCAACTCATCTGCAAGTGGCTGGAGTGTTAGCCTGACAGTCGTCCTCCACCTCCTGCTTCAGGACAGCCAGGGTTCAAGGTTTGTTGGTGAAAAATTGACATTTGGCAGCACCCCAAAAGAAAACAAATCCAATGGATTCAAATCCGGGCTGTGGGGCACCCACTCATGCGCTGTGCCCAGGTTGATGACACCATTTCCAAACAGCTGATGGAGTAACTTGATGGTGGAACAACATTTCCAAATTTTCCAGTGGAGCAACTTTCACCTGCAGTGTGCAGCGGGGCACTGCCTTGCATGAACCATGAAAGTCTGAGTTGGTTTGGGGACAGTAGTTGAGCGAGAGCAGTGTGGAATTGGCATAGGAACTCGCAGTACCACTCGCTGTTGACTGTTACCATCTTACCATTGGCATTCTCGAACCAATATGGTCTCAGCATACCCCATCTGGCATTCAATGCACAGAAGCAAGTGGACTTGGGGCCCCTTGAGAGACATCTCAGATACCTTCTTCGTCTTCTTCTTCTTCTTCTTCTTCTTCTTCTTCTTCTTCTTCTTCTTCTTCTTCTTCTTCTTCTTCTTCTTCTTCTTTTTCTTTTTCTTTTTCTTTTTCTTTTTCTTTTTCTTTTTCTTTTTCTTCTTCCATGCACTCTTGAAGCGAAAAGCAGGGTTAAGTGATCGGAAGCATACGTACGCATGGCGTACGTCGAATGTATGTATGGCATATGGCGTGTCTGCATTTTGTTGAGCATGCATAGAAAACTGTTCAGTGGAGGAAAATGAAACTTTATCACATGTTATATGACCATATGATTTCGCAGTCACTGATTTGAGGTCAACATAGGCCAAAGGTCAACACAGGCCAATTTTCTAAAATCCTCATTTTTTTTTATCTGATTGATTTCAAATTTGAACAGGATTTACAGATCGTCACTAAATTCAACCACCAATTATTTTTAAGGTCAGCATAGGCCAGATTTATTATATTGTCAATTTTCATCCGATTGACTTGAAATTTGAACATCATTTTCATATCACCTCACTGACTTCAATCACGTATTATTTTTGAGATCAAGACAGGTCAACACAGGCCAAATTTCGGAAATCCTCAATTTTCATCTGAATATCTTGAAATTTGAACAGAATTTGCATACCAGATCACTAAGTTCAAACACCAACTATTGTTGAGGTCAACACTGGCTAAAAGTTCAACATCGGTCAAAATGTCAATATCGGCTGGCATTTCTAAAATTGTCAATTTTCATCCGAATGAGTTGACATTTAAACAGAATTTGCACATCAGATCACTAAGTTCAAACACCAACTATTGTTGAGGTCAACACCGGCTAAAAGTTCAACATCGGTCAAAATGTCAAGATAGGCCGGAATTTCTAAAATTGTCAATTTTCATCCAACTGACTTGAAATTTAAACAGGACTTTCATATCAGCTCACTGAATTCAACCTCCTATTCTTTTTGAGGTCAACATAGGCCAAAAGGTCAACATTGGCCAAATTTCTGAAATCCTCAATTTTCATCCGATTCACTTAAAATTTGAACGAGATTTTGCGTATCATGTCGCTAAATTCAACCTCCAACTATTTTGAGGTCACCACAGGCCAAAAGGTCAACATAGACTGAATTTCTCAAACTTGAAATTTGAAGAGGATTTGCACATTTGCTCATTGAAATCAACTACCAATTATTTTTGAGGTTAAACTCTCCACTGCATATAAGCCAGCTATACTCATCAAAAAGACATGGTGTGTGGTCGTCCATGTCCATTGGGTGGCTGTGTGCTATGCCTTGTTGGGTGTAAAAAAACAAAACATAAAATAAACTCTTCCATATATTGTTCTGAGATCCAAGTGGAAGAGAAGTGATGCAGAGAAAGCAACAAAATACAAACAAGAATGAATTTTGAAATGCAGGTGATCTCTGGGTGTGCTTTTTGTACAAACTCCCAATTGGTTGGAAGAAAGTTTTTTTTTTATTTCATTTTGAAGATGATTCATTGCTTGAATTTTCTGTAGATTCCTCTTCGATTTTTATATTTTTCGAGCAAATATTGCCTTGGCTCTCATGGGGATGTTATCTCATCCTTGGAAGCAACATTCCTCTGAGTAGAGCAGAACTAAAGAAAGTTTACATTAATTGTCTTTTGAAATAGAAATGCAATAATAGGCAACACATAGAGTACGGTGGGGCAATATATATTGTTGAAAGATTATAAAGAGCAGAGAGGTGAAAACATAATGCAACTCGATGGTATTCATAGAATAAATACTCTGCACAGTCTTAAGAAGGACTTGGTGTGAGGCATCTCTTGTTTTTAAGGTTTTTTTTTTTCTTATTTATCTTTGATACAATAATGGCTACCAGACCCCGTGACCAATGACGTCATCTTTATGAAGTCATATTTCCCATGGGTAGTTTTTCTGTTAGTTAAATTTTGTATTGATCGGTTAAGTGGTTTCTTCTACGAAGATTTTCAAAGATTTCCCCTGAGATCCAATATGACTGCCAGACCACATGACACATGATGGTCATTTTAATGAAAATCCTGCTCAGATTTCAAGTTAATCAGATGAAAATAGAGTATTTCAGAAATTTGGCCAATGTTGACCTTTTCCTGATGTTGACCTCAAAAATAATTGATGGTTGAATTCAGTGAGGGGACATGGAAATTCTGTTCAAATTACAAGTCAAATCGGATGAAAGTTGACAATTTTAGAAATTCGGTTTATGTTGACCTTTTGGGCAATGTTGACCTCAAAAATAGTTGGTGGTTGAATTTATTAACAAGATATGCAAATATTGTTGAAATTTCAAGTGAATCGGATGAAAGTTGACAATTTTAGAAATTCGGCCGATGTTAATATGATAGTACTGTTACTGCGGACTGGCAGGATAACTCAGAGATAAAGTATTTGCCTTTCAGCTGTCTTGTCTGAATTCGATTTGTGAGCCCAGTATAAACTGTTACCCTGGTGCTCCACATGCGGGGCATTCCATCTCTCACTGCCCCATCCTTTAGAGAGACATTAAGTCTGTCCTGTCTGATAGCATTAGTTCGCAGACATTGTGCTGACGATTCAGTTGTGCTGATACTCTGGAAAGAGCAAGGTCATGAATGCAACTGTTATCACAGACAATGTGGTCTGTACATTGCACTTGAGGTGATATGGCTGTGATTTAAACTTGCTGTCGGCAGCTTTTCCAGCATTCTCTTCGCTGGAGTGAGATATTTCATTATTTCATCATTAGCACTCCACACATCTTATCCAGCTCAAGTCGGGGGCTAAAGCATGACAGGGACATCGACAGGGACATCATTAGCACTCATGACAAAGTCATGAGGATATGAGAAAAATGCAGTGAGCGCATAAATAAAGTTTACAAGTGAACAAAGACTCTGACAGGGGGGTGGAAATTATTGGACGCCTTGAGATATTCTCCTTAATAGTCGATGGAGAATGGTCTGTTCTTCTTTCATGAAGGTGTGGAGGTTATCATTGGAAAGTGTTACTATCTGATATTTATTGATATTTCACTTCTAGCAAAGATGCAGACAAAGGTGATGAGAAAAAAAAATGGGAGGGGTGCATGCACCATATTGTTTTCATTATCTCCATATATTGAGCACCTTGGTGCAGTGAAAGGCAACCAATGGTGTGGTTTCTTACCACGACTGGTTGGTACACATTATGAGGAAATACACACACACACACACACACCTATATACAGGTATTTCCATGTATTTATGTCATAGATGCGTTCCTTGAAAACAACATTTGAATTGAACTTCAAAATCCCATTGACCTATTAAAATGTATTCAAGGGGGAATGCATTCCTGACAGAAAAATGATGAATGGAAATTTTCAAACTTGCTTTAATCATGTTAATCCGTTGCATTACTCACTGGAATCCTCGATTACTCACTGTAAAACTAACATCACGAGTCATGCAACGTTGTACCTTCACAATCCCACAACAAAAGTAAAATGTCAAAAGATGTCGTAATGGTCAAACACAAGGTTGTGGTAGTTTATTGTGGTATCGTAATGTGGTGTCATTCATTCGTTGTTTGGTTTTTTCTTTTTAATTTACACTCTCTCTCTGTCTGTCTGTCTGTCTGCCTGTCACACTCTCTCTGTCTCTCTCTGTCTCTCTCTGTCTCTCTCTGTCTCTCTCTGTCTCTCTCTGTCTCTCTCTGTCTCTCTCTGTCTCTCTATCTCTGTCTCTCTCTGTCTGTCTCTCTCTGTCTCTCTCTCTCTCTGTCTCTCTCTGTCTCTCTCTCTCTCTCTCTGTCTCTGTGTCTCTCTCTCTCTCTCTCTCTCTCTCTCTCTCTCTCTCTCTCTCTCTCTCTCTCTCTCTCTCTCTCTCTCTTTTTCTCTCTCTCTCTCTCTTTGTCTCTCTCTCTCTCTCTCTCTCTCTCTCTCTCTCTCTCTCTCTCTCTCTCTCTCTCTCTCTCTCTCTCTCTCTCTCTCTCTCTCTCTCTGTCTCTCTCTGTCTCTCTCTGTCTGTCTGTCTCTCTCTCTCTCTCTCTCTCTCTCTCTCTCTCTCTCTCTCTGTCTCTCTCTCTCTGTCTCTCTGTCTCTCTGTCTCTCTGTCTCTCTGTCTCTCTCGCCCCCTGCTGGCTGTTGGTACGTTGTGTGTACTGTCATGGTGGCTGCTTACTTCGTGTCGTGAGTTCCTGTCCTCTATTGTGCTGGTTTGTGTTTCTCCACTCCCCATTTTGTTCCTCTATGTTCGTGTTTTTTTGTTTGTGAGGTTTTCCCGTGTTTCCCCTCTGTGTAGTGAAGAGAGAGCCCATCGCGGCGCGAGTCAGGGTATCGTCAGTTTTCGAGGCGGTGCCCTGTTGGTCCTTTCACAATTCAAAAACTTTTCGCTTTCAACCTTTATTTTGCTTTTTTGTTTCGCTTATCTTTCCTTATTTTATTCAGTTAGCGCTCCCTTTCCCAAGGTTCGGGAAAAGTTAGAGTGTGTTGGTAACTTCCTCTTCCTGAGCGAGGAAAACGTTGAGTGTCGTGTGTTGAAACATGGCGGCCGCTCGTTCGCGGCGACATGCCACGTTCAAATGGTTATCGCACAAGAATGGCGTTGCGTGCTCCCCACCGGAGGGTGTTTCAGTGGAGGCGATTGTTCTCACGATTGGGAACATAATCAGGTTTGATGAGGTACGAGCCGCGTCGCACATGAATAAACGGGTTATCGTGTTTGTGTCTGACGAAGAGCACGTTGCTCTCATCGTCTAACAAGGCCTGTCCCTCGACTCTGGACACTTTGTGATGACGTATCCTTTAGATACTCCTGCTCAGAAAGTGGTTATCTCAAATGTACCGCCATTCCTGAGTGGTGATTTAATCTTTAAAGCGCTGCAGCGCTGTGGACACTGCGTGTCCCCTCTAATAATGCTCCCTTTGGGCTGCAAAGACGAACGTGCCAGTCACGTGATGTGTTTCCGTAGACAGGTATTTATGGTACTCAACAAGGATTATCCCTCTCTGAACGTCATTTTAAAGTTCACTGTAAATAGTCACGACTCCCAAGTATATGTAAACACTGACACCCTAAAGTACTTTGGTTGTGGTGCAGTGGGACACATGAAACAGTTTTGCCCTCTTCAGAAAACGCAGCCTTCCACGGCCGAACCGAAGAACGACGACTCACAGATTAATGTTAACGTTTCCCTTTCCACGAACGTACAGGATAAACTGGCTGAACGAGTGGACACTCCCCCTCCCAATGACAGACAGGACAAACTCGTTCAACAAGTGAACACGCCCCCTCCCAATGAGCCAATGGACAGTGTACGTGATTGGTTCATTACCATCTCAAAAGTTAAAAAACGTAAATCTCTTGCACGACGTGTGTCACCTTCTGTTAAAAGGCAAATCAGTGAAAATGTAATTCCTGGAATTCCATGTAATAACAGATTTGCCTTTCTGGAAGAAGAAAATAACCCAGAAACGTCCACTTGTTCAAACGTTAACAATGAAATAATCGTATCGAACTTGCCAATCCCAATCAGTGTTTCCAACCCCACAGAGAGCGTCCGCTCGCACAAGGACGTTCCTAATGTAGACTGCTCCCATATCCAACAGTCACAGGAGGAAGAGAAACTTTTACAGTCTCTCTCTAACAAAACAAGAAATGAGATAAACAAGGACACTGAGGAAACAATGGAGGATAGTTTAAATCCTCCAATGGAGAGTGACACTCAGGACCTGAGCACCGTGGCCATGTCACGGACAAGCTTGGGGTCCACTCTCTTACACTCCGAAGAATCCCCACGCGTAACTCTGATACATAAGGGGCCGAAGAAGTTTGTTTCATTGAAACCGAGCAATCATGTGATGCTCACAATGAAACAAACACCCATCGATTCCCCATGTGAGGAATCTGATGGTAAAGGTCAAGATGAGTCCTCAGATTCTAAAGGCTGAAAGCAGACCTTCGGATGACGAGCTTTGGGACTTCTTGAGGGACTCTTATCGTAAGAGAAATATTGAACTGAAAGATCATTTCCCTGATCTTCCGGTGTTAATTATTATATTGAAAGAAATTGTGCGTAACCCTGTCACCCCAAACTTCACTGAGGCTCAGAAACACAGGCTAAAAAAATGATCCAGAAAGCTCGGCAGGAGCTTCTTAAGTTAGGTCCTTATGGTGTGTTTTTTCTTTTTTATTTATTTTTCTTCTTTCTCTTTCAAAGCAAATGGATGTTAATTTTGGAACATTCATAGTGATTCTAGTTTAGAACACAAAGTTCAGGTAAAACACCTGACTCAGCATTTGCACCTGGACGTCTTGTTATTGCAAGAGACGCATGGAGATCTGACTGCCCAAGCCCAATGGAGAAGGCTCATGAAGGGTCAGTGGTTCTTCAGTGATATAAATTCCTTCACTGCCAGGATTGCCTTCTTTGTCTCTCCTTCATTAACACTCTCGCAAGTTCATTTTAATGAAATAATTCCTGGACGTCTGGCTTGTCTTCAGTTCATTGCCAACAATCAAATCGTTATTTTTGTAAACATCTATGCCCCCAATGAGAATGCTGAAAAGTATAACTTCTCCCTTAAACTAAAGGCCTTTCTAAGCACAATTGACTTGAACTGCTGCTTTATAATGAGTGGTGACTTCAACTGTACCCTTGACCCTGCTTTAGACAGAAACAGTGTGGAGCCACATCCAAAATCTGCCAAAACTTTGGAAAAAACTTATAAAAAACTGTGGGACTGATGGATGTTTGGCGTATCCAACACCCCAGACAACATCAGTTCGCTTGGTTAAGATGTGTGTCCCAGAGACACACTCGAGCTCGGTTAGACAGAATTTATGTCAATGCTACAATACTTGATAAGATATTAAAATCTGATATCGTGCCTTCTCTTTTCTCTGATCATCTGGTTACAACATTCTCCTTTAAGCTTGCTCTGCAGCAACATGGCAGTCTATATTGGAAGTTTAACGTCGTGTTACTTGAGAATGTTACTTTTTGTGAAGCCTTTAGGGTGTTTTGGAATAGCCTCATCGAACGAAAGAATAGTTTAAGTAGCCCTAGATTATGGTGGGACTATGCAAAGGCACAGATTGCCGTCTTCTGCCAAGAATTCAATCACTTCTCATCTTTCAGTGTAAAAAAGGAAAGGATTGTACAAGAAAAAAAATACACTGAAATTACAATCTGATGTTGCAAACAACCCCAGTACAACAAATAACCATCTGCTACTGGAAAAAAGGCCCTTTTAAATGATCTTGTTGACTATCAAGTGAAAGTGCAATGATCCGATTAATCCGATTTGGCCTCGCCAACAAAATTTTTCTTTCATTTTGATAAAAAGACCACTCATCAAAGGCAAATTGAAACCCGAAAGCTCTCAACTGGGGACATTGTGACATCACAAGATAGCATGAAGATGGAGATCTATAACTTCTTAGACGTGTTGATGGAAAATGATGTTGACAATGATGCGATACTATATTTCACGTCTGATCTACCCATGTTAAGTGCTACTCAAAGGGATCAACTTGATTCCTTACCTTCCTTGTGATGTGGATTTTTTCACCCAACCTCGTAGCGATCGTTGTAGAATTCTTGCGTTGTTGTGGAATCTTAGTTCCCTTGCAGGGTTTAACGTCTCGCCGACTCGGTTTTAAACGTATAGTGTTAATAAAATCACAGACACCGATAAATCAATGTCCACAAGTAGTTATTTTCTTTTAGTACAATTTATTTCTAATGTTATCCACCAGTTCAGGTTCTCACCCTCGTACACTACTCCCTCAAGGAACCTCTCCCTCATATATATATATATATATATATATATATATATATATATATATATATATATATATATATATATATATGTGTATATATATATATATATATATATATATATATATATATATATATATATATATATATATATATATATATACATATATATACACATATATATACATATATATATATATATATATATGTATATATATATACATATATATATATATATATATATATATATATATATATATATATATATATATACATTTTGAGAATGGAGAGGGTTTTTTTATAGCTATAGGCAAAAGGACAGTCTTATCAGACCAGTCACCCTGGACTAGCAAAATAATTAAACAAAAGTCCAGAGTGCTAAAGAAATACAATATTAACCACTAGGTCTTAAGCATTAACAATTTTTAATCAAAGATTAAGCAGAGAGGCAAAAAAACAAACACTTTGCTCTAGTCAAACTGAAACAAGGGTCACTTGTCTAAAAGAGGAATAATTCCCCAACACTCCCCCCTTGTTGCCTTCAAAGGCAACACAACTTAAGTTTAACGATTCTGTCACTTGGAAATACATTTTCTCTTGTGTTCAAGTGTGCCCATCTTCTTTGGCAGTCACATCCCCCTTGCTCACATCGTATAGCTCAGTCGCTCAGCCTTTCCTGTCCCGTAAGCCAGGTGGCTTCATGTGGTTGTACAGCTTTGGACGTGGTTGAAGTTCCAGTAGGCCGATAGAAGATAAGGCTACCCGTTGGGCTGCATGACTGATTTTCAACAACCGATCTCGGGAACAGAGCAGATGGGCAAACGTAGAATGACAATTCCCGTGAACATTGAACACACGCATTGCATTGATTTATGGATTTCCAAGTTCAGGTTCTATCTTATAAGAGTCGTAGGACTCAATTTCAAAATCTAAATAGGACGGTGGTGCATGGGCCACCATAACCTTTTTAGCAGTATTCCTCTTTAGACAAGAAACAATCAATGCCGGCATTGTGATTGTTGCACATCTAACAAGCACCACTGAAATGATGATCCACAATAACTCCACGGAAATCCATGCAACAGAGTAGTTCCCCAGCCTCCGAAAATCCCTTCAAACCAGGAATAAAGCCCATCTTTCGTAAAATAATGTGATACTTGGCTCCTTCTTGCTTAATCTTGTCAGCTATGTTTGTGATTTTCTCCGAGTTATCAGGGATATAAGTACAACACTCAGAGTTAATTACAGCACACGTTCCTCCTTGAGCCGCGAGGATGAGGTTGAGCGCAACCCGGTTTTGCATTGCGACTGCACGCAGGGAGACGACCTCCGAGTTGATATCAACCATGCCAAGAGCAGTTTTATTTGCCAATGATTCAAGCGAATAGGCTAACTCTGCCAATCCCACAGATGTTTGTCCTACACCGTAGTGATGGATTAGAATCATGAAGAACAATTCAGTTGACGTGAAACCCCGTTTACCCCGTTTCAAATGCTCAAAAGGTGACTGAGATAGCAGGCGCATATGCGGCAAAATGAATGACAAGAAACAAGATCCACTCCAATGAACTCGAAGCCATGGGTATGCTCGATTTCCACACACGAAATAGGTATTATTTAAAGTGACTTGTGGTCCCATCGTGTGATTTTCATAAACATAATTACGGCATTCAGAATTCCCTAATCTTCTTTCTCCCCATGCCTCTTGTACCAAGCATAGTTCGGGTTTTCCTGTCGCCCGTTCAACCATAAAATGTGGAGGCATTTTACTTGAATTAAAATTTGGCCAAAACCAGTTACTGAAATTTCGTTGTCGGAGGCAATTTCCATTTTCATTGGTAACGATGTGGTCGTCAATGTTATTATCTTGTTTATCCCAGTTTTTTCCCTTTGCCCAGTATCCACACCACTCATATAAATTGAATGGTATTACCAGTAGAGGTATTCCAGTAACTGCTGAATGAGGTGTCTTAGTACAAACCCAGCAATTGGTTTTATTAAAAGCCTTCGCGTGTTTACGAGAAAGAGCCAGATAAGTGTTTATTCCATGTAGTGAACCTACTCTGCTCGTTAAGCTCCTTCGGTCTCTGAATGCCCTAGGCTTAGTTGGGTGGGTAGTCTGACAGGCCCATCTCCAAAGAACATGCAAATAACGTTGATCACAGACAGTACTTATCGGCTTAACAGCCAAGTACACATTGTACCACTTGCATTAAGTAGTACAAATAATCCTGCAATGGAAAGAATCATTAAAGTTAAAAGGAAGCAATGTTCTCCTCGGGTTCTTTTTGGCCATGTGCCAGTTTGCAGTGTGTGGCATGGATCCATGTTGCTCTTCCTTTACACTTCACAGCTGTATGGGTAGTTAGCAGTATTAGAAACGGCCCACACCAACGTGCTTGAAGAGAGTTCTTCCTTTTGTAAATCTTCACATAAACAAAGTCTCCTGTTTTGAAGTTGTGATGATCAGACGTCGCAGGCTCAGGCAATGCTTGCTTCACCTGTGTATAAAAAGTCCTTACAGCATGATTCAGAGAGACACAGAACGCAAGCAACGTGTCATCCATTTGCTGCACGTTCATGTCTTTTACAGTCAAAGGAGGTGAGTTCGGTAATCTCATTGGTCTTCCCATCAGAATCTCATGCGGAGATAAGCCAGTGTTTCGATTTGCGGTAGATCTCATAGTCATGAGAGCAATTGGCAGAGCATCTGGCCATTTTAATCCAGTTTGTTCACAAATCTTGGCCACTTTATTCTTTAGAAATCCATTTTGCCTCTCGACTGCCCCCGCAGATTGCGGACGGTACGGGCAGTCAAAATGTTGCTTGATTTGCAATAGCCGACAATTCTTTCACCACTTCGGCTGTGAAATGAGTACCTCGGTCACTGGAGATCCTACAAGGTATTCCAAACCTACAGATTAAATCCTTCATCAACAGTTTGACCACAGTAATGGCATCTGCTTTCCAACAAGGGTAAGCTTCAACCCACTTGGTGAACAAATCGACGATGACTAAAGCAAAGTCAAAGCCCCAGCATTTTGGTAACTGGACAAAATCTATCTGGATATGAACAAAAGGTCCGAATGGAATTGGATGACCCTCTGGGGCCATCTGCACCCCCTTGCTGGGTGATGTTTTTGGCAAATGTCACAGGTCCTACAATACTGTTCTGCAATTGGACTAAACTCCGGGGCAAACCACTGTCTCCCAATTGAAGTACTCATGCCCCCCTTGCTGGTATGCCCGGCCCCATGTGCCAATCGTGCGAGCCAGGGTAACAGAACTTTTGGTGCTACCACACGACCATCAGATGATCTCCATAATTTCGATTCATTTTCAAATTCACATCCAGCCAATATCCACAAATCTCGTTCTTTAGCACTAACAGCTGTCTGCAAAGTATTTATATCATCAATGGTTGGCGTCGCCCCTTGTCTCAATACACATTGTGATATCAAAAGAGCTCCGGTGTTGGCAGCAGATTTTGCAGCAATATCTGCCCTTGCTTCCTGTCCCACAACCTCTCGCATCTGATCATCTGATCATCATTGTATTCTAAATACAATGGGGTTTCCCCGAACAGGAGATCCTGTCCATAACGCAAGAAGAGGTGAAATATTTGGGGCATATTTTGAAGGGAGATACAAGACGCATCTCCCCTGAACATAGAGCTGCAATATTAAAACTGCCCAAGCCAACTACTGCTAAACAGATGAGATCTTTCCTCAGACCGACCAGCTATTGCAGGCAGTGGATTCCAGATTATGCAGCCTTAGTGCGCCCCCTGCTGGAAATTGGTTCGGCGAATGCGCCCAGTCCAGTGGCGTGGACACAAGATGCAAACAAGGCTTTTGTAACTTTAAAGCAAGCTCTTTCTTCTGCTCCTGCTCTCGGTATTCCAAACTATGAAAAACCTTTTTATTTGTACGCAAGTGAGAGTAGGGGGTTTGCACAGTCGGTGCTGACACAGAAGCACAGAAATAAATTACGGCCTGTTGCATATTACAGTACTAAATTGGATCCGGTAGCGCAAGGATTCCCATCATGTCTAAAGGCAGTAGCAGCCGCTTCGCTCACGGTGCAGGCGACAGAAGCACTCGTTGCGGGACACACTTTGATTCTCATCGTACCGCATGCAGTCACAGCTGTACTATTAAAAACAAAAACACAGCATTTGTCGGCTTCAAGAGCAACGACATATGAACTCTCACTCACAGCCTTTGACCTAGTGTTGGGAACAATTTGGATTGGCCTGGAGGTGCATCTCACGCAGGAACAATTAAAATTGTGGAACCAACCGTCCAGTGTTACACCATATGTTACTTTAGTGATTGCAAAAGGTTATCAAGAAACGGACATCGGTCACATGGTAACCTCTTTGAAGAAAGCATCACAAGCGACTTTGATGGAGTCGAGCCAAGTAAACGGACTTTGGAAGATTGGAACAGATGGATACTGTTGGTCAGAATGTCAAGGAACGGTAAAAGCTGTGTTCGAGATGGTTGATCTCTCGGAAATAAATGGGTCAGGAAAATTAGCTGAATTACTCGAACAAGTCCCGACTTGTCTGTGGGCAACACACGCCAACGATGTAGGGCGAATTAGAGGCATGCACCCAGTCAAGATCAATATAGATCCAGAAAAGAAACTGCCTCGAAAACCGCAATACCCTTTGCGTCCAGAAGCAGAAATAGGGATTGCACCCATAGTGGAAGCGCTATTGAAGCAAGGGATAATTATTCCCATAGTTAGTCAATGTAATACACCGATCTTACCTGTAAGAAAACCCAGGAAGTCAACGTGGAGATTTGTACAAGATTTGAGGGCAGTGAATGACATGGTGATTCCAGCTTATCCTGTAATTACAAATCCAACTACCAAGCTGAACAAAGATCCACGACACTAAAATAGGTTGTAGTACTTGGGATGCTTGTTAGAATGGTAGCTGGATTTGCAATTACAGGATAAGCTGGAATCACCGTGTCATTCACTGCCCTCAAATCTTGTACGAATCTCCTCTTGTCGGAGGCATTCCTCTTTCGACACTTGGAAGAACTTGCACTCTCGCTGGCTTCTCTGCCGACTGGAAAATCTCCTGGACTCAGCGACCTCCCAGTCGAGTTTTACAAATCCTTTTGGTCTTTATTATTAGGTTCAGGGCTTTAGGAGGTCTTTACGAGTTCTTTACAATGTGGGGAATTGCCAATGAGCTGTCGTAGAGCAGGAATTACTTTATTACCGAAAAAAAGGGGACCCTCAGCTCGTTGGCAACTGGCTCCCAATCTCTCTTTTAACTTCCAACTTTAAAATATTTTCCAAAGCTTTAGCTTGACGCATCTTCCCCCTTCTAGAATCTTTGATTCAAAGTGAACAGTCCTATTGTATCCCTAACAGACAGGCACATCATAACATATTCCTCATAAGGGATCTTTGGGATGTGTGTAAAGCTAAAAATGATAATCTTGGTTTGATTGTGCTCGACCAAGAGAAAGCTTTTGACCATGTTCGTCATTGAACACGTGTTCATCAGTCAGGGCAATGGCCTTCGGCGCCACCTCAATCTGGCAGTTTCTCTACGGACTGTCGGACTTAGTCTGGAGGTCCGCCGCCCTTCTCATCCTTCGTCAAGCTGCTATGCTTGA
>NC_140965.1:111341498-111361498 GCF_056783735.1 Eptatretus burgeri | reverse complement strand
CGTTATGCGAAGTCCTTCATTGGCAGAACCGAGCTCCTGACCACATACAAAGCTTTTGTCCATAGCATGATGGAGTACTGCTCTCCCCTGGGCTGGTGCTCCTGCCTCTCACCTTTCTCAACTTCATGCTGTTGAATCAAAGGCACTTATGATCATTGGTATCTCCCGCGATGAGGCTGAGTCTTTGGGTCTCTCACTTTCTCACCGCAGGCAGGTCAGTGGTCTTTCTGTCTTCGATCATCTCCTCTCCAGCCATGCCCCCCCTGCTCTCGCTGGGATATGCCCCCCCCCATATTTCTGCAGGTCACTAAAGATCTGCCAGTAATCCCCTTATGGAAAACTACCAAAATCAAGAATCACTGCCCACCTTCACTCTTTCCTTCCTCTTTTTTCCTGCCTTTGAAACAAACTCCCACACTCTCTTCAATCCCATTCTTCCCCTCCAGGTCTTCAAAACAGCTGTTCACCACCATCTCTTATCTTCCCCCAAACCAAAACATGATCTTTTCTACCCCCGTTAATTCACCCCAAATCTGCCTCCTTCAAATTCCCTGCTTTCTTTCATGAAAGTCCCTGTCATGACCATCTTGTTTACCCCATGTTCCCCACCCCGTCCCTCTCCCTTCCACAGATCACATCATGACTCTGTTCCCCACTGTTTTTTTCCTTCTCTCTCCCACCCTTCTTGTCTCCTGCTCTCCTTGTTGTACATTCTGTGTGTTAGCTCTCATGCGAGCCTCGAGAGTGTATACATAAAAATAAAAAGTCTACTTTTACTTGTTTTACTATAGTGCTGAGCCAATCGTGAAATGAACCATTTGTGGCTGCAAATGCAGACACATAGTTACTACCTTACCTGTTTACCATGATACAGCTTTAGCTTTTGTGACTCAGACGTGATAAATTTGATGAAACCCCTCAATATGTCGACATAACAATCCCAGCTCTTCCACAAGCCTCGACTCTGCGTACAAAGAAAAAGTTTTGTATTTTTGCTTGAGATTTGTGCTGAATTGAGAAAAAAATTATGCAATTCAAAGAGGTAATGTTTTGTTACTTTTATGAAATGTTTCTTAGCTCGTAACACAATAACGTTAAAACTTGTAATATAAAAGTATTGACATTTCATGTGTTTATAGCAAAATGTAATTTTAAGCGGATACCTGACAGAACGTTGTACTGCACGGGGATGGATGTTTGTTTCAAATGTTATTTCTATAAATCTGGGAAAAGAAAGGGAGAAGGAAGCTCTCAAGCAAGGGCTTTGCACGCCAAATTTGTACAAACTGTTTTGTCTTGCAGAGACGAACATGAATTTTAATCCAACTCGTGGCTTGGTATGACTACATCTTAACCTTGTGACTGAGTACACATATGTACATATACACTGATGAGCCAAAACATTATGACCACTGACAGGTGAAGTGAATGACATTGATTATCTTGTTACAATGGCACCTGTCAAGGGATGGGATATATTCGGCAGCAAGTGAACAGTCAGTTATTGAAGTTGATGTGTTGGATGCAGGAGAAATGGGCAGGAGTAAAGACCTGAGCGACTTTGACAAGGGCCACATTGTTATGGCCAGACGACTGGGTCAGAGCATCTCTGAAATGGCAAGGCTTGTGGGGTGCTCCCGGTCAGCAGTGGAGAGTACCTACCGACAGTGATCCGAGGAGGAACAAACCACAAACCGGCGACAGGGTGTTGGGCGCCCAAGGCTCATCGATGCGCGAGGGCACCGAAGGTTATTCCATCTGGTCTGAACCGACAGAAGGTCGACTGTGGCACAAGTCAAAGAAAATTTTAATGGTGGTCACGGGAGGAATGTGTCACAATCCACAGTACATCGCACCCTGCTGCGTATGGGGCTGCGTAGCTTCAGACCGGTCAGAGTGCCCATGATGACCCCTGTGCACCGTTAAAAGTGCCTACAATTGGCACGCGAGCGTCGGAACAGGGCCTTGGAGCAGTGGAAGAAGGTCGCCTGGTCCAATGAGTCCCGTTTTCTTTTATATCACGTGGATGGCCATGTATGATTCGATCACGTGGATGGCCGTGCGCCGTTTACCTGGGGAAGTGATGCACTGTGGGAAGACGACAAGCCAGTGGAGGGAGTGTGATACTCTGGGCAATGTTCTGCTGGGAAACCCTGGGTCCGGCCATTGTAAGTAAGCTGATAGGTCTGTAATTCAGGGGATCAGTTTTTGCACCTTCTTTATGCAGTGCAGTGATGTCGGCTGATTTCCAAGCAAATGGATGATGACCTCAGGCAAATCACAGAGTGAAAATGGCAGAGAGGATGTGCAAGAGCAGCAGAACAGGGTTTAGGACACATGGGCTGATGCCATCTGGTCCAGAAGCAGAGTCAGAGTTAAGGGTTTAAATAACCTTTTCCACCTTCTCAGGTGCAAAAGACAGATTCCAGGAACAGTTGGCTATGACTAGGAAGGATGGATACCATGAGTGACGGGTTGGGACATGAGATTTGAAAGCAAACACAGAATTCAGGCATTCAGTCTTCTCATGAGCGGAGTTGGCTGTGGTGCCATTTGAAGAGAGGGAATGGATGGAGGGGGAGCATACTCCAGGGACGAACTTAACAAGGCACCACCAGGTTTTAGAGGAGGGAGAAAAATTTGAAAGTTAATTCTTGAGGTTGGATCGATGTTGCTTTCTAGTTCTCCTGAAAGGGCCACACACTTGATGCAAGCTTTTGGAAAGCACTAAGATTCTTTCAATCGGATTTGCCTTCCAGGAAGAGAAGACAAGTTGTTTCAGAGCAAGTGCCTCACCACAGGATTCAGTGTACCATGGTTGGGAAGAAAGGGAGGATAATTGAAGATGAGATAGGATGCATCTGTGTACAATGTAGACCAGGATTCTGTGGAAGAAGTTCCAGGCTGAGTTTACATCAGGGTCAGTTGATATGGGAGACTTGTCCTGAAGTGAGATGCCTGCTTGCCGTCCCTGCCAATCTGCTTGAGTGAAATGCCAGAGACATGTTGACTTTCACAAGCATGTGATCAGATTGGAGCAGAGGAAAGAGCACGAGACATTTGTTGAAAAGTTAGTCATCCATGCTTGCAGAAGTCCAGAAGTTCAGAAGTATGCAAAACTGGAGGTTTTTGGAAGTTTCAGGAAGACGATGTATGTTCTACAGTGTTGAAATATAATATTCAATTGAAATAAAATTAAGGTTTTAAAGATTGTACTATAAAAAAAACACTAGAGGGGGCACTCAGTGGAGCGCATACCTCTGCCACGTAATGCCTGATGCACGAGAACATATCAGGCCCGATACATTTTTGAAATATCATGCTATACAGTACTATATCGTTTATGGCCCGATCTCTCAATGGTGAAGAATAACTTTAAAAATGAAATAATTATCGTTTCCAGATCCCGATTCAAATCTTCACCGGAATTGAAACAATTCTTCCCTTTGACACACCCAATAATATCCACCAAGTTTCATCTGGATCCGTCCAAAACTTTTTGAGATATCCTGCACACAAACAAACAGAGAGAAAGGGGTGAAAACATAACCTCCTTCACCTTCGGTGGCGGAGGTAAAAACACATGGTTCGGAATTTTACCGCCATTGATGCGCACCGTCCTTAACACCACCTTATTTTACACGTAGCATTTGTTCTTTGTGCCTGTTTGTGTCCTTTATGATCTCACAAAGAACAGTTAGCTTCCTGTTTGGAATGGTTTTCAATTTTATTTCACTGCCAGATAGGCAGGCAGACTAAATAAAACTACATTACTCCTCGCTGCACGTGCGCAGTCGGGACGAGATTCCATACAATTTTGCGAAATTCATAGCCTAAGTACTGCAGAACTACACGTTGTCTTTCGATTCATGTTCTCATTTGTGTTCTACCATGTTCACTGCATAACATTCAATTGATATTAAGTAGTTCCTCGGTCATAGACTGTCCTCCGCAGACAGAGAGACAAAGTGAACCAATTGCTTCACCAAGCTTTTGGCTCCGCAGGCGCAAAGTAAAAATGGATGAAACAAACAAAAAATATATAACCACAATCCGACAACACAAGCCATTGCACACCATTACACATGCACGGAGTGGTAAACTTCACCGTAATAAACTTCATGTTCCGATTCATCTTCTGATTCCATGTAATAACGTTGAATCGGAAGATGCTGAAATAACCTGGGAAACTAGAGTAATGTCTGCCATTGAGTCTGCTGTGGATTGCAAGGTAAGTATGCGTGATTTAGAAAGGAAAATGGCTCGGAAAAAACAGAACTGTTAAGCCAATACATGTAGTTGTTGAGCTTAGCTACTTAAGCCAATTCTATCACACTGGAGCAGATGAGAACTTTACAGAATGAGAGACATCTGTTGAGACTGCAGGGTTACAACCACCGTCTGCAATTTACGGTGGTTATAACTGTAGTTCCCTTCCAGGGATCTTCGATGCAGGAGTAGCACGTTCGGCCCATGAAAACTTGCACAGTTATGACCAACTTATGGTTATTTGCCTGTGTTTTATCATTTTATTAATGCCGAGCGTCGAGCAAGGAAGCAGCACTTTTTAAAGTCTGGTAGGACTCGGTTGAGGATTGAAGCACTGACCTCCCAGACTCAGACAGGATGCTACAACCACGACGGTTTACACCTCACCTACATTGTTTAACACAATGTATCTTTTGTAACGTTCTGTACTCCCTGTATATATTTTTATATATTGCTCGCCCATGCAAGCTTAGTACAATGTAATGGTGATCCAATCACATATAGTATATGCAGCCACATAGACCTGCAGTTGCATCTGCATTCCTGTAATTATTGCACATTTTAATTGGAGTATAAAACATGCGCCAACCGAAGTGCTTCGACACATGATTTCCACTTGTCGATTGAAGCACAACTTACCGTTCGATGTGGTTTTACAGTTGCTCAATGACCTCGATATGATCTTCCACCTCAAGTTGCAGGCATCTTTGTTTGATTATTCCAGGTTATTTTCTGGTCTTGCACCATCACCTTTTTCAATCGGCTGCCAGACTCGATGCACACTTGGTCGAACATGCTCATTGTCCAACCCACTCTTTGTTTGTCGACTTCAATCAAGACTGACAGCTCACCTCCATCTCCCTTTTCTCCCATCTGTAGAACTATCTTACATCTTCTGCCCATTCCTGTTCCTCTCTCCAGTCATTTCAGGTGTTCGCTCATCATCATCACAAATCAAATATTTTGCTGACTTACGATCCTCTTTTTTTTTTATCTGCTCCGAGCTTTTTCACTCATCCTCCAATCTACTCGTTCTTTTATATTTACTGTCAGTGAGTTTCTTCCACTCCTCTGTTGTTCAGGTCTTTCATGAAGTCAGACTTCTTCATCAATGGACTTGCACGCATCATGTTTGAGTTCCTCTTTTTTTCTGAAGAAGTTTCACATTTGATGTCATCCTCTTTTTTTTCTTTTTTTTTCTGAAATAAAGTTTCACAGCTTGTGCCAATCCTAACCGTTTCATAAGCATGTAATCATTAGTTGTGAAAGTATCCATCGCATCTATAAATGTCATATCTGGAAATTCACACGTCATACCTGTGCTTATTCGCAGCTGCATTGTCATCATGATCAAAGCATTCCAATAGGTCCAACTTAACAATGAAGAATCTAGTGATTGAAAGAACCATTTTGTTTCAATCTTCCTGTTTATTGTTTTCCCCCTCCAAAAAAAATTTCTCGAGCTCTCTCTTATTCCGTTCTATCCTCTGCAGTGTTTCCATGATGTATCTGTTGTGCAATGACGAGAGACAGGATCGCAGCATAATCGCAGTTAGTTTGTGCTCATCCAGAAGTTTAACGCCGTACCCAACATCTAATAACTGCAGTGTCGCAGAATGGCATGTTGATAATAAAAGCCATGCATCATCAGCCAGTGCAGTGGGCAGAGCATAA
Organism: Eptatretus burgeri; assembly: GCF_056783735.1. NCBI lineage: Eukaryota > Metazoa > Chordata > Myxini > Myxiniformes > Myxinidae > Eptatretus > Eptatretus burgeri. Next base: position 111,355,555 of record NC_140965.1, on the reverse strand, counting down.
ATGTGCATCACATGGTGTCATTTTTCTTTACAGGCGAGGAACGGTTCAATGCATCTGAGAGCCAAGGGAGTCGTATGCACGGATGCAACATGACAAATCCGCGGCAGAAATGTTTGGTTTACAGTTTTTACTCTTAATTTTGAAACCACATCTAATGATACCCCCAAATGCAACGTCCACTTAAATAGCTAATGCTTTTGAGCAGAGGCGGAAATATTTCACTTTGTGATGCAAAATTTTGTTGATTATGTTTTCAGTTCCTATGTTAACAAATATTTATTCTCAATCGAATGATGATAATATTCATTACTTTTCCATCAAACTTGTTATTGCCTAACATATCAACTTGAGGAAGCATATCCCACACAAATTGACAATGTGCATGACTTGCAGTTTATTACAAGTTTCTACTTGTGAGTCATGCCGATAGCTCTTCAACAACCCAGGAGACATATACATATTAAATATCGAGCTTCAGGGAGTAAGATTGAGCTGATTATCGAAATAACAATTACAAAACAGACTACTTTGAGTTTGACTGTCTCCGAAGCCCCACCGATATCTACCAATCCCCATCTGCCAGATGCACCTCAACGCATTTCCAAACGTTTGCACTTTATGCACTCTATTCCTCTTAAATCTATCACTTACTTCCTCTCCTTCTTCATCAAAATTGTGGCATGTGAAGTTGACCTGTTTGCCATTGCCGTCTGAACTCACGGTTTTTGATGATCCTGTGATCTAAATTTTTAATCCATCACAGCATATTGATTTGTCCATTGTCTCCTGCCTTTGTAGAAAGCTGCACAAAGCAACCTAGAAAAACATGCTTGCTTTATGCAACCAAGCATTTCTTGGTTGCTTTCTCCAAACTTGTGAATGTCTGCAGCTGTCAAGGAATCCAGATGGGGTTGGAAACGGCAAAGGGCTTCCTTTGTGCAGCTTTCTTTGGGTGAAAGAACATGGGTGTTAATTATGGATATCCGTGCCAACTGTGGTAATTGATTAGGTGATAGCTGATTGGTTAATTCCTCCAATAACTGGTGAAAGATATGATTGAGTCTTGTGATTGATATGTTAACTGATCTTGGCATTGCACATGGTGTGTGGACATGTTACCTTCATAAGTGTTGGTTTACAGTTTACATAAGTTACCTTCATAAGTTGTGGGATGAAACTTTGCCACCTTGGCGCCCGTAATTGGCATGGCATGTCCACACACCCCCCCGGAGAGTCCCTACATACCCAAATGTACCCATACGTACCATGTCTGTGTGTACTGTACACATACATCGACCTTGTAGAAACTCTCGACTGCCCGTCCCATAACAGGTTAAATTGCATCTGCCAATCTTTTGCCCAATCTATGCGAGTATCACAACTTTCCTGAATCTGATCACCACCCCCTCTGCTATCCACCTCACCTCCAAGCTTTGTGTCATCTGCAAATTTGGAAAGCCAACTCTTCACCCCACTATCCAAATCATTGATGTAAATAATGAATACTAATGGTCCGAGTACTGATCCCTGAGTTACCCCACTACATACATCCTCCCAACAAGAAATCCTCCCACTCAAAGCCATTCTTTGCTTCCTATCACTAAGCCAGTTTGTAATAATTCAATTAGCTACCTGACCAGCTACTCCACAAGCCCTCACTTTGGCTAACAACCTCCGATGTGGTACCTCATCAAATGTCTTCTTAAAGTCTAGATATACCATGTCCACTGCCTTTCCCTCATCCACCCAATCAGACACTGCTTCATAGAACTCTAAAAGATTTGTTCGACAGGAACTATCTTTGGTAAACACATGCTGACTACCTTTTTGTATTTGTTTCAATGGTTCTTCATCCAGTCTTTAATTAATATCTCCAACACCTTCCCCACAACTGAAGTCAAACTAACAGGTCTATAGTTTCCCAATTATTCTCTGGATCATTAAATAATGGTGTTACATTTGTTACTCTCCCATCCTCCGGTACCTGTCCTGACTCCAGTAAACTATTGAAAATATCCGTTAACATCTCGCTTACCTGCTCAGCCTCCTCCCTCAATACTCTCGGGTGTATATTATCTGAACCCGGAGCCTTATCTTCTCTTAGATTTCCTCGCTGTTCCTTTACTTCCTCCACTCCAGCCTGGATTTTCTGTAAAAGCCCTTCCTCACCACTTTGATAGATACTCTCAGCAATTGGCAATTCTCCTGAATGCTATATTGTAAAAGTTGAAGAAAAATACCTGTTTAATAATCCTGCCATTTCATGATCATCACGAACCACTCTCCTGTGCTATTCCTCAATAGGCCCACACTGGTCCGAACCTGTTCTTTTCCCCTGATGTACTTAAAGAAAGCCTTGCTATTATGTTTAATATTCTTAGCCATGTCCTTCTCATACTCTCTTTTGGCTTGCTGAGTTATTTCCTTAACTTGTCTCTGTTTACTTCGATAGTGATATAAATCTAAATCTAGTCCTGTTGTTTTAAACCTAATAAATACCTTCTGCTTCTCCTTTACGGAGTTCCTAATCTCACGACTCAACCACCCTGCGGCCTCTTTCTGCTTCTAGTTTTACACCTCATTGGAATATACTTACTCTGCACTCTCCACATTTTCTCCTTGAAGATTTCCCATTTTTCTGATGCTGATTGTCCTGTTGTTAGTCTCCCAATCTACATCACCCAATTCTCTCCTCATACACTCAAAGTTTGCTTTCCTGAAATCTAATATCCTCACCCTACCATCCTCGAACTCTAACGTTCAACAGAATCTTTGCACATACAATGTTATGGTCACTTGTTCCGAAATGCTCCCCTAACTCCACCTCCTCCACCAGATTGGGATCGTTACTTAAAAGGAGGTCAAACACTGCACTCCCTCTCATGGACTTATTTATAAACTGGGTTAAAAAGCAATCCTGGAATACAACTAGGAAATCCTCATCCACTCTGCCCATTCCCTGTTCCTGAACCCAATCTATCCCTCGCAAGTTAAAACCCCCCATAATCAATACTCTTCCCTTACCACATGTACTTTTGAATTCTTCATGTACTCCTCCTTCCTCCTCTTCCTTCCCACCCGGAGCCCTATAAAGGCATCCTACCATTATCGTACTGTTTTTACAATCTCTAATCTCTACCGACACAGAATCCTCTGCATTAATTCCTTCCTTAATGTCACCCCCTTTCACTTGATGTAATGCTGTCATTTACCCAGATTGCTGCTCCTCCTCCTCCTCCTCCTCCTCCTCCTTCTCCTCCTCCTCCTATTCTCTCCTTCCTATCACACCGATTTACCTTGTAGCCTTCGAATCCCGTCCTACAGTTGCTCTCCTCCTTAAACCGTGTCTCACTCACTGCAACTATATCGTACTCCTCGCGATCTACTTTGGCTTCAAACTCTTCCATCTTATTATTTAAACTTCTGGCATTGGTATAAAATATTGGGTCGCCGAAATAGGTGACCCTTATCGTGAGTAATTCTGTCTGTTTGTTTGGATGTTTGTTTAGATGTTTGTTCGTTTGTCATCAGCATAATTGGTAGTAAACCTTGGCGGATTTTGACCAAACTCGGGTGGTAGGTACATCTTGTGACCTAGTGCTTTGGAAATTGTGATGGTTGCTCGGGACGCTTTGGTTCCCAAGCAACAACCGAAAAACCTTCAAAATCGGTACCGTTCACGTGAAATCAATTCCGAAAGCCATTATCCCACGTAGGGTTATGAAATTTAGGATGAATGATCTACAGGTGATGCTCTCTCAAATATATTCCTGTTTTTGTGATATATGGAATACTTTACCCACAGCGCCCCCTACAATTAGGGTATGCACGGAAATTGGCGAAAATTGAAGGCCCCCTAGCGACCAGGTGAGTGCATCGATATGAATGAAACTTTGCAGGTTCATGGCACTCAATGAGTACTACAACTTTGCCTCAGGACATATTAACCGATTTCGCTTAGGTCAGGGGTCAAAGTTCAATTAGTGCAAAAATCAATAGTATGCGAGAGCTTGAGGTGCCTTCGCGCCAAATGCTACTCCTCCTCGGGTTATGGTCGGATGGTCATGAAAATTCACACTAATCGTCCGGAATACATTGTGCACAAAGGATCGAGCCGGATTTTCGATTTAGATCTTTGTTCACCCACAGCACCCCCTCGAACTTTGGGCATTTCCGATTTCAAACCGCATTTTTGGTACTTTTCATTCAAATGAATACCGAGTAGTTATCAGTAGAATGAACTGGATGAGATTTGGTATGCATAATCTTAAGGTGATCCCCTATCCACTATATGACATCCATTTTGCTCTATATCTTATAGTTTCCATGCTCGGCAACCCATCGCCACCTACCGGCTTGTATTTAACTTTTCCCTTCCTGAAATTATATTTTCTTGCCTAGCCTTACTCATCACACTTACATCATTCGTTCCACCCTTGATACCTTCCCCACCCTCTCCTGACCTAAATAAGCCTGAATTCCTTCCTCAATTCCCACTGCAAACCTTGCTGCCCCCTTTTACTTATCAGATGGCCATCATTCCTAAACACTCCCTTTGTCCCCGAAATGATTCACACTGCTTCTCAAATGTAAAACCTTCCTCCCTTCACCATTCTTCCAGCCATTGGTTAACATCAATCACTCTGCTCATAATTTATATATTGTTTCCTAATCTTGGAAGATTCCCAGAAAACATGACCTCACAATCCTTTGCTTTCAGCCACTTCCCCAATGTCCTGTATCTACTTTTCATAACCTCTGATTAAACTTTCTCTACATCATTCACACCAAGGTGGACCACAACCAACTTCTTCCTACCATGACCCGATACAATATTGTTTATCCTTCCTTTAATATCCCTAACTTCCGCTCCTTCAAAACTACACAGAATTCTGTGTCTACAATCCTTCCTGTAGAATATAGAATCAACATATTTAATAATCTCATCACACACAAAAACTGTCTCCCATACCACCTCATGTCTACCAATTTCTGTTTTTGCACCTACACCACTACCTGCACACAGTGCACCTCCACCACTGGCTGCACCCACTGCACTGTCACCACCTCCTGCCCCCGCTGCACTGTCACCACCTCCTGCCCCTGCTGCACTGTCACCACCTCCTGCCCCCGCTGCACTGTCACCACCTCCTGCCCCCGCTGCACTGTCACCACCTCCTGCCCCCGCTGCACTGTCACCACCTCCTGCCCCGCTGCACTGTCAAAACCTGCCCCCGCCACACTATCAACACCTGCCCCCGCTGCACTATCACCACCTCCTGCCCCCGCTCCACTGTCACCACCTCTTGCCCCCGCTGCACTGTCACCACCTCCTTCCCCCGCTGCACTGTCACCACCTCCTTCCCCCGCTGCACTGTCACCACCTCCTTCCCCCGCTGCACTGTCACCACCTCCTGCCCCCGCTGCACTGTCACCACCTCCTTCCCCCGCTGCACTGTCACCACCTCCTGCCCCCGCTTCACTGTCACCACCTCCTGCCCCCGCTGCACTGTCACCACCTCCTGCCCCCGCTGCACTGTCACCACCTCCTGCCCCCGCTGCACTGTCACCACCTCCTGCCCCCGCTGCACTGTCACCACCTCCTGCCCCCGCTGCACTGTCACCACCTCCTGCCCCCGCTGCACTGTCACCACCTCCTGCCCCCGCTGCACTGTCACCACCTCCTGCCCCCGCTGCACTGTCACCACCTCCTGTCCCCACTGCACTGTCACCACTTCCTGCCCCACTGCACTGTGATGTGGATTTTTTTAACCCACCTTGTTGTGATCGTTGAAGGATTCTAACTGGCCGATTGTGGAATCCTATTTGACTTCAGACAGAGTTTAACGTTTGTCCGATTTGGTTATAAAAGACTGCATAAAAACCCTTTGACACTGATAAAACTGATGTCCACACAAGTCCTTCCTTGTGAAACAATTTATTTTCTAATTCTCCACCATACACGTCTCACCCTCGTACAATGAACTGAAGAATCCCCATTGATTGCAATATTATTTGGTTCTATTTCATCAATTTATCCTTTAGTTAACAGTTAGACCAACCCGATTTAATTCACTTCCACATTACATCAGAGAGTTTTATTCTAACTTGGTACTTGGTCAGTTCCAAGGAGAACAAGCCACTGAGATTCTAATACTTCCTCAGGTGCTTGCACTGAAACAATTTTACATTTCAAAGAATTTTATACTTACATGAGAGAGTGGTGGGGGCTATCAACCCAGACTGCAGACGTGTCCTTTAGACGAGAAGCCACTTCGTACATTTCGAGGCAAAGGTTCGCTGTTATCAGCTAAGGTCACTCTGCTCCAGACGAAGACATTTATTATCATTTAGGGGAAAAGTCTCTTCGCCAGAAAGGACAGCCAATTCAACTTGTAGCATAAAAGTTACATTTCTAAAACTCCATTTGTTACAATTTAGAATACATTAATATAAATTTTCCCCCCACAACTGTCAACACCTCCTGCCCCCGCTTCACTGTCACTACCTCCTGCCCCCGCTGCACTGTCACCACCTCCTGCCCCCGCTGCACCGTCAACACATTATGCCCCTGGCAAAAACGACAAACACAAAGATTTACCTTGAAAGATTAGATTTAAAGTGGGAAATTAGCGAAATTCAATTCAAAAATGGATCGAGCTACAGACCACAAAATGTCAGCGTATACTCTATGGCTTCAGATCGAGAACAAACATGGCAAACACCTGGTCAAATGGAACTTCTTATTACCTCCGCCACCAAAAGGTGTTTTCACCATTTTCATTCTGTTTGTGTGTTTGTTTGTATGCAGGATATCTCAAAAAGTTGTGGACGGATTCGGATGAAATTTTGTGGAATGGATGGGTGTGTGACAAGAACGAACTGGTCAGATTTTGGTGAAGATCCGGATCCGCATCCGGCTACAATAATTTTTTAAGTGATTCTTCATCGTTGAGAGATGGGCCAAAAATGATATATAGTGCGATATCTCAAAAAGTTGTGGACGGATTCAAACAAAACTTGGTGGGCATGTTGGGTGTGTGACGAGGACAAATTGCTTCGATTTTGCTGAAGATCCCAATTCGGATCCGGAAACGAGAATTATTTAATTTTTTAAGTTGCTTTTCATCACAGAGAGAGAGAGAGAGAGAGTCAAAAACGATATGTAACATGATGTTTGAAAAATGTATTGGGCTGGATATGGTCTTGTGGATCAGGCATTGAGTGGCAGAGGTATGCGCTCTCCCGAGTGCCCTTCAAGTTTCCATAAGTATCGATGTTGAAGTGAGGTGAATTCTAAAAGGAGATCACACAAAAAAGTTAAACCAAGCGATGTCCAGTAAAAATATAATCAAATTGCACATTTTCAGTGGATGTGACACCTCAAGCTCCCACCGCATGGCACCGCAGGACCCACCAAAGGCAGAAACGTATATCTAATCGATGTGAGATTGAAAGCACGTGTACTTTTTCCCGAAGTAACAACCAAGCAGCTTGGAGAGCGCTTGCCAAGTGGCTTAAGCACTCATGTAAACACTCCAATGAAACGGTTGATAAAGCCTAAGTCACATTTGGTCTACGGCTAGGATACGGCGGCCATACCCCCCCCCCCCTGAATTGACAGAAACGTGGGGCGGCCGCAGAGTTTCTGAGGTGGTCTCAGGGTGGCCCTCCGCCGTATGGCTATCTTTTACAGGCCGTAGGGGTCGCTGTGGAATTACAGCGCAGAGTTATAACTTTTTTCATTTCTACGTTGGCCGTAGAAATTCGACAAGCCAAGCTGTGACGTAGATGTGTTCCACTTCCACCGTAGGTAGGGCGTACGGTGGGCTTGCGTTATTCGTGTGGCTGCCGTAAGCTCTTATCAATGAAAAATTAATTTGGCCAACCGCCAAAAAATTACGGCGGCTGCACTATTTCCACGGTCGTCGTAGGGTAGTCCTAAGGCGTCCCTGTGTTCAACGTACGGTGGCCTTGCGGTCTGTGTGACTACCTGCGGGCAATGCAGGGTCGACGCACGGTTCCCCTATGCCCGCCGTGCGTCCGACATACGGCCTCCGTGGCAGTCTGCATCGACCGTGCATCCACCGTGCGCTACCGCTCGAGATCGGAGTGTAGGTGTTTGCCTATATTTCGAATTGGTATATTCAGATATATATATATATATATATATATATATATATATATATATATATATATATATATATATATATATATTAGTAATAGTATATTCAGTTATATATACTGGTATATTCCAAACTGTTATATTTTTATTTCAGTAAAAAAAGAACTGGTATATATACCGACTCGTTACCGTCCGTCTGGCCGCACGTTCGCCTTAGGGCCCCCCTGCGGTCGCCTTGCGGGCACCTTGAGGCTACCTTGCGTCTGCCTTGAAAATTATATGGTCGCCGCACGGACGCCCTAAGGTCACCGTGCGACATCACATCAAAGACTGTACAGCACCCCCATGTTTTTGGTCTCCACAATTTCTAAATACGCCGTGCAGCTCCCCGAAAAATAAAAACATATGTGACTGCTACATTGTGTGACCGTGGAAATACTGCGGCCGCCCTATAATTGCTAGTGGCCGTAGATTTTGTAGACCCTACGGCCGCCGTGGCAAATACGACTTCGGCCTAAGAAACGGCTCACTTGGCATGAAATTGGCAATCACTGAACCGTCATATTCAACATACACCTCCCAGAGATGCCCGATATGTCCCATATGTCCGAAATGGACAAATGAACACTTTTCTAGGAGTTGGAACTGCTTGTACATTCGATACTTGAGCTTAAATTTAATTATTCTTCGTTTAAGAGGAACACATGGCGATCGCACATGCAGAAATTAAATCAAGCAACAAACTCTTATGTCTCTGGGCTTTTATAAGCATTGCAATGTACCCAGGGATTTGTAGCGATGATGAACAGACATTCAATAATATGAGTGAGGAAAGTGAAAAAAAGAATTCGTAAAAAAATCGTTGCGGCCTGTTCCAAGTCAAGGCATGGTTGAGCAGGCCAAAAAACATGGCGGCTTCAGACCCCATAGAGGTTACCCAGGAAACACCTTAAAACCCCATAAAGCGAGGTGGCCGAGGATCGCCTGATGAAGGATATAATTAAAGAAGGCCCTTAATTATCTTCAAAAGGGGTGTTTTAATTAACCCAAACACCCAATTTTCAGTCATACACTTCCTTTGAGTTTTCTTAATATGCATGCAAAGTTTCAGGCTGTTAGGTTTTGTGGTTTTACAGTTATGCAGGACACACACACACACACACACACACACACACACACACACACACACACACACACACACACACACACACACACACACACACACACACACAATTACCTTTTATTTGTGTTGATATTTCTTTTTCGGGAATCAAGCCGATTGCATAAAAATATTTCTTTTCCATATGCAGAATGGAAATTAATATACAAAGGGCCCTCAGCCACTGCTGGACCACACTTAGTGTAACAAGTGTTGCAAGCTCCTGAATGACCTTGTGCATGGAATCAGAAGCCCATTTGGCCCATGCAATCGTCATCGATGTCGTGTTTCACTCCCGAGGTAATGTTTGCTTCAGTTTTAAACAGCAATTTTCTTGATGTTTTTCTGAAATCTAAATATCCTGATCTTGAAGATATGCACAAATATCCTCCTCCCCCCTTGCTAATCATAAATATACTTTCTTGTATTGGTGTTTACTGAACTTTTGGGATATCTAGTTTGTATAACGGTCTGAACAACAATTGTGTTGCATCACTTTTTCAGAGGCAAAAATATTGTGAAACTAGGACACTCTTCGACATCCCGACGTTGCCAGATATGCCTCCGCCCACATTATTACATCATTATACATACTTGTACCAAGTTTGATTTAAATCCCTGAACCCAGATTTCAAAACATTAAATAATTCTGGCTGCCAAACCATGTGTCCGATCAGGTTGAAATTTACAACATAAATTCACCATGACAACTAGATCATAATTATGAAGTTTCATGTTGATTGATGAAGCGGTTCAAGAGAGAATTTTTTGAAGATTTTTGTTCAGTCCAACATGGTTGCCAGACCATGTGACGTATGTATTATTTGTGACACCCTGATATCCCCAAGGCTTGGGGAATGTGGGTGAAGTTTCCCCCAAATCCGTCGTGCCTTTCTGGAGAAGAGGATTTTAAAAGGTTTATTTTTCAAAAAATCAGAGCTGGCAAATCATATGACTTATGACATCTTATGTGGAGAACTTTTTGTTCCTCATGGAGAGGCGATCATATCTGTGGAGTTTCGCCTCAATCTGTTCAGCTGTTTTGGAGGGGGTTTTTTTTTAAGGTTTTTATGTTAAAAAACAATATTGCTGCAGAATCACGTGACTGATGAAGTCATCAATTTTTAACCACACACAATTTAGCCCGAGATGACCCTCAAAAAATTTCATACTAATCGGATAAAGTGTTCGCTGTATGTAATTATGACATCATAATGAAGCCACCTATGACATCATCATAAAAATCACACCTGTTCCTCATGTGGAGCACTTGCGCCAAGTTTCAATTTTTTTCCATGGAGTGGTTTTGGAGATATTGAGGTCCAAATTGATTCCTTTTCTTCTCAATATCGCTGCCATACCACGCAACCTATGACGTCACAATCATCATTCAAACATTCTGCATGAGCAGTCACACCTGTGGTGAAAATTTAGTGTCAATCGGAATGGCAATTGCGGAGAAAACAGGGAAAATTAGCACATACGTACGTAACGTATGTACCGACAACCCGGAAACGTAATGCCTCCGGCGGCTTCGTTAGCGGAGGCATAAAAATCATGAGACTATTGTGACACTTATTTGAAAGTCATCTGTGACACTTATTTGGAGGATGAGAATGATGTCATTCAGAATATGGAAATATTTCTTACCTGCCTGGAGAGTAAATTTGTCCCTGCCAAGGCTTTCAATACAAAAATTCCTGTTTCCTGTTTCAAAAATTCCAGCAGCATTGAGATTTCCTGTTTAACCTGTGCCACAGAAACAAAATTGAATCTTCGACAATTTGAGTCGTCACACTTTTCCTCCTCCATTCTGTCGTGCTTCACCACATTTTTCATGACACTGTCCAACGGCGTCAAAACTCCCACCGTAATACAATCGGTGTCAGGCGCTCATGTTCAATATGAAGTGCATTGTCATTACCTTCTGGCGTAACGCCTGCATTGCATCAAGGTAATGACAATACAGTTTGTTATATCATGCAACACAAAGTGGCTCCTCCAGAGATTGTTTTTATCCTTTCGGTGTTGGGTGGTAGTGGCTGGGCCTTTTAAAATTTATAAACTGCCAGGCATGCTCGTGTTTTTCGAGCTGCTTCTTGAGACATTACCGAGAGGACATGGATGAGGAAGGAACCGAGCGATGCGCTGCACTTGCTTAATCCGTGCATTCGGTAGAACTGTTTTGAAATGGTCTTGAATCATTTTTGATACTTACCTCCGCCACCGAAGGTGAAGGAGGTTATGTTTTGACCCCTTTCTGCCTGTCTGTTTGTCTGTTTGTTTGCTTGTTTGTTTGTTTGTGTGCAGGATATCTCAAAAAGTTTTGGACCGATTTGAACCAAATTTGGTGGAGATGTTAGGCGTGTGATGAAGACGAATCGATTCGATTTTGATTCAGGTCCAGATCCAGATCAGGCCGATCAGTGTGATAGAAAAGATAAACTGTTCAGTCTGGCAGAGGTATGTCCTCCGCCGAGTGCCGTTTTAGTTCACACAGCTTTTCTTTCAAGGAAGGCCTAACTTGGTCAAAATGTGCATAATGTGATTGATATCACATTTGTGTTAATTTTTGTTGGTATACAGCTATTGAGGCGAAAGGAAAGAGCAGAGGAGCAGAGGGCAAACTGAAACCTCAGAGGATCAACCCACTGAAAGTGAGCCGATGGGACAACAGGTAGATGACGCCAACACATAGATGCACCACAGCAGGAAGAGAGAAGTTGCAGGAGAAAGGTGGACAGGGTCACCCATACTTGTCAAGTCTACCAGAATCTCCAAGAGTCTTGCAGAATTCAGAACGATTTCCTTGTACATAAGGGTAAAGGACCTTTACTTCATTTCAGAACAGATCATTCATCTACAAGCACACGAGTGATATTATGTTTGTTTCACAGCCAATGATGGACAAGACGTGGCTGCCTCCACGCGATAATTATCTGATTTATTGGTTTCATTCCGTTGTCTTTTACAGGGCGTAGTGGCGTGCGCCTGTAATCCGGTTACTCGGAGGCTTGGGTTGGAGGATCGCTTGAGGACGGGAGCTCTGCACTGGGCCACGCTATGAGAGAGTGTAGGGCAGCCCAGAATCATGGCGAAACCCAATCCTTATCCCTGTGTCGTAAGAGGCAACCAGGGTTGCGTCAGGAAGGGCATCCGGCGTAAAACCTGTGCCAAATCAGTATGTGGATAATATCGGATGATCCGCTGTGGCGACCCCTAACGGGAGCAGCCGAAAGAAGAAGAAGAAGATTCCGTTGTCTTTTGTGCATTTTTCATATAACGATAAAAAAAATGAAGATATTGATGATTTATCAGAATTTTTTTTTGGGTGTACATGGTTGAGGCTCGTGGAAGAACTGGAACAGAATGCAATGAAACAAAATAGAAAGGGATAAACCCCAACACCAGAGTAGAAGTGAGAGTGAGATCAAGGGGAGGGGCAAGACGTGGGGCGAACAAGCTGAATGAAACGCAGAAACTAGAGGAAAGGGAAAGTGGGGATGAAACGGAAAAGGAACAAACCAACCGACAACTAACAAAGGAAAAGAGGCGAGGGAGAGGTGGGGCAGAACAATAACCTGGAAAAGGGGAGTGTTTGGGATTGAGTTAATTTTGGGTAGAGGAGATCATGAGTCACTTTGGGATGGGGGATAACCTGATGGAGTAGTGAACAGTTGTCTTGAAGGCCTGGATGGAAGAATGCGACTGATTATTTCCTGATGATTCTCAGTTTTTCATTTATCTTTTGGTTCTTGAAGTTCCTGTTAATGCTCAAACCAAATGAAGATGACCGAATGTTTGCGGAGTATTGGAGAACATGGCTGTTTTGGAATAAGTTGCTGATTCTTGTTTAACCAAACGCATGACAAACTGTTGTTTATTTCTTTTACAGTTTTGCTCCTTCACTTCGAAACCGAGCAGGATATTTAGATTAATGGTTTAATAAACTCCAGTGTTTTTGGCAAGTCGTCTTGCTGCACAGTATTACTGCTTAATACATTTCACTATTTTGAATAATGTGCTAATTCTGTGTGAGCAAAACTTTGTGAAGTTTTATTCTGAGCGTAACTTGCATTCGAGCATCTTCGTATTTATATGAAAAATAATTAATATTCACCACAATATGTTCAGTTTTTTAATTTTTTTTTTTTTATAACGCAATATCCATCATTACCTCCGCCACTGAAGGTGAAGGAGGTTATGTTTTCACCCCTTTCTGTCTGTTTGTTTGTTGTCTGTTTGTTTGTAACTTGCAAAATCGAAGATTTTCCCCAGTATATTGGTTCGTCGATTTTGTTATTCCGTTTCTGTCTGTTTGTCGCCGACAGGTCAGAAATTTTAACCGATCCTCCTGAAACTTCACCACACGGTTGAGTTTGTCAAAAGGAAGAAGCTTATTGTTTTTGACGTGAATAGGTCAAAAGGTAAACATCAAAGGTCAACAACTAAGGTGGTATTTCTAAAATTCTCAATTTTCATGCGATTGACTTTTAAATTTGAAAAGGATTTATAAGTTCAGGTCACTGAATTCAATAAGCCAATTATTTTTGAGGTCAACATCAAATAAAAGGTCAACATCGGCCCAAGGTCAACAACAACTAAGGTGGTATTTCTAAAATCCTCAATTTTCATCCAATTCAATTTAAATTTGAAGAGGATTTATATTTCAGGTCACTGAAATCAACTAGCCAAGTAATTTTTGAGGTCAACATAGACCAAAAGGTCAACATAGGCCAAAGGTCAAGAAACTTAGGTGAGATTTCTGAAATC
>NC_140965.1:111296498-111333998 GCF_056783735.1 Eptatretus burgeri | reverse complement strand
CTGCTAAATGTGATATTTATCCTGTGCTACACGGCTTGTACATGTTCAAAGGAACGTTGTGGTACAGTGGAGACAGGAGTCAACTCAACACACTCCATGATGCAGTAATCCCTGTGTCACAATACTTACCTGGATATACAGTAGTTTCTACTTACTTGATCGAACCCAGGCCAAAAAACAGCTGCAATGAAACAATAATATTGATATCTATTACTATTGTTGTTATTATTATTATTATTATTATTATTATTATCATTTCCTCTGCCACCGAAGGTGAAGGAAGTTATGTTTTCACCCCTCTTTGTCTGTTTGTTTGTAACTTGTGAAATCTAAAGATTTTGTAAGTATATTGGTCACTTCCGTCCTCTGTTTGTGTGTTTGTGTGTTGGTTTGTTTGTAGGCATGATAACTCGAGAACGGAAGAAGCTACCAATGTCAAATTACACCACGTGATTCAGGAGCATGATGGCTAGCGCTGATTAGATTTTGGTCAAAATCGGTGAAAGGTCAAGGTCACAGTGAAGTCAAACATCCAAAACATGATAACTCGAGAAAAGTTACCACAGGTATTGTTGACGGAGCGTGAGTTTGGAAGATCGAGGTAAGTTCGGCGGAATTTGTGTGTCAATTCGTCGAGTTACGGCTGTTTTAAAAATTTCAGTGTTATAAAATAATATTAAATAATTCTGTAAATTCCTGTGGAGAAATGGAGTGTTTTTGCTTCGGTCGATGTTACGAGTTCGTTTTAACTTCGATTTTAATTTTGTCTTCGGTTTTTGTGATTGCTTAGGACGCTTAAAACTCAGTTGTCGAAATGCTGGTAAAAATCAGATGTTTTGGAGACGTTTTAAGATTGCATAAAAATATTTCACCCGCTGCATCACGGCTCGTCACGTGGTGCAGCGCGCTCAAGCAGACGCGTCGTTGAGTCACATAAAGGTTTTGCGTGTGCGCGATGACGTCATCGCGCTCGCCCCGGCGTCCTTTCGAGTTTGGGGGGCCGTCGAGTGTGACCTTTACGTTACGTTAATCTGCGGTAACTCGAGAACGGAAGAAGCTACCAATGTCAAATTACACCACGTGATTTACGAGGGTGATGGCTAGCGCTGATTAGATTTTGGTCAAAATCGGTCAAAGGTCAAGTTCACAGTGAGGTCAAACATTCGATTTTTGATGGTTTGGTACAGAATCATCGTTGAAACTTCTGGTTTGCGTCGCTACCTTCTCAACAGACAGCTTTTATTAGACAAGGTCAGAGGTCAAGTTAACAATTTCTTAAGTACCAGTCTATGACTGCTTGTTTGTTTGTTTCTGTGCAGGATACCTCAAAAATTTGTGGACGGATCCGGATGAAATTTTGTGGACAGGTTGGGTATGTGACACAGACGAACTGATTATATTTTGGTGAAGATCCAAATCCGGATCTGATAATTTTTTAAGTGATTCTTCACCATTGAGAGATAAGGTTAAACTAATACAGAGCACAATATCTCAAAAAGTTGTCGACGGATTCAGATGAAACGTGGTGAACATGTTGGGTGTGTGACTACGACGAATTGATTCGATTTTGGTGAAGATCCGAATCCAGATCCGACGACTCGAACTATTTGATTTTTTAAGTGATTCTTCACCCTTGAAAGGACCAAAGACGATATAATACTGTCTCGCATGATATTTCAAAAAATTAATGGGCCCGATATGTTCTCGTGGATCGCGCATTGCGTGGTGAAGGTATGCGCTCTACCGATTTCCCTTCTTGTTATTATTATTATTGCTTTTTCACATAACAATGGACCTCTGCTTGAGATGTATGTTTAGTTAACACAAGGCTTTTCCTCTACTACCAGCATTGCTACACAAGATGTATGGTTTAATTGACCTGGATTTGACTTCAGAGCTGTCTGTGTTCATTATTTACAACCTTTAGCCATAATCTAAATCCTATAGTTTCAGGCAAAGTGACATTTGCTGCCACATAAAAATAAACAAAGCAGTGACACATGCTGACAAATCTTCAAACTTTCTGAAGCCCACATACATATTTCTTATTTCTAATATCATTAGCTCTCCATAATATTGACAGTGTATGGTTAATGTGCATTCTACTGTGTGAGCAAACTTAGAATTACTGCTTTCTGTGCACATTCTCAAGTGATGGATCTTCATCATCATCCATGGCTGTACTCTTTACCAGATCTTCAGTCCTGCCGAAGCGGTTTGTCTTTCTGAGAGCCAACCCTGGACAGCTGACCATCGCTCCTCTGTCATAAGATGCTGTTTGTAATTGCAATAATTTGGCCAGAGTGCAGACACACAAAAGTCTTATCGTTTGGAAAATTGCTGTGGGATTTGTTATTGACGTGCAGCATCAGTGAGTGCTCTCAGACGAGACACCGAGCACAGCACCAGTCTCGCTCTGACGTCTGGGAGGTCGTTGGTTCGAACCTTGGCCGAGTCATAGTAAAGGCTTTAAAATGGTACATGTTGCTTCCTTACTTTATGCTGAGCATTGAGATGGACAGAACACGGACAAACAACCATAAGTCGCTTATAATAGCCCAGGCTTTGATGGACCCATTGACCTCCTCCTGAGTTTAAGTTCCTTGCAAGAGAAGTCGTATCATTATGATATCCTTCCAAAGGACAAACTCACTGAGTAATCCAACGCTCTGCTTGCAAAGAATCAGGGTGACAGTTTGTAGTTGTGGCAGGAATCGTACCAAATCATACAGCTCGAAGGTGAGTTCACGACCTCTGAGCTATCCTGATGGACAGATAATTTATTAATTAATAGCGAAGATATAAATCAATAAATAAGTGAGTAAGTAATTGAATAAATACAAAATATAATCTATACAAAGAATTACAGCTATTAAATTGATGACTCGGGGAGATAAATCCGAGAGGAAAGTCCTGAAGGACAGCTCAGAGACATGTACACTTGCATTTGAGCTGTCTCGCCTGGGTTCGAATCTTGGACTGTTGACTATAAACTGTCATCCTGGTGCACATTTCGCATCAATGTGTGGTGCCATCCATCAGAAGGACATTAAGTTGGAGGACAATTCTGCTGGAATTAATTTTCATCCAGCCCATATTCCAAATTCCTGTCGCATCCAGTCAAACATCAAGCCTGGCCAGCCAGTACGTGAAAGACCTGGGCCAAAAACATTCCTTGACTGACTCCATAAGAAGGTGTGAATAATTATCTGGGGTGTTTACATTATTAGTACTAGTAAAAGTCGTCGTCAGAATAGATAAATCTGCTGTGGTGTGTGTGTGTGTGTGTGTGTGTGTGTGTGTGTGTGTGTGTGTGTGTGTGTGTGTGTGTGTGTGTGTGTGTGTGTGTGTGTGTGTGTGTGTGTGTGTGTGTGTGTGTGTGTGTGTGTGTGTGTGTGTGTGCACATGACAAATGATCAGTAAGTGTGTAGACTGACATGAAACAATGAGTAACGGATATGAACAAAACTAGGAGTATTATTTTCATCACAAGAAAATATAAAACCTGTTGTTTTGCTGATGGGAAGATGAAGAGGGTGTGGGGAGACAGAGATGGAGGAGGGTGAGAAGCGATTAAGGTGTGGGGGGGGTGGAGAATGGGGGAGAGAGGGGGTAGTGAGGAGTGGAAGGGGGTGTTCTGGATTTGCGTTTGATAGGAGGACTTAAGAGAGAAAGGTGGGGGATGGTTCCCTTCTATGCCTGGTGTTGGCTTAATGGTTAGGGTGGTGGGCTTAGGATCCGAGTATCCTGAGTTCAAATCCCACTCGGCTGTTGAATTAATACCAGGTGGGGTTGACTCTGCCTGTCATCCTTCCGAGGTCGGCAAAATGAGTGCCAGCATGCTGGTATCCTGTGTCGGAGTGGCGACCCGTCCAGGATTGTACCCAATAGCCAAGGAGACTGCTTCGGCAGCATCAACGCTCTGCACAGAGTATGGTCCCAGTGGATGGATGGATGGTTCCCTTCTGCCGGCATTGGTACAGGATTGAACAAAATGGGGTACGTTATAACAGCACGTCTAAACGGATCAAACGAAACAATGCCTGGACACTGCCCAGAAACATCCATGGAGGGGGATGGAGGGGTTTTGGGAGGAGGTAAGCGTGAGGGAAGGGGAAGGTAAGGAAAGGCATTTTCCTTCAATCATTGAAAAAGCTGCACAGTGTTTATGCCTTTACTTAATGTCCTCACATTCAGTAAGCTCTAGAATCTGTTAACCTGAAGCAAATTGTGGAATTTGTCCTCAGCAGTTACAGCTGCTAAAATTAAGTGTTCATTTGTGCAATTCGCACATTCTTTGACACCCCTTTATCTCCTCGACCTACAGAGAGTTTATGGTTGTGGAGGGGGTTTTGGAGTTGAATAGCATGAGGGGAGGGGAAGGAAAGGGAGCATGAGGGGAAGGGACAGGAGCATTTGGGGAAGGGATGGGGACATGAGGGGAAGGGATGGGGGCATGAGGGGAAGGGAAAGCAGCGTGAGGGGAAGGGAAGGCAGCGTGAAGGGAAGGGATGGGAGAATTTGAGGAAGGGACGGGGGCATGAGGGGAAGGGACGGGGGCATGAGGGGAAGGGACGGGGGCATGAGGGGGAGGGACAGGGGCATGAGGGGAAGGGACGGGAGCATTTGGGGAAGGGATGGGAGCATGAGGGGACAGGAAAGTTGCATGAGGGCAAGGGAAAGCAGCATATTAGGGCATTACCGGGGTGATAAAATGCGTCGAAACAGTAATGTTTTCTTTTTAACCACGTGTTATATATATATATATATATATATATATATATATATATATATATATATATATATATATATATATATATATATATATATATATATATATATATATATATATATATATATATATATATATATATATATATATATATATATATATATATATATATATATATATATATATATATATATATATATATATATATATATATATATATATATATATATATATTCATGTTCCTCCGTCCTCTGTTTGTGTCGTCCGTCCTCCGTCCTCCGTCCATATATACAATTGATATATATATATATATATATATATATATATATATATATATATATATATATATATATATATATATATATATATATATATATATATATATATATATATATATATATATATATATATATATATATATATATATATATATATATATATATATATATATATATATATATATATATATATATATATATATATATATATATATATATATATATATATATATATATATATATATATATATATATATATATATATATATATATATATATATATATATATATATATATATATATATATATATATATATATATATATATATATATATATATATATATATATATATATATATATATATATATATATATATATATATATATATATATTTATATATATATATATATATATATATATATATATATATATATATATATATATATATATATATATATATATATATATATATATATATATATATATATATATATATATATATATATATATATATATATATATATATATATATATATATATATATATATATATATATATATATATATATATATATATATATATTTATATATATATATATATATATATATATATATATATATATATATATATATATATATATATATATATATATATATATATATATATATATATATATATATATATATATATATATATATATATATATATATATATGTATATATATATATTTATATATATATATATATATATTTACATATATATATATTTATATATATATATATATATATATTTATATATATATATATATATATTTATATATATGTATATATATATATATATATTTATTTATATATATATATATATATATATTTATTTATATATATATATATATATTTATTTATATATATATATAACCGGGCAGGAGCATTTTAAAACTAAAGCTCATGCTATCAACCTGGCAAAGGCCTGCCTGCATGCATGTGCACATGTGCGCGAGCTTTGCACGCCTCTGGTTGGCTGATTTCGAATCGGATTTGTATCTGAAACACTCTGGGGAAGCCATTTTAAATTCAAAACTAAACTGTAAGTTGTTAACAGTCCCACATAGGCATTCCTCCATCTCCTCATGGTCCATGCTGCCCATGCACCTGCACCGGTGATCTACTTACATGCACGGATTTTGCCACATCCGCACTGCACGGCCCGCACGGAACGGCATCGCAGCACATCCTCTCCCCACACGCATAAGCACATGGTTTGTGAGATGGCTGCATAACCTCTATTTGTATATTTATATTAATGTTTTGTAATGAAAGCAGATCGCACAGACTGGTGAAAAACAAAACTGCGTACACAATTGCCAAAAAAAAAGGAGCCACATGGACTGTATCACTGTAGCTTGGAAAAGCAGCTTGGAGAGCGCAGCAATCCTGTCGGTTATTTTTGTTGAGCTCAATGAAGTTGCACTTTCTGCACATTCCTTAATCCTTTCTTCACTCACTATAATCACCAAACAGTATAAAAAGTTAAGTTTAATGCTTTGCTTCAATAAATACACTTAGTTATAAAAATCACTCATTTGTTTAAATAAAATTCATATTTCACTGCAGATTTCAATTCTTATTTCGTCTACGAGATCTGATTCTCAAATCCGATATAGTTTGATCATATACTTTGATTAGTCCGTGAGATTAGATCACGTTTCCATGGCAAGGTATGTTTGAATAGGCCAAATCAATATGGCGGGAAAGACCCCTGTGAGGCGAAGTTGGGTTGACCCAGGATAAGCCTTTCATGGAGCTAAACCATTAATTATCAACAAAAAGTCTGTTTCATTTTACCCAAACACACAATTTTCATTTATTCATGCATACATTATTTGGGGCCCCTCGGTTTCATGGTTTTGGAGTTATGGAAGAGACACGCACATGCACACACTCACACAGACATACACATGCACACACAGACATATTTATTATTATAGATAAATAGATGATAAAATGAATCTCATGGAGTATGTTATAAAAGGAAATCTAACAGGTGGAGGCCATTCAGCCCATCATGCCTGCACGAACACCATACTAATTTATCTACACAAGATACAAGTAAGAGACTGCAAAAAAAAATGTTTTTAATTATTGAAATAAATGTTTTTTGTTGTTTTTTTTTGTTTGTTTGTTTTTTAGCTTTTGTAGTTTTTTTAATTTTTTTTCTTCTTCCCCTCAGGGAAGGGGGCATGGGCTTGGTTAAAAACACACATCAACCACAACCCCCCCTTGACAAGACCCCCAACAACAGCACTCCATATACACGCATACAATCACCAATCACTACTCAAACTACCCAAAAGTCCTATAAACATCCCTATACCCCTCTATCTCCATAACTTCCAGGTACATATCTAATTCTAATTTAAATTTATCTCCTGTTTCTGCTGCCACGACCTTTCCAGGGAGACCATTCCATGCATTAACTACTCTCTGAGTAAAAGTCCCGTGCCTTACTACCGTCTTCACTCTCCTCTTCTTTACTCTCAGGCTATGGCCCCAGATCCTTTCACTGTCCACTCTGTTAAATAATTAATCTGCACTTATTTTATCAATACCTTTCATGATCTAAAACATCTCCATCATATCTCCTCATAACCGCCTCCTTTCTAGTGTATAAAGCCCTGTCTCCTTCAGCCACCTCTCAGAGCTAAGCCAAGCTTGGCCCGGAATCAATCTGGTAGCCCTGCGCTGAACCCTCTCCATGACATCTACATCCTTCCTGAGTTGTGGTGACCAAAACTGCACACGATATTCTAGATGTGGCCCTCACTAAATTCCTGTATAATGTTAACACCACCTCTTTTGATTTATAAATGATCTCCCTCTGAATACAACCTAAAACCCGATTTGCTTTATCTATAGCTGCCTGGCACTGTGTTGCCTGCTTACCTCCTGTATCTATTACCACCCACAGATCCTTCTCCTGTGTGACACACTCCAAAACTAGAGGGGGAGCACTCGGGAGAGTGCAAAACCTCCGCCGCCAATACTGCTGGGTCACTGAAGTGAACCTTATATCTTATTCATTAAATATGATATCAACAGTGCTGACAGTTATAGTTCTTTTCTCCATTTTTTTTTGGGGGGGGGCGTGGGGGGGGGTTGGAAATCACTTAAAACATGTAAAAATGCAAAAAAAAAGATCAATTTTGTTGAAAAAAAAGTTGCAAAAATTGTGTTTATTTTTGTGTGACTGTGTGAGTGTTTTTTCTCTAACAATTTTTTTTTTGGGGGGGTTGGAAATCGCTTAAAACATGTAGAAATGCAAAAAAAAAATTCTTTTTTTGGGGAGGGGGAAACAATTTTGGGGGGGTTGGAAATCACTTAAAACATGCAGAAACGCAAAAAAAATTATCTAACAATTTTTTTTGGGGGGGGGGGGTTGGAAATCACTTAAAACATGTAGAAATGCAAAAAAAAAACTCTACATTTTTGGGGGGGGGGGTAAAAAATCTTTTTGGGGGGGTTGGAAATCACTTAAAACATGTAGAAATGCAAAAAAAAAAAATTTCTCTAACAATTTTTTTTTTGGGGGGTGGGGGGACCAAGTACAAAATTTAATGGCATGATCCTTGGTCCATACCTAACCCCCCCCCCCCACCAAGTTTCGTCGAAATCCGTCGAGGAGTTTTTCTGTAATACTGTTCACAAACAAACAAACAAACAGAAAGGGGTGAAAACAGTAACCTCCATCCATCTTCGAAGATGGCGGAGATTAATTACCCCTTGCATGATTGAGCTTTGGTTTGAGAATGGTTGGAGAATCTTGGGAGGATCCCAGCAAACATGAGCTCATAACCCTTTGCTTTCAGTCACTTACCCAATATCCTGTATCGATTTTTCAAAGTCTCTGAGTAAACTTTCCCAACGTCATTCACACCTCGGTGTACTACAACTAACTTCTTCCTGCCATGACCTGACACAATTTCGTTTATCCTTCCTTCAATGTCCCGAACTCCCGCTCCTTCAAAACTACACAGAATTCTGTGTCTACAATCCTTCCTGGGAAATGAAGAATCCACATATTTAATAATCTCATCACTCACAAAAACTGTCTCCCATACCTCATGTCTACCTATTTCTATTTTTGCATCTTCACTGCTTCCTGCACCCAGTGCAGCTGCACCACTGCCTGCCCCTGCTGCACCTCCACAACTGCCTGCACATGCTGCACCCCACAACTGCCTGCACCCATGCACCTCCACCTCTGCCTGCACCCGCTGCACCTCCACCACTGCCTACACCCATTCACATCCACCACTGCCTGCACCTCCACCACTGCCTGCACATGCTGTTGTTGTGATCCCTTTAGAAGGTGTAAAATAATGAAAATGTGTTTTTAACTCTCAAATGCATTAACACAGGTTCCATCAGATGAGCAAATAGATGGACATTGCATTTTCAACATCTTTTTGTATGTTAAGTCAAAGCCTCAATTTTTGATCCAAGTTGATTCCGAAATGTGCTTCAGAGAGGAAATGTGAAATTTCATCTAATTATGACTCGCACAACTTTGGTTCATCCTTGATTCTCCCTCAAATAACCAACATGTTGATCTTAAAAAAAAACATTTACATATAAGCTTTTCTGGTTCTGCACAGACTCTCAAGTTCCATCCTGTTGCTCACTATACAGCTGTATAAGATAGATCAGACTGCAATGTTTTTGTACGAGAATGTAACATTATCTACATATTGGACCCAGCTCTCCAAAGCTAACATCATCCACAAACATAGTGTTGCGGTTTTGCAAAACCGTCACTTTCCTCGGTTATAGCGTACAACATATTGCGGTGCCGAGGCAGTTATTCCATGAGTTCTCATCATTTTAGATAACCCTTCTCTTATGTCTCGTGGGAAGAAAAGGAACAAAAGGTTGAAGGAACAAAATGCGTTGCGAGGGCTTTCCGGAAGGTCTTGTATCCCATTATTTATTCTCTTTTCTATTTTATTTTACTTGACTTTACACATGACCTTCTGTCCTCCATGCATGCCACAGACCCTAGCAACAGGCAGTTCATTGGCACAAACATGCCATTTGTCATTCAAACCTGGCACCATTCTCAAACCAACGCTCACCTCAGATGTTCGCCTTGCTCAGACCCCAACGCTGCAACATTCCTGCAACCACTACAACACCTTCACAAAAATCCCCACGTCATCAGACCACAACCCAAGCTCACCTACACTCAACATTGATGCCATAATCTCGCCGACCACCTCCATCATGAACTCGCCACACTATAACCCGCACATGACACCACCACTACCATTGCTCAACCACAGTCGTCATTAACGACCGACACTGCCTTTTGGGAGTAGCGGGTTAAACAAGATTGTACTGCAAGGACTGTTAGAAAAGAAAACAGGGAATTTGAAGTTGGTGCGTTTGGGGTGGATTAACGGAGGTAGTAAAGATCAAGATTTTGTATGGGGGCAGATATGAGATGGTGGTGAAGAGCTGTTTTGAAGACCTGGATGGAGGAGTGGGATTGAAGAGAGTGTGGGAGTTTGACCCAAAGATGGGGAAAAAGTGGAATAGAAGAGTGAAGGTGAGCAGTGTTTCTTGATTTTGGCAGTTTCACCAGAATAGTGGGGCAACTTAGCTAAATATAGCATAACAATTGTGCATTTTGTGAGGAAAGCACCAAATTTGGCACACTAGTAGCCTATCATATTATGAACAGATTTGGATATTGAGCCATCTCAAATTCAGCCGCTGATGGCTGTGGCAGCCATTTTCCACTGCCATGAAAAATTTTGAGAAGGCCCAATATCCAAATCTGTTCATAATATAATAGGCTACGAGTGTGCCAAATTTGGTGCTTTCCTCACGAAATGCACAATTGTTATGCTAAGTTGCCCCACTAGAAGGGGTTTTTTTGGCAGACCTTGAATGCCGTGAAGAAATATGGGGAGACAGATCACAGACAGAGGGAGCAAGGCCAGAGAGGAGACTGTAGAAGACAGAAAGACCACCGACCTGCCTGCGATGAGAGAGTGAGAGAACCAAAGACAGCCTCACCATGGGAGATACCAATGATCCAAAAATGCCTTTGTTTCCACAGCGTGAAGCTGAGAAAGGTAAGAGGTGGGAGCACCAGCCCAGAGGGGAGAGCAGTACTCCATCAGGTTGTGGATGGAGCTAAGGTGTGCCAAGGAAGGATTTTGCATGACGGAGGATGCCCAGTTGGCGACTGGCTTTGGAGGCCAGGTTTGAAATGTAGCTTTCACAAGATTGTGGCAGATAGTGAGACCCAGAAGCTTGAATTAAAGGACTTCTTCAAGAAAGTAGATTGGGGGGGGGGGGTGAGGGGTTCCAGACGGTCCTTTCGGAGAGACATAGTGAGAGTGTGACATTTGTCAGGATTGAAAGAAATGTTCCACGTGTTGGACCAGCTTGTGATTTTATCCAGATCTGCAGAGTGAAGTGGCTGCTCCTTGCTGATCAGAGGGATGAGACATGGTAGGGCAGAGGCTAGAGTCATCAGCAAAAAGATAAAGAGGATTTTCCAGAGAGTCGGAGAGATCATTGATGAAAACCAGAAAAAGCACAGGACCCAGAACACTGCCTTGAGGAACTCCAGCCTGGACAGGAAGAGGAGATGAGAGAATACCATTAAGAGCCATGTCTTGACTGAGACAGGAAAGGAAGTCCGTGAGCCATTGGTGGAGTTTGCCGTGGATACCATAAGAAGGGAGTTTGGTGAGCAGGGCAGGCATGCCAGACCATATCGAAGGCACACGATATGTCTTGGGAAATGGCTCTATTCTCATGTCTGGAATTTAGGACCTCCATTCATTGTTGGGAAAGCAGGAGCAGCAAGTCCAGGGTTGAGTGACCTGGAATAAATTCAAATTGATGGTCGGAAATCAATTCATTGCAGAAGAGGAAGGATTTGATGTCGGAAGTGATGATGGATGCCATAACCTTGCTGATGATTGAGAGCAGGCTGATTTGCCTGCAGGTGCAAAGATCTATTTTTGCACCTTTTTTTATGCAGAGCGGTAATGTTTGCTAATTTCCAAGCAGATGGCAGATGACCTTGAGTAAATGATAGGGTGACGAGAACAGACGATGAGCAGGAGCAGCAGAGCAGGTTTTTAGGACACATGGGCTGATGCTATCTGGACCGGTTGCAGAATCTAAGTCGAGGTTTGACAGCAAGCTCTCCACCTTGTCAGGAGAAAAGGACACAGAGTCCAGGAATAGCTGGGTGCAATTGGGAAAGGTGGGTACAGAAAGCGATGGGTTTGGGACACGAGATTTAGAAGCAAAAACGGATTTTAAGCATTCAGCCTTTTTGTGTGTAGTGTCAGCTGTGCAGCCATTGGAGGAAAGGGAGTGGATGGAGGGGGAACATACACCAGAAACAGACTTAACCTGACACCACAAGGATTTTGAGGTGGAAGACAGGTTTGAGAGTTCAGACTGAGATTAGAAAGATGTTTTCTGTCTCTCCTGAGGGTTGACACACACTTGTTCCGAGCTTTATGGAAGGAAATAAGATTGCCTTCAGCAGGATTTGTCTTCCATGAGGTGAAGACAAGTTGTTTCAGGACAATAGCTTCACCACAAGCTTCAGTGTACCATGGGCTGGTGGAAGGAAAGGACAAATGTAGAAGAGATGGGATAAATCTGTGCATGACAGAGAGAGCAAGTTTCTTTGAAAAAATTCCCAGAATGAATTGATGTCGGTGAAAGTAGAAATGAGAGACCAGACTAGAAATTTGATGGCTACTTGAAGACCCTGCCAATCAGCCTGAGTGAAATTCCAGACTCATCAGTGAGTGAGTGAAATGCCAGACAGCTCTGCTCCGCTGCACCCATTCTGTTGAGTAATTAGAGGACGCATCGAGGGCACAAAGCTTGCTTGATGTGGTCAATCCACCGGAAATGTTGACGTGCGAAGTCATGTAACTCTGCCAGGATTGGCATAACCAATCAGCATTCATGGTTGCTTTGCAACCCGTCGGTGTATGGAGTTATCTGTGCCTGGCGGCCTCAGAAATGGGTGTTCGTGAGGAACCCGAGCGCTTCCCCTTTTGGCAAGCCTCGACCCCCTGATCTGCAGCAATCATATGTATGTATGTATGTATGTATATATATATATATATATATATATATATATATATATATATATATATATATATATATATATATATATATATATGGTGGGTTGACCATTATTGTCATGAGGATCGCCATTTTGTACGTATATGGACACCACAGAGAAGGTGGCATGTGGCAGACATATTGTACTGGTGAAGATCCATGCAGCAACAGCCATTTTAGCAAGTGGTTCAGAGCTCCAAAACAATGAAAGAGTCATGCAAGGTACGTGGAAGGACTGTAAGGATCTTACACTGGGGACTTAGTTACTGTGTACATGATTATAGCGACACGTACAAAACTGAATATTTGCTTCAGGGAAATAAGGAGTTATATTTGAAAGAAAACCATGAATGAGAATTGCTTTGCTATACATGTCCCCTTCCGGTCCTAAGTAATGATCAGGAGATTTTATTTTAAAATGTTTGTGTTTAATGCGTGCTCGAGCCGATACCAGAACTAAAATGAAGAATTAACTCCAACCCACCACATTTCATTTGGTTCTCGGCTTTGTCTATTTCATATTAAATTATGCCAATGTGCATACATGAAGCGAAAACATGCGTATGGCTTATGTGCATATGTAGTACAATGTGGGGGATCATTCCATTTGCACTGGGCCATGGACGAACACCCAGGCCTATGGCCTGTGGCCTGCCAATCTGTGCTGCTTCATGCAATAGTGGTGCAGGATTTTATTCGGGTGCAGTCAGGCCAGCTGTCCAAGCAATGGCTATAATAAATCAGTGGGGTGGAGTCACAGCAGCTGAACACTGACCCATGTTTAATATGTGATATTTTCTAAGTTGAGAAAGGGCGTAACTGAAAAATTGATGAAAAGCCCTGAAACTAGAACTTGTTCTGTAACTTATCATCATAAAGCCATGTACCAAGTTTAAGTTGAATTTGTTCAAGGGTATGGTGAAAAAGTCTTGGTACATTCTTTAATATGTAGTTTGAAAGCTCCACATTATACTTCGTCATCCACTTTTATCTACTTATTCGAGGAATTATTACCCCACACACTTAGCGCAAAACAATTAATTACAGTTGAGTTTGTTAAGCAATTGGTTTACCCTGTCCATCTGTTAGACAATGATCGAGGAACGACTAAATTTCATTTAATTTCACATTTTGAACACTGTAGAACATGAATCTGCAGCTTAACAGTACTTTGGCTCTGAATTTGGCGAATTGTATGGAGTTTCATCCCCAGGGTGCATGCACACTCACCGTAAAGCAACTGTTTTTGGCTGTCTGTCTGTCTGACAGTCAGACAAAATTGAAAATCATTACAAGCAGGAACTTACTGTTTGTAGGAACGTCATAAAGGACACAAACAACTAGCATGAAGAACTAATGTAACGTGTTAAATAAGGTGGTGTGAAAGACGATGCATAAATGGTGGTGAACTTCCGATAAAACGGTTTGGTTTGTTTGACAGCCTTTAAAACTATTATTTTATTTCAATTTAATTATGGATTTGAAAACTGTCCAATACAAATCACCTTGTTTATTTAGTTTCAGTTTCGCATAACCTGGGTAAAATATTATTCCATCTCGACCAATCAAATTTGTCGTACACTCTGAAGGTGGGGTAACAGCGAGATACAGACAAAATTGTGGTGCCTAGCAATGCTACGACAGAGTCCAAAAGATCTGTCTGTTTAGTGCATCATTTTTTCAAAGATCTTTCCAAAGTTGTCAATTTACTTGAAAAGAGTTGGCAGAACGTTCAGATCTGGACAGTTTGTTTTGACCCATCGGCTTCGTATGGTTGCCATTACACCTGCTGTTCAAAGTTTTTGAACAAAGCTAATGTCGATCGTGTTCAGAAATGCAAAGCAAGAGTTGAAAAAGACCCTTCTCATGTCCTTTTTCTCAAGACTACATGCGGTAGGGTTTTCAATGAACTTTACAGTCTACAAAAATTTAATGAAATGGTGTCAGTGCAAAAACATATTACTTACCGACAGGAAAGAAAACTGGAGTATGCGATGTAATGTTGTTGGAGAATGTATATCAGACTGAGATTAAATTCTGTAATCACCGAGCCAGTTCCATCACTTTACTGCAGCTCCTGCTGCAGTGCCCTTTCACAACTGACCAGGAATTTGGACTTTGTTTCGGGTATCACCAATAACTCAGCTCCTCTTCATGAAAGACGGCTTGACGTGATCTTCAATATCCACCAAGGACTGCTATCGGATGCTTGCAGCTTGTCTGTTCAGCTTGTAGAACTTATTTATATTTTGCGATGATAAAAGTTATTTAGCAATTTTTCCCATCTCATTTTTCACCCATCTCAAAGACCACTTGGCCTTCCAAAATGTGCTTGCATCATAATAGCATAGATCAAGGTGCATTAAATTGTGCACCTGATATTTATTTCCTGTCCTTGACCAACTTTTTTCAGATTGTGACCCAATAAACAAAAAACACATTTTGATCATAACTTGACTAACTTTCTTCCGCTTTTCATGATGTTGAGTTTTATGGATAGATCATGCATGGGAACACATTTTATAAGTTCATTCTCTATCCCGAAATGTTGAAGGTCAAGGTCATATGGTGGTCCGGAAAAAATAATGCTCATCATTGGATCACGGGACAGAAGTAAATCGCAGGTGATCACCATGGGTAAGCTGCCCTCTGACCGGGGGAGGCTTTCCCTTGGTGATCGCTTTGTGATTGCAGATATCGAGTTTGCAGTTACTTTCAAATATTGTCTCCTATCAGCTGATATTCCCCCATCATGCTTCCTGCCTATCATACACCATTCAGAACACCCAATTGAACTTTGGACCTTTTGGATAGTGCAATAAACAGTATGCTAGATTCTCATTTACTTCCTCTGATTCAACTTCGATCATAGGATAACATCATTTTGTTTTGCTATTTGTTTATGTTTATGCTCCTTGACTAAATAATTTAATTCCCGGACATGCACTTTGCAATTTGGGCATTTCATTGGTGAGAAACTTGTGGCATCGGCCTACATCTTAATTACTTTTTTTCATAATCCTGTTCTGCAAATGGTGTGAGGATTCAATATTGAGTCTCCGGTGCAACGTTATCCAACAAGCCAAAATCAAATGTACAAGCGTTACTTGTGTTTTTGTAGCTTTTGCATGGAGATTGGAAAAAGGAATGGAAAATGTTCTATGGGAAGATTTGGCTTTGTGTGTCAGGAAAAAAAGTTCTGAGAACTATGTCAGTACTTTAGTCTTTCTTTCTTTTTTCTACTCTGGCTTTCCTCCAGGCTGTCTCCCTTCATCATGTGCTGCCAGTTGTTGTACTCATCATCGCCAGTGTATCACGATGGTGTGTGTTGCACTCCATTGTTGGGTAATCGGTGCAGCTTGTAGAGCGAATCTGCAATAAATGCCCTTTCTTGCAATTACTTTCCCTCGATTATCTTTTCTTTGAGCAATGTAAATTTATTCTTATTTCTGAATTGACTTACCTCCAAATGACCCAATTTCATGACCAAATCATTTTTAGCTTGTTTGTTTCTTGCTACCGTTTGCCATTACTTGATGAACAGCAGCCACAGTTTCGTCATCATCATCATCCTTCAAAAATGACTGTGAATTTGTATTGTACTTCGTTATTGGATGTCGGAGGCTTCTTTGAACTCAAACACATATTTCCGATTCATTATAAGGGGATGGTATTATGGTATATATGAACAACTCTGCCAAACATGCATTTTTAACATAAGTACAATCATTTTAGATGGTGTGTTTGGAGACCATTAAGTGGAAGGTACTACATTTAAAGGTTACAATGGGCTACTCAAAAGGGATCCATCCATCGGGACCATACTCTGTGCAGAGCGTTGGTGCTGCTGAAGCAGTCTCCTTGGCGATTGGGCACAATCCTGGATGGGTCACCACTGACACAGGATCCTCGAATGGCTCAATCATCCCAGCAAACTGGTACTCATTTTGCCAACCTCAGAATGATGTCAGGCTGAGTCAACCACACCTGGTATTAATTCAACAGCCGAGCAGGTTTTGAACTCAGGACCCTAGGATCCCCAGCCCACCACCCTAACACCTAAGCCAACACCAGGCATTCAAAAGTGAGGCAGTCCCCAAATGGATGCTCTTAACACCAAGTTATATTTTATCTTCAACCTTGCAGACATGTCCTCCCTGTTGCTGATGGATGACAACATTGTATTGAAAAATAGAAAATGGACATGGACAGAAGAACATTGGTAACATATTCGGTCAGGAGAGGCAGCAAAATGGTTCAGAAATCAACTGCAGTAATGACCAAAAGTGCTGCGGCTTGTGGTGGATCGATGTTCAGCAGTCAGGGCTCCTGTAAAAGTGGGCAAAAAAATGGCCAGCATCGAGTCAGACATAATCAGAATTTCTCCAGCAACAAGAGGTCAATGAGCTTTCCTGGTCGATTTCATCTCCTAAAATGTCTTCTGTCGATCACTTTTGGATGACCAAAGAAGACTCACCACAGCAAACCATAACATCAATCCCCTGATGAATATCCCATCTGCTATGAATGTCTGGAATGAGAAGCGTTCTTCTGTTCCGACTCCAAAGACTGATCGGAACTATGCACGAGTAGCAATTAATGCACATTTGCATGGATCGTTTGCTTTTTCAATGTCAGGTCATGTATGGGAGCATGTGCCAGAACAGCGCGTCGATGCGTCCACTTTCCGCCAGTACTCCAGGGGCCTCCGTCTGGCCATCCCCCAGGCAAATGCCAGGCCCATCCCCATCTGCTTGAGATGATGGTCAACCTGCTGCAACCACGAGGCACGTGGTCGGCCCACTGTCCTCCTCCACTCATGAGACTCCCTCGCTGAGAGAATCTGGTGAGCAGGATCAGCGTCAGGAAAACGAGCCACATATCCATACAGCCGCAACTGACGCTCACGGACTATGCAGATAACAAATCTCATCCGAGTCTCTCTCAGCAACCGCTCGTTGGACACAAAATCTGACCAGCGATAGCCAAGGATTCTCCGAAGAGACCTGGTACCAAAGGAATTAAATCTCCATCTCAGATCCTTATCAGAGTCCAAGTCTCGCATTCATAGAGCAAGACTGGAAGTACCAAGGACCTGAAGACTCGGACTTTCGTCCTCCCGCACAGGTACCGGTAGCACCACACCCCATGATCCAGTGAATCCATGACTCCCCAGGCCCGACCCAGACCTCTATTGACCTCTGACTCGCAGCCAGCAGAAACATGAATATCACTGCCAAGGTAAGTGAATCTCTCCACGACCTCAACATCCTCACCACAAACAGACACAGACAGGACAGCAGCATCCAAGATGTCACCGAAGGCCTGGATTTTAGTTTTCACCCAAGAAACCCGTAATCCTAACGGCTCCGACTCCTCATTCAGCACCTCAAGGGCCCCCAAAAGGATATCTAAAGTCTCCGCAAAGATGACTGCATCATCTGCAAAATCAAGGTCCGAGATCTTGACATTCCCAAACGATGCACCGCAGCTTGATCTCTCCGACATCCTCCCTAAAATCCAGTCCATACAAGTGCTGATAAGTGTGGGGGCAAGTACACATCCCTGACGAACTCCAGTAACAACTGGAAATTAGTCAGAGATGGTACCACCACACTTCACAGCACTCTCAGTACGAGAGTATAGTTCAGACATCAGATCGATCAGTTTTGGTGGCACCCCACGAAGACCAAGAATCCTCCACAGGACATCCCGATTCACTGAATTGAACGCTTTACAGAGATCAACATAGGCTGCAAGCAGCCCCTGCCGAAACTCTCGTCTGCGTTCGGTGAGGACACGAAGAGCAAGGATACGGTCAATTGTTGACCTCTTTGGTGTAAAGCCTGACTGCTCTGGACGTTGGTGCTCAAGCAGATGGCGGCAAACCCTATCAAGAATTATCCGAGCAAAGAGCTTGCCCGGCATTGAGAACAGCGTCACCCCTCGGTAGTTGTTGCAGTCTTGGTGATCACCCTTCCCTTTCCAGAGAGGGACAACAAGGCCTCTCTTCCAATCAGTTGGGATGATGCCTGTGTTCTAGGCAGAGCACAAAACTGCATGCAACGACACGAGTGCAGCATTTCCACCAGTCTTGAGATGTTCAGCATGGATGCGACAGATCCCTGGAGCTTTGCCCCGTTTCAACTGGTTCACCGCAGCCCGTGTTTCCACAAGCGAAGGTGGACCACAGTTGATTCGAGGGTCAGCAACATGGATTGTAACACCCTTGACGACCAACTCGACAGCTGTGGGATAAGCCTGGTACAACCGCTCAAAGTAACCGGCCCAGCTGGCCTTCACTTCAGACTCCTCTGTCAAGAGCCTACCACACTCTGTTCTAACTGCAGTGCTCCGAGGGATGGGCTTGGATGAACGCAATGCGCGAATTCCCCTGTAAGCGGGTCGAGAATCACCTGTCCACAGATGATGCTCTACCCCCTCACAGATTCCTCGCACATAGGCCTCCTTGTCCACCCTCAGTGCACGTACAGTTTTACGCCACAGCTCCCTGAACAGCTCAGCTCTGCCATTCAGCCTGGACCTGGAACTCTGGTCAATGGTATCCAGTGTCCCTTGAGAGACAAAATTCTTCTTTGCCCTGTGTTGAGCTCCAAGACATCCACCGGCAACATCAAGGACGGTGGTCTTGAAGGCACTCCACAACTCTTCAGGACCCCCCAAGTGTCCACTCAGCCTGTTCGCAAACTCCTCAGCTACTCTCTCATCCCTGAGCTTGCCAACATCCAGCCTCGGCTGGGATGGTACCATTCTCCAGGATTTAAGGTGCAACTGTAGAGTTGCTACAACAAGCCTGTGGTCAGTATTGAGGAACTGAGCACTCCGGTAGACCCTGCAGTTCTGGATCATCCTCCAACGACCGTCAATGAGGACATGGTCAATCTCCTTTGCCACACCGCCAGCGTTGGAATACCAAGTCCAGCGATGAGCTTGTGGGCACTGAAACCATGAACCAGCCACCCTAAGTCCATGACTTCTTGCAAAGTCAAGGAACTTGGTGCTATTCTGGTTCATAGTTCCTGACCCTTAGGGACCAACACACACCTCATAACCCTCCCTATCAGTTCCAGTCGATGCATTGAAATCCCCCAAGACAAGAAGTGTATCTTGTCTGGGGCACTGATCAACCACAGACTCGAGCGTGGCGTAGAATGCATCTTTCACGGTGAGATCACTCGCCTCAGTCGGAGCATAAACAGAGACCAGGGAAATGACACCTAAGGAGTGACGAATCCTTAATCTCATAATACGCTCGTTGACCGGTGTTACCTCAATTATCATTGGGGTCAGCTTATTGGACACAGCTACAGCAACTCCTTGGGTATGGTAACCATCAGAGCGACCAGACCAATAGTAGGTGTAACCACCCGCCATTATCTCGCCACAATCCGGTCTCCGAACCTCAGAGAGAGCTGCAATCCCGATGTCCAAACGCTTGAGCTCGGATGATAACAGAGACAGGTGATCATCCTCTCTTAGGGATAGGACATTCCAGGCACCCACCCGAAGGGACCGCCTCAGGTTAACCCAAGGAAACCGCCCTCTGGTGGACGACACATCAGCACCACTCCGACACACTCTCCCGCAATCTGACCCAGGGATGTTACCCCATGGTTTCCCTCCTATCATCAAAGATTGGGGGTCCCGAAGGCTTTGCCCCA
Source organism: Eptatretus burgeri (assembly GCF_056783735.1). Classification (NCBI taxonomy): domain Eukaryota; kingdom Metazoa; phylum Chordata; class Myxini; order Myxiniformes; family Myxinidae; genus Eptatretus; species Eptatretus burgeri. The sequence goes on along the minus strand of NC_140965.1, from coordinate 111,313,140 downwards.
ATCCCATCATCCGGTGAGCTGCCCTGCGAAGGGAAGCTGCACAGGAGGTACTCCCACGGACTGGCTTTTCAGATGTCTTTGCGTTTGTGTGTTTTGCGGAATGAAGGGTTTTACGGTGGCCGGAGTGCAAATCCTGTCACCAACCTCCTAATAAAAAAGTAACCCAACTGCAGGAGGATGTCCGCAGACATAGTTGGGCACTAGATATGGATGGCCGTTGGCTCACAAGGAGCTCCTCCGCCCTTTGACAGGTTTTGTTTTTAATCCTGCCTGGTGTCCATATCCAAACACCCTCCTCACCTGAAAACCTGGTGGGGGAGACGGTTTCGTCGCCGACAACTCGACCATGGAACAGGTTAGTACAGGTTTACATGGTACCTGTAGCAGGTCACAGGTCTAACCTGACCTGACCTGACATGGTGACCATCTTATCAAAGTACCATGGAATAGGGATGCCTGAAGTGCAGAGCACACTGTGGGATATTTATGAAAATGAAGCTCTCAGCATATTTCAATCCTCTGTATTCAATAATGCTAAAATGTTGCACATGCCTTCAGATTGCAAAGCACTTTATGCATTTTAGCTTCTCCATGATTCACTCATGAGGAAGTTACAGTGCTTAATGATAATCTGCATCCCCAAAAAACAGATTTTCACCTTTTGTTGCCTTATAGTCTGGAATAAAATTGCATTCAATCTGAATTTTTCCACCTTTATTTACACATCGTAACCCCCAACTTCAAAGTGAAAAACAAATTCAACAAATTTCAGAAAATTCATTAAAAATACAAAACGAGAATATCTTGGTTGGATTTGTGAGTCTGTTGGGATAGATCTCCACCAACTTTGTACACCTTTATTGGGCAATATTTTCCCCTTCTTCTGTGCAAAACTGTTCAAGCTCAGTCAAGTTATGTGGGGAATATTGCTGGACATCAATCTTCAAATCATGCCACAGATTTTCGATTGGATTTAGGTCAGGGATTTGACTGGACACTCAAGGACATTTTTGTTTTTGTTCCTAAGCCACTCCAGTGTAGCTTTGGTTCTGTGCTTCGTGTCGTCGTCAGGCTGAAAGGCGAACTTCCATCCCAATTTCAGCTTTCTTGCAGAGGGCAGCAGGTTTTCTTCTCGGATTTTTCTGTATTTTGCTCCATACATTTTCCCTTCTATCCTGACAAGTGCCCCAGTCCCTGCTGAAGAGAAACATCCCCATAACATGACGCTGCCACCATCATGCTTCACAGTAGGGATGGTATTATTTGGTTGATGTGCTATGTTGGGTTTATGCCAAATGTAACGTTTTGCATTTAGGCCAAAATGCTCCATCCTGGTGTCGTCAGACCACAAAACTTTTTGCCACATGGCTTCAAAATATCCGGAGTGTTTTTTTTTCATGCCTCAAACAGGACTCAAGGTGGGCTTTTTCAGTAATAGATTCCTTCTTGCCACCCTACCGTACAGGGCAAACTGGTGGACTGCTTGAAATATCGTTGTCACATGCACACAGTGACCAGTCTTTGCTGTAAGGGCCTGCAGCTCTTTCAAAGTTACCATTGGCCTCTTGGTGGATTCTCTGATCAGTCTCCTCCTTGCTTTGTCATCCAATTTGGAAGGATGCCCTGATCTGGGCAGGGTCTTGGTGGTACCCTATGTCTTTCACTTCTTAATGATTGTCTTGCCTCTGCTCCAATGGATATTCAAGTCCTTTACAATTTTTTTAAACCCATCCCCTGATGTGCACCTTTCCAGAATTTTATCACAGAGGTCTTTTGAGAGCTCCTTGGGATATATGGTTGAGACTTTGCTTTGAAATGCACTACCCAGCAGAGGAAACCTACAGGAACAGCTGATTATTTTCTTAAATCATGATAATCATGACAATTTAACACAGGTGGATGGCATTTAACTTGGTGTGTGATTTTGAAGGTGATTGGTTCTACCTGAGCGAATTTACAAATCCTATAATAAGGAAGGTGGGCATTTATCAAAGCAAGATATTCTAGTTTTGTATTTTTCATTTATTTTCTGAAGTTTGTAGAATTTTTTTTTCTTTTGCAAGTTGTGGGTTACGATGTGTAAATAAAGGTGGAAAAGTCTGATTTAATGCAATTTAATTCCAGCATATAAGGTAAAAAAGGTGGAAATTTTGAAATGGGGTGTATACTTTCTATAGGCACTATACATTTCAAATCTTTCATATATTCTGCAATGTACAATGTGCCATCTGACTTACTACCTGCCCAAACAGCAATTTGCGAGTCAGGGCCATAATTTTTCTCATCTTTATCTCACGACTCTCATCTTTATCCCCCGTTGCTTTTAAAGTAACAAATGAGGCTCGTGATGGCATAATTTGTGATAATTGTAAAAGCATTTACTTTTATTGGTGAGAGCCAAGCATTCAAATCCTGCCGAACCTTTAATGACCTTGGATTTTACCTCCTTCATGAACCTTTGAATGATTTGAATTTATGAACATATGATATTGAATGACCTTTGTAGAAATTCCATAACAAGTTCTTTCTCTCTCGTTTTATGATTAAAAAACTTTCTTTCTTTTGCTTTAATGAAACGATTGCATATATATATATATATATATATATATATATATATATATATATATATATATATATATATATATATATATATATATATCAAGAAGAGCACTCTTCGACGTCGCCAGATATGCCTCCGCCCACATTATTACATCATTATGCATACTTTTACCAACTTTGATTTAAATCCCTCAACCCAGATGAAAAATATTAAATAATTTTGGCTCCAGGCCAGGCAGGCATCTGATCAGTTTGAAATGTAAAAAATATATTCCCTATGACTACTCGATTATAACCGACATTTCACGTCGATTGATAAGGCGGTTGAAGAGAAACGTTGAAATTTTTTTTTTGTTCAAACCAATATGGCTGCCAGACCTATTAGTTATTCGTGAACTATATATATATATTTATTTATTTTATTTAAAAAAATTAAAATTCTAAACAGGAATTTTAACAGGCTACCACCCTCTTTTTACTGATTTATAAATGATAGAACCAAGCAATAACCAAACCAAAGAGTGGAGATGTAATCAGCCTTGGTATTTAAATGGGAAACATAAAGAATCTGAGAAATATCAAATAAGTCTTATTGAAGAAATAACCGGGGTAAAAGTAGATAAAACAAATAAGCAGATAAATTTAATTACAAATACGTTGGAGGATGTAAAGAAAAAAAATATCCTTGAATGGACTGAAAACTTTGAGGGTTATCAATTGAACAATGGAAAAACAATTTACTCCAATCTCAAAATGATACGTGGCTCAGGAGGTGGTCAAATAAGAGCATTATCCGAAAAAGAAGTTTATCATTTCATTTCTGCTCAACAACGACACTTCAACCAAGAACCAAGTTCCAAGTTATTCTTTGTGAATATACTCGATGGAAATGAATGTTATAAGAAAATTAAGTTACTCCCTGAAGTAGAACATGGGCAAATATTCGTTGGTTCGCTCTTTGAGTGGAATGAAAATATGAAAGGGAAGAAGTGCTTTAATCAGTAAGTCTCAATTTTACATTTGCTTGTATGGGAGGGAAGGTGATCGGTGGGGAGAAAATTAGTCTCAATTTTACATTTGCTTGTATGGGAGGGAAGGGTATAGGTGGGGAGAAAATCAAGCTCAATTTTGCATTTGCTTATAGGGAAGGGGATAGGTGAGGAGAAAATCAGTCTCCTGTTTTGGGCTTTTGGGACTTGGGTCAGAAAGTTTTTCCCTTTTCCCCATTCATTTGAATGGAAGTCCCAGAAGCTCCATTTATCCTCAACTACCGCCTGTTGCACCGCAGAACAACACGTGGCCAATGCAGGCGAGTAGCACTTAATTTGTAAAAGTCGATAGACGCGCTGCTGCGGCACATGCTCCCATACCTGACCTGACCTGATCTATGTACAGTATTCAGTGACAGTGCGAATATTGTAGAGCGCTGTCTTAAGCACTCAAATGAAACGTATGATAAGATACGGCTCCCTTGGCATGCAATTGGCAATCAACGAACTGTCATATTAAACAAACACCTCCTGGAGACAACTGAAATGTCAAATATATCCAAATTGGAGAGTTGAACACTTTTCTCGGAGTCAGAACTGCTTGTAAATTAGCTTAAATTCTTGAGCTTAAATTAAATTAGCTGATTCTTGAGCTTAAATTTTGTAATTCTCCTTAGTTTAAGAGATACTTGTGGTGATCACATGTGCGGAAATTAAATAAAGCAACGAATGCTGATGTCTTTGGGCGTTTATAAGCATTGCAATGTACTCACCGATTCGTAGCTTTGATAAACAGGCATTCGATAATATGAGTGAGCAAAGTGAAAAAAAAAAAACTTTATTGTTAAGAAATCATTGCGGCCTGTTCCAAGTCAAGGCATGGTTGAGCAAGCCAAAAAACATAGCGGCTTCAGACCCCAGTGAGGTTTCCCAGGAAACACCTTAAGACCCCAGAGAGTGAGGTGACCGAGGATCGCCTGATAAAGGATATAATTAAAAGAGGCCATTAATTATCTTCAAAAAGGGTGTTTTAATTAACCCAAATACCCATTTTTCATTCATGCACTTCCTTGGAGTTACCTTGGTATGCATGTAAAGATTCAGGCTGCTTGGTTTTATGGTTTTGGAGTTATGGAGGAGACACACTGACACACTACACACACTACACACACACACACACACACACACACACACACACACACACACACACACACACACACATACACACACACACACACACACACACACACACACACACACACACACACACACATACACATTTATCAGTGTAGATTTTTAAAAGTTCATTTGTGCAAACTCCCACATTAAGTGTTGCAATATAATGCTTTTGGCAACATATATTCTCAGCAGAGACATGTTGCTTGAATTAAATAATGCAATCTTTGTCTTTTGAAAAATTCTTTGTTCTTTGCACAAATGACATTTGGGAAGATTTGTGAAGCAATAAGAGTGAGAACATTTAATTTTGCATGCCATCATTTGAATCCCTTGCCACATGTATGGATCTTTTGTCGGAGCACGTTTGTGAACAGCACAAGTGATGGGTCACAATGGAAATTAAACATGGCACACGTACAATACCATGAAATGTAGAACCAACTACTCAGGTACATCAACCATCATTACAGCTCTGCAATGCCTTCAAAGACCCTTACATGCCAAGTACTCTTCTTCACCTTGATATCTACTTGACGATTGGTCAAATAAGTTTTCATAACGTATTTTCTCACACTTTTTTTTTTTTGCTCTAATGGATGAATCGTAAAATATTTAAACTTCAATCATACATGCCTCGCTTATCGTTGGTCATTTGAATGGTTGACAATAAAATGCGAAACTTAAATTATGACATGATGATCAACCACTTTGCTTTATCGACATCCTGATGAAAGTGCAGAGTGCAGACTTCAAAGAAACCGAGATGTTTTTGTTGTAATAACTGTAGGGATGTGCTCCAATGACAATATGATTGAAGGGTCTTGAAGGAGAATAAGTTCATTGTGTGAAGATATTGTGCAATATTCTTCACCCATTACTTTTGCCACCGAAGGTGAAGGAGGTTATGTTTTCAACCCTTTCTGTCTGTCTGTTGGGTGGTCGCTAGACGATCGTTATTCTCAGGTTTTCCGTCTGTCTGTATGTATGTAATGGACAGCTCTGGAGGCCAGAGGAGTCAACCGATTTTAATGAAACTTGACTGGTAGCTTCATACCATGATCTACTTGTATGCTTTTGAGCACCGTTGCTATGGACGCTACCGTTGCGTAGAAACGGGACTTTTAAATTTAAAAAAAATTCGGAAAATATTTATATTTTTTTTTTCGAAAATCAAAAATCGGCTTCCGTGCTTTTATGCGCACTATAATCAACCTCTTTGTAAAAAAGTTTTAAGCCCGATCCGTCAAAAACTGTATGACTAGTATGCAATTATGTTGCGACCACCCATGTCGCCTACCGGCTTGTTTGTTTGTTTGTGTGCAGGATATCTTCAAAAGTTGTGAACGGATCCAGATGAAATTTTGTGGACAGGTTGGGTGTGTGACCCATGAGAAATGTATAAATTTTGGTGAAGATCCTGATGCGGATCTGAAATTTAAAAAAAGTGATTCTTCACCATTGATCATGCTAAACTAATATATATATATATATATATATATATATATATATATATATATATATATATATATATATATATATATATATATATATATATATATATATATATATATATATATATATATATCCTGGTGTGTTGGTGCAGTGGTTAGGGCAGCGGCTTGGGATCCAAAAGGTCCTGAGTTCAAGCCCCGTTGGGCCACTGAATTAATACACCAGGGGGTTGACTCAGCCTGTCATCCTTCCGAGGTCGGCGAAATGAGTACCAGTGTACTGGGCCGGTGTATACCCCGGTTAAAATAGGTGTACCATATCCCTGTGTCGTAAGAGGCGACCAGGGTTGCGTCAGGAAGGGCATCCGGCGTAAAACATGTGCCAAATCACTATGCGGATCATACGGATGATCCGCTGTGGCGACCCCTAACGGGAGCAGCCGAAAGAAGAAGAAGAAGATATATATATATATATATATATATATATATATATATATATATATATATATATATATATATATATATATATATATATATATATATATATATACATACATACATACATATATATATATATATATATATATATATATATATATATATATATATATCACAATATCTCAAATAGTTGTGTACGGAATCGGATAAACCTTAGTGAACACGGGTGTGTGACAAGGAAGAATTGTTTCGATTTTGGTGAAGATCCGAATCCGGATCGGGATACGAGAATTATTTAAGTTTTTAAACGTTATTCTTCACCATTGAGAGGTAGGGCCAAAAACGATATATATATATATATATATATATATATATATATATATATATATATATATATATATATATATATATATATATGTATATATATAGCACGACATCTCAAAAATCTAATTGCCTCTATGTTCTCGTGGATCAGGCATTACATGGCGGAAGTATGTGCTCGACCGAGTTTCCTTCTAGTTTTAACTTTTTTTTCCAAAAGACAAAAACTTGGCAAAGCGGTTTGAATGGCACATTGCTATCCAGATCCCATATCCTGAAAGCTTCTTTTTCCATTGTGTGCTTATGTCCATATTAATAAGTTGTGTATGCAACACCAAGACTGGATGCATGGGGGGGGTTGGATGCGCGATTTTCACAAAGTGTCTGCGTGTGTGTGTGTGTGTGTGTGTGTGTGTGTGTGTGTGTGTGTGTGTGTGTGTGTGTGTGTGTGTGTGTGTGTGTGGGTGTGTGTGTGTGTGTGTGTGTGTGTGTGTGTGTGTGTGTGTGTGTGTGTGTGTGTGTGTCTCAGTGAACCCGCTTGCTCACCTTCAAAGCATTCATATAACATGCTTCTTTTCCACTAAATGTCTGTTATCATACGTATAATACAATACTTGCTCATGTCCATTATAACGTATTGAAACAGGTGGGAGGTGGGTCACTGAAACAAACATAAAACCTCCTTTTCAGTTCCATTCAAGAAAATTTCATTGCAAAATACAATGGCTTTTTGTCTCTGTGATATTTATCTCAAGCTCGATGAATCGTATATTTTATTTTCAAGGAAATGCTGGTTTGATAAGCTTTTAACAGCCATTCTCTATCCCCCAGATCACTCCCCCTCTCCCCCCCCCCAATTGGCCTCTCCCGGGACTACCATCACTGCAGAGAAAATAAAACAAGTCAGTGACAAGCATCTGTCTCTGCTGCACATAAAGAAAGAACAACAATACTTGTGATGCAGTCATACTCTGACGTCATAGCTCCTCTTCACCTTCCCTCTGTACTTGTGCCATGTTATTCTCTTCGATGCTCATCAAGCATGACGACTCAGTAATCAACATTGCTCGAACTTTTCATTTTTTTTTCTTCCTTCCCCTTGAAAGCCCAACTCTTCCTGAATTACCACTTTGCATCATTTCTATGTTAACTATCATAGAGAGTGCATCCAACACTTGGAAGAGTGCATATTACATCCGACAAGCTCAACAGTTTACACTTTCTATCCCAATGATAGGCTGGATCTGGACCTGAACCAGAATAGAATTGGCTTGTTAACTTGTCACCTAACCAACTCATCCACCTCGTTTTGTCATAATCCGTCCACAACTTTTTGAAATATCATGCGATATATCGTTTTTGGCCTGATCTCTCATGATGAAAAATCACTTATAATTAAAAAAAATTTTTTAGTCTTATCTGGATCTGTATCTGGATTCAGATCTTCACCAAAATCGAATCAATTCGTCCTTATCACACATCCAACCTCTCCACTAAATTTCGTCCAAATCCGTTCATAACTTTTTGAGACATCTTGTTCACAGACAGACACAGACAGACAGGGGTGAAAACATAACCTCTGTCCACCTTCGGTGGCGAAGGTAATTATGCAAACTCTATGGCCATTACCAAAGAGGGCAGGCACATTAACTTAACACAAACCTTTGCCATTCAACCTGAAGGAGAGAATCATGGTCATTGAAAATATGAAACCAAACATTCCAGTTTGTCATGCTGCCTTGGTTAGGTATGCTTTCCACTCACATACACTTCAAATAAAACCCACTATAAAATCTTCCTCATCCCATGGAGATACAAACACCTACACACACAACAGCAGAGATATTTGATTATGCTCGTTGCTGAGCTATCCACCTTCCCCATGCTGCTAGATCCATTCATCTATCGGGACCATACTCTGTACAGAGCGTTGGTGCTGCCTAAGAAGTCTCCTGGGCTATTGGACACAATCCTGGTTGGGTCGCCACTCCAACGCAGGATACTCGAATGGCTCAATCATCAGATCAAGCTGGTACTCGTTTTGCCGACCTCGGAAGGATGACAGGCAGAGTCAACCCCACCTGGTATTAATTCAACAACCAAGCGAAATTTGAACTCAGGACCCTATGAGCCCAAAGCCTGCCACCCTAACCATTAAGCCAACACCAGGCTACTGGGCTGGAAGGTATAATAAATTGGAGATGGCCTTAAGTTACTACTGCATTCTGCCAACATGAAGTTGAAGCAAAAGGCAGTTTGGCATTTACAACTGGCCACTGAAATAACATGAACGGCATAAGCCTGATGCGATGTCCAGGTGGTCCAGCAGGTCCCGATTGCAACCACAAAAGAGTAAAACTTTTGGCAACAGAGCTACCAACTGCAACGAAGTGTGTCATTGTTCGCCCCTCCACGGCATTAAGATGTTTGGCAAAATTTTTTTAAATTGAATTACCTTCTGGCAGGTATATCTTGAATGACTGAAACTATTTCCATGATTTTATATCACTTACAAATATCAAAGGATAATGATTAGATTTGTTTAAATTTTTTCCAGATCTGAGACATTTCAAATTTATCACATATTCCCCACTTTGTGGAAATGTGCAATTGCCTTTATGAATTATTTTGATTCTATATCATACCGAGGTTCATAGAGGAGTGATATGACAATGGATGAAGTTTCCAATGTTCTCAGCAAATGTGAATTTTTTACCCAAACCATGAACTGATAATAGAATGAAGAAATGCTTTCTGGATTGCTTTTTCAAATAAATTGATTGTAATTATTTCCTCATCTGCTTGATTTTTGAACAGTTTGTTTGGTAGTTGTTATATTAATATATATTTTAACTGTTCCTCCATTATTAAGCTAATTACCGTGTGATTAAGCTAATTACTCCATGATTAAACTAATTGCTTTGTAACTTTATCATTCAGCTCATTGTTCATTTCACATTTTTATTATTACATTTGTTCCAGGAGTTAATAAAAGCTCCATGCATGAAAATTGCAATTACGAGAAGGGACTATCTGTAAATTACTTACTCAATTGTGGAAAAAAAACAACATTTTTAGCCTCCATTTCCGTGTGTATGTGTGTGTGTGTGTGTGTGTGTGTGTGTGTGTGTGTGTGTGTGTGTGTGTGTGTGTGTGTGTGTGTGTGTGTGTGTGTGTGTGTGTGTGTGTTTGTGTGTGTGTGTGTGTGTGTGTGTGTGTGTGTTTTGTGGTTATCTCCATATGCGGGTTTCAGAAGGCGGAACAGACTCCTACCGGGTCTCAAAGTATTCATGTCCATTTTGGTGAGGATCGGAGGGCAAGGGTAGTACTTTCTGTTTCTACCTTGCAGAACCCACACTTGTCCGTTTGGCTCATTCCTGTCGTTTTCTTAAAGACATTTGTGTAGTGTCCCAGGTCTTTAGCATTAATAATGATTTGTTCTTCATCCCAGATGAGATGACATCTTCTTAGCCATTCCAATTAACCTTGTTTGTCTCTGCCCAATCTGTCCAACTCTTTTTTTTTCTTTTTTTTATAAATACCTTCCTGCTCTTTTGTCGTTCTCCCAGTTGTCAGTGTATATCTGTTGATATTTCGCTTTATATTTTTATTTTGTGTTTTTTGCTATCATTGGGGCTGTATTTGTTGATGTTTCATTTTCATTCATGACATCTTCCATTTGCACCTGTCTTTGGGAAAAAAGAAATTGCGAGGTAGGTTCAGAATACCGTCTCTGTCTTGCTGTCTTTGTGTTTGCACACAAATTAGATTCTGTCGTCTGATGAATTTTTCACGTTTTCAGACAGTCTGACAGATGGCATTCTGCACACTTCGTTCAGTTCCATCAGGCCGCGACCTCCTCGTCTCCGCAGGTACATTCTCGGGATGCACTGATTTTTGGAGAACATTTCTTGGCTGGTGAGTTTCCTTGTTTTGATATCTAGTTTGTGATTCCATTTGTGGCTAGTTTACTATTCTGCAGCTGTATTGGAATACTGGAATTGTGAGTTGGTTTATGGCTTTGATTGTATTCCTTGAAGAAATGTATGTTTTCAGGATCAGCCTTGTTCTACACAAGTATTCTTTGGCAATTGTTTTGTGCATTTGTTTGTGACATATAGTATTTGGTGGCCCTTTTCTACTCCGAGGTTTTTGCATGATGCTTCATTATCTAGATCCTGCATTGTTGTATTTGTGTCGATTTTTATGTTGTCCATTTTTGTTGGTTTACCTTCTACGAATGTGCACTTGGCACAGTTATCCAGGCCAAATTCCACTTGATTGTCATCAGAATACCGTTTCACCAATTTGAGTTGTTCTTCCAATTTTTTTTATCGTTTGTTGTAGCGAGTTATAAATCATCCATGTACAGTGGATGTTTCACCTGCCTATCACTTTGGATGTTCTCTTATTGGATGTCAGGGTGTATCCATGTCCTGGCTCATTAATGAGGTTGCTCAATGTGCCAGGGCCAGGCAAAATAGGAGGGGTGAAATGCTGTCTGGAGGACCCCACATCCAGATCTTCAACCTTGATATTCAATCTTTCCTTCTGAGTTCTGTAGTATCAATGTGGTATTCCAAAGCTCCATTGCTATCTCAGTCAATTTCAGTATTTGAGGATTGATCTTGTACAACTGCATGCATTTTATCATATTTGTTATCTCCATATGCGGATTTCAGAAGGTGGAACAGTCCTCCAAGGTCTCTCTCTCTCCCTCTCTCCCTCTCTCCCTCTCTCCCTCTCTCCGACCCCTCCCCTCTCTCTGACCCCTCCCCTCTCTCCCTCTCGCGACCCCTCCCCTCTCTCCCTCTCGCGACTCTCCCCTCTCTCCCTCTCGCGACCCCTCCCCTCTCTCCCTCTCGCGACCCCTCCCCTCTCTCCCTCTCTCCCTCTCGCCGACCCCTCCCCTCTCTCGAATGAGAGTGTTGCGAATGACGTCCGTGGTCGTTTTGTGGATGTGTCAGCCTCCCGGAGTTATCCAGAGGTGGCGTCCATTGTTCTGGTGTTCTTTGGGGCCAGGAATCATATACAGTCAAAGCTGGTTACTATGCCACCTCGCTTCTATGCCACTCTCGCTATTATACCACTTTTGCTCGGTCCCGACAAAATTCAATACAAAATAAATTTACTATGCCACCCCCTACTCTCGCTACCATGCCACTACTATGTGACTGTTAAAAGGCACGAGTCGTGAAAAAGTCTGTATTGCGCAGTGCTCGATTATCACACTCACGTCCAAAGGCGAAGCGCCGAACTACAGTCCAGCTGCGCACAACATAACTCAATACGTACGCGCATAGTCAGACTGTGTCAAAACACGCGATTCTTCTCCCCGATGCCAGCCACAACAAGCCAATCACAACACGCACAACGAGACACAAAAAAGCGCGAGCACACACACAGACACGCAGGCACACGTACAACAGTGACATCATTTTTTTTCAAATTCAGCCCATAATGTCAGCTCAGAAACGCAAGCGAACCGACTTTACGCTGAAGGAGAAGAAGGAGATCATTGATGCCGTGAAGAAGGAGCCAAATCAGTCCAAGTTGGCCAGGGAGATTAGCAAGAAATGGGGCGTCGAAGTTAAGAGAACCACCGTGAAGGGCATTCTCAGCAAGAAGGATGCAATCGAGGCTGCAATCAAAGCTGAATTTCCATCGAAGCGCATGAAGTTGACGCAGGCTCACGACCCGAAGCTTGATGAGGGAGTGCTCATGTGGCTGAAGCAATCAAGAGGACAGAATGTGCCTGTCAGCGGCGATCTGATCAAGGAGAAGGCGATGAAACTGGCCGAGCTGATGCACATCCCAGACTTCATGGCGAGCGACGGTTGGTTGGGCAATTTCAAGAAGCGCCACGGCATCACGTTCAAGACAGTGCAGGGCGAAGCTGGAGCGGTGGATTTGCAATCCCTTCTTGAGTGGCAACAACAGGTTCTCCGGCCCTTACTCGGGCAGTTCTCCGCAGACGACGTCTTCAACCTGGATGAGACTGGACTCTTCTGGCAGCTGCTTCCGAACAAGACCCTGGCTTTCAGGGGAGAGCGGTGTACTGGAGGAAAGAAAAGCAAGCAAAGGATCACTCTTCTGGTTGGGGCAAACATGAGTGGCAGTGAGAAGTTCCCTCTTCTGGTGATTGGAAATTCCAAGAAACCCCGTGCCTTCAAGAACAAAGAGATCCTGGTCAAGTACAAGGCGAACTCGAAGGCGTGGATGACGGCGGAGCTTTTCGAGGAGATGTTGCGTGCGTGGGACGGACGACTCGGCCAGCAGGGACGCAGAGTGCTGGTCTGTCTTGATAACTTTTCTGGCCACCCTCCCGAGCTCGAGCTGAACAACATCCAACTGGTCTTCTTCCCACCCAACACGACAGCCAATTCGCAACCAATGGATCAGGGAATCATAGAGAACCTCAAGCACCACTACAAGAAGCTCCTGCTATGCTGCCGGCTTGAGGCCATAGACGAGGGAAAGGAGTTCAAGTTCACGTTGCTCGACGCTCTACACGTCGCCTGGCGTGCTTGGGAGCAGGTCGGCAAGTCGACGATCAGGAACTGTTTCGCGAAGGCCAAGTTCATCGAAGAGGAGATCCAAACTGAGCCACAGGATGCGGAGCTGCCCGGCATCCGGGAAGCTCTGCCTGCCAAGGAAAAGATGCACGAGAACGAGGAGATCGAGCTATCTGACTTTCTCGAAGCCGACGAGCGCCTCGCGACTGACGGGTATTTCACGCTGGAGGAGATTGCGGAAGAGATTCTGTGCAGTGAGGAGCCAGTGGAAAGCGAAGATGACGAGGTAACTGTCGAGGAGGAAATCGTTCCATTCGAGGAAGCCCAGCGCGCTTGTAGCACCGTCTGGAAGTTCATGCAGCAGAGAAGCGGGAAGCCCGGTGTGATGCAAGCGTGCAATCGGCTGGACAACGAGATGCACGAGATCCGCCGAAAGAAGATGCGCCAGCCGACGATTCTTGAAAGCTTTGTGTGTCGTGAATTTCTCGCCATGCCATATGTTAGTGTGTGAACTCTGTTAGTGTGTGTATGTTCTCTGTCCGCTTAGCTTATACAACAGTCGTGCCTTTTACTTGCTGGAATAAATTTTGTCTAAAGATTAACTACAGATGGGTAACTTGAGAAAATAAGGCCGTTTTTACAAAATCTCGTTACTATGCCACTTTTCCTCGGTCCGACGGGTGGCATAGTAATGAGCTTTGACTGTATATATATATATATATATATATATATATATATATATATATATATATATATATATATATATATATATATATATATATATATATATATATATATATTTTTTTTTTTTGAGAGAGAGGGGAGGGGTGAGAGAGAGAGAGAGAGAGAGAGAGAGAGAGAGAGAGAGAGAGAGAGAGAGAGAGAGAGAGAGAGAGAGAGAGAGAGAGAGAGAGAGAGAGAGAGAGAGAGAGAGAGAGAGAGAGAGAGAGAGAGAGAGAGAGAGAGACAGAGACTGAGAGACCGACCTGGGAGGACTGTTCCACCTTCTGAAATCTGCATATGGAGATAACAAATATGATAAAATGCATGCAGTTGTACAAGATCAATCCTCAATCCTGAATGTCCCTGTTTGTGTCCATCTTGTTTATCCCGTGTTCCCCACCCCATCACTCTCCCTTCCACAGATCTCCAATTGTCTCTGTTCCCCCACGATTTTGTACTTCCTCCTCCCACCCTCTTGTTTCCTGCCTTGTTATATGTTTCTGTGTACTAGCTGTTCCACGAGCCTCGACTTGGTATACAAAAAAAAAATGGTGCTGAGTGCATTCTCATTCACGAAGTCATTGTGTGTGAGTCGCTGTGGCTCGGGTAATGAGAGTACTAAAAACATCTCCTTGGTGGAAAGCAAGTTAAAATGGAAGCTTGCTTGTCCCTATTGATTTGCAAACATTCTTTTCCCTCCTTTGCGATAGCAAGAAGTGGCGTGAGTAATTTTCGATGAAATGAGAATGCTGTCGAACCATTATGATGTATGTGGGGGATTTTTACATTTCCAATTTAGCAATCACTACATATTTTAAGCTGCTTATATTAAATGTAATGATTGGTGGGACAAATGCATGTACGTAAGAAGAAGAAAATTGTGGAAAGACAGATTATCAACCTCCTCAGTCCTTAAGTAAGCAATGAATGTTGGTGTCGAGTTCATGACAAAGAGCCTGCAGCCTGCACTTGTCAGACTTGAGTTAATATCTTAACACTGCCTTGCGCTTACACATGGAGGAAAGGTAAGCACAGGCTGTGTTTTCTCAAATCATAGGAATAACTGACAAAATGATTCAGAAACCTTAAGATATATGAAATAAAATATTGGCAAAGTATATATGATCTACAAATAACTTGACATGAATTTAGAGGATTTGTTGGTTTTTTGTTTTTTTTTAAATCACAAAATGAGGACGTCGGGTAACGGCACTGCCTTCCACCAAAAAACACGATGACTGTAGAATGGGGGCATCGTGGGATTTAAGGCTCAAGATCAGTGATGAATAATGACATCCAAAGATGTCACAACGGAATGAATGTTTCAAAAGGTGAATAATGTGTGCAAGCACCATTTGAACAAATGACTGCTGAAGCCCTCCTACTCATCCCCCTGAAGAAGCTGCCTGGAAAGGATCCAAAGGGAGTTGTCATTCCTGGTACAAAGCAGCTACCAACGGTGCCCGACTCTCCACAGGAGGGTCCATTTTCTTAAATCTACACTCAGGCATGTCACGAACATGCTTCTTTCAATTTAAATCGGCACTCTTTGCTGGCCAGTGAAATGTTCTGATGACATATTTTCATAAGAAGTCAGTAACTGCACAAGAACGGTGGAGTCTGGCTTTCCTATCCATGAATACAGATCTTGTGAGAAGCGTGTGCTGGTCAAATGTGGAATAACAACACGATTCAAAATGTACCTATGGTGCTTTTCTCCTGTCAGGTGACTTTGTGCAGTGACGAGGTCAAGTTCACAATTGTGATAGACAGCACCCTCTCATATCTGCCATCAAATGAGATACTCTCCAATTGTTATTGGGTGTATTGGCTGTGTTTGGTTGCTGCAAAACCCGAGTTCAACAACCGGTCGCATCCAGGGGAAATCGGCTCTCATGAGACCAATGGATATTCCTCCAGTATGCGTGATCCCAGCGTTGATGTGCCCGGCACCATACCATGTGGGTTATTTTGCCATCTAGAGTGAGAACATTAAGTAATCACTGCAGGTACACTGAATCATGTGGTGAGTGAGGCAGTTGCTCTGAAACAACTTGCCTTATCTTCGTGGAAGGCAAATCCGACCGAAAGCAATCTCGGTGCATTCCAAAAAGCCCACAACAGGTGTATATCCACTCATAGGAGAGCCAGAAAACAGCATCTGTCCAACCTCAAGAATGAACTTTCAAACTTGTCTCCTTCCTCTAAAACCTGGGGGTGCCTTGTTCAGTCCATCCATGGAGTGTGCTGCCCTTCCATTCCTTCACTCTCTTCAAATGGCACCATCGTCGACTTGGCTCGTGAGAAGACCGAATTCCTGAATGCTGTGTTTCCTTCCAAATCTCGTGTCCCCATCAACTCTCTTTTGGTACCCATCAGTCCCTGTCATACTCAACTGCTTCTGGACTCTGTGGCTTTTGCACCTGAGAAGATGGATAAGGCTCTTTCAACCCTCAACTTCGACTCT
>NC_140965.1:111251498-111288998 GCF_056783735.1 Eptatretus burgeri | reverse complement strand
TTGACCTGTTGCATCCTGATCAGTTCATTGTTCTCACTCTCGCACAAGCCTCAACTATATACAAAAGTAGAAAAAACATAGGGCATCTTGTCAGTCTCCTGGCTTTGTAACCTGCAGCTCAAAAACAGTTCTGGATGTTTCTTTTGGATAACATCTGAGCGAGATTCCATTCACACTGCAACAATGTGCTTGGGGCAAAAGGAACCCATGTGACAATCCTGATTAGAGCTACGTATTCTCTGTTGGAGGTTCCTTTGGGTCATCCAGATTGAGGCGTCTTTAACGTCATTGGTTTGTTGATTGTAACAGTCTGATGAAAGCCATGTTTATATCCAGTTTCATGACAGGACCTCACAGCATTGTTCATCCCAATAGTTGGCCATCTTTGGGCTTCATAAAGTCTTATACAGGCCATAGTAACAAATTAGGCAATGACACTGTTGCCATCGACAACCATTTTATTTTTTTTGTTTTCATTGTCGAGGCTCGTATGAGAGCTAACACACAACACACAACAAGGGGGGGGGCATGAGACAAGAGGTGCAGGAGAGGGAAGGACAAAAAAGTGGGGAACAGAGACATTAGGAGATCTGTGGAAGGGAGAGGGATGGGGCGGGGAACATGGGGAATACAAGATGGACACTCCAGGGACTTTCAGGAATGAAAGCAGGGAATTTGAAGGAGGTGGAGTTGAGGTGGAATAACGGCTGCAGAAAAGATCATTGTTTTTGGATGGATGAAGAAAAGAGGTCGTGGCGAACAGCTGTTTTGAAGACCTGCAGGGAAGAAGGGGATTGAAGAGAGTGTGGGAGTTTATTCCAAAGGCAGGAAAAATAGGAATGAAAGAGTGAAGGTGAGCAGTGATTCGTAATTTTGTTAGTTTTCCCAGAAGGTTGCTGGCAGATCTTGAGTGCCCTGTAGAAATATGGGAGGGGGGGACATAGCATAGCACGGGGGGGGGAGGGGTGAGATCATAGAGGAGACGGTAGAAGACAGAAGGACCACCGACCTGCCTGTGGTGAGAGAGTGAGAGGCCCAAAGACTCAGCCTTACCGCGGGAGATACCAGTTATCCGAAATGCCTTGGTTTCCACAGCCTGAAGCCGAGAACCATGAGAGGCAGGAGCACCAGCCCAGAGGGGAGAGCAGTACTCCATTAGGCTGCAAATGGAAACTCTGTATGTGGTCAGGAGCTCACGAGGGCCGAGGAAGGACTTTGCATGATGGAGGATTCCCAATCGGCGACTGGCTTTGGAGGCCAGGTTGGAAATGTGTCTTTCCCAGGAAAGGTCATGGCAGATAGTGAAACCCAGAAGCTTGAATGAAAGGACTTCTTCCCAGAGGATTGTTGAGAATGTAGACGTGGGGGTGGATGGGGGGGGTTCCAAACAGTCTTTTTGTAGAGACTGAGAGAGTGTGAATTTTGTCAGGATTGAAAGACATGTTCCAAGTGTTAGACCAGTTTGTGATTTTATCCAGATCTGCAAAGAGCAAAGAAGCTGCTGCTCACCAGTCTGAGGGATGACAGATGGTACGGCAGAGGGTGGAGTCATCAGCAAAGAGATAAAGATTTTCCAGAGAGTCACAGAGATTATTGATGAAAACCAAAAAATAACAGGGCCCAGAACACTGTCTTGAGGAACAACAGCCTGGACAGGAAGAGGGGATGAGAGAACTCCATTTCGGCCACATTTTGGCTGTGTCAGGAGAGGAAGTCTGAGAGCCATGAGTTGAGATGGCCTTGGATAACAGAGGAAGAGACTTTAGTGAGCAGGGCAGGGTGCCAGACTGTGTCAAAAGCACCGATATGTCTCGGGATATGGCTCTGTTTTCATGTCTGGCATTGAGGACCTCCATCAATTGGTGGGAGAGCAGAAGCAGCATATCCAGGGTGGAGTGACCTGGTCTGAAGTCAAATTGATGATCGGAAATCAGGCCATTGGAGAAGAGGCAGGGTTTAATGTCTGTAGCGATGATGGATTCCATAACCTTGCTGATGATTGGGAGAAGGCTGATTGCTCTGTCATTGCAGGGATCTGTTTTTGCACCTTTTTATGCAGGGCAGTGATGTTTGCTGATTTCCAAGCAGATGGCAGATGACCTTGAGCAAATGAGAGGGTTAATAGAACAGAGAGAGGGTGAGCAAGAGCAGAGGAGCAGGTGTTTAGGGCATGTGGGCTGATGCCATCTGGACCGTTTTCAGAATCTCAGTCGAGGTTTGACAACAAGCTCTCCACTTTGTCAGAAGACAAACAGAGTCCAGGGACACCTGGATACGACTGGGTTAGGTGGGTGCAGAAAGTGATGGGTTTCAGGTTCAAGATTTAGAGGCAAACACCAAGTTTAGGCATTCAACCTTTTCACATGCGGTGTCAGCATTGCAGCCATTTGATGTAAGAAAGGGGATGGAGGGGGAACATACACCAGAAACAGATTTGATTAGATGCCACCAGGATTTGCACGAGCGAGAGAGGTTTGAGAGTTCAGACTTGAGATTATGAAAATGTTGTTTTCTGGCTCTCCTGAGGGTAGATACACACTTGTTCCGAGCTTTATGGAAGGAACTGAGATTGCCCTCAGTTGGGTTTGCTTTCCATGAGGCAAAGGCATGTTGTTTCAGGACAACTGACTCAACACAACCTTCAGTGAACCAAGGGCAGGAGGAAGGGGAGGACAACTGAACACGAGAGGGGATAAATCTGTGCATGAGCTCGAGAGAGCAAGTTTCTTTGAAATAATTCCCAGGATGAGCTGATGTCAGAGAAAGTAGCAATGGAAGACCGGTCCATAAGTTTGATGGCTGCTTGGTGACCCTTCCAGTCAGCCTGAGTGAAACTCCAGACTCGACGGGGCTGAGGTGGTTCGCTAATAACAACCAGAGAGATGTCCACTTTGACAAGGACGTGGTCAGAAGAACCGATTGGAGCGAAGGAAGAGCAGCAGATATTGTCAGGGAAATTTGTCAAAATCAGATCCAGAAGAGATGGAGTACCATTGGTTGAGATCCGGGTCGGGAAGTTGACCGATTGAGTCAGTCCCAATGAGTTGCAGAAGTATTTTGCTGATGTGCCATGACAGGTGAGAGAGGTACCCACACCTAGCCAACTGGCGAATGACAATTGAAGTCACCACATAAGAGGAAGAGAGAGTTTGGATGAGAAGATAGAAGATGGTCCATGTTTTCGGATAGTGAGGTGCAGATGGAGTCATCACTGTTTGGTGGATGGTACGGCACACACAAACCTTTGACCATCTGAAAATGTTTAATTCAATTTGATACCTCTACCAGGCCATAAATCCTCCCCCCTCCCCCCCCCATCAAAAATCAAGGTGGGGAACCAGATCGAAACAAGGGAGGAAATTACTCCATTCATGACGACCAAATGTGTGATTTCCCACGTGGAGATCGGTTTCTGAGGTTTGGGACACGGAATGTTGGGACAATGACGGGGAGATCAGGAGAAGTCGTGGAAGTATTGGTCAGAAGAAGAGTGGACATATGTTGTGTGCAGGAGATGAGATGGAGGGGAAGTGGTGCGAGAACTGTGAAGGGTAGGCAGGGACAGAATTTCAAGTTTGTGTGGCAAGGGTGCCCAGAAGATGTGTATGGTGTTGGTGTCCTGTTTTCTGAGGAGTTTTTAGACAGTGTAGTGAGTGTGACTAGAATGAGTGAAAGGTTGATGATGGTGAGAATCGTGATCAGAAAGATCTTCGTGAATGTCGTCTCAGGATTTTCCCCGCAGGTCGGTCAGAGCGATGAAGAGGACAAGTTCTGATGTGTGATTGAGAAGTTTATGGAAAATGTGAAAGATGATGAAGTTGTTTTGGGAGGAGGAGACTTGAATGGACATGTGGGAAGGACTACGGATGATTTTGAGGGATGGAGGGTTATGGATATGGTGTGAGGAATGGAGAAGGTGAAAGCATTTTGGAGTTTGCTGATGGAGTTGGTTTGTTGATTTGGAAATACTCAATTCCAGAAAGCGGATAATAAGCTTGTTACTTGCACATCATGTGAGTGGACAACAATTGTTGACGACATGATGGTGCATAGGTGAGATAGAGGGAATCTCCAGGACACAAATGTGATCCCGGGGGAGGAGGCTGTTTCACAGCACCACTTGGTTGTCTGCGACATAAAGGTGAAAGGTACGAGGAGAGCTCAGCTGGTGATGTACCAATGTGGATGAAGGTGTGGAGGTTGAAAGAGGTGACAGTGAAGGAGGCATTAGGAAAGAGGTTGAGTATGGTCGAGGATGATGTGGTTTAGCTTGAAAGTGGTTGTATGTCAATCAAAGATAATTAATTCATCTGTTGGGAGTCGTTGGTGAGGTATGTGGATGGACAAAAGGACCACTAAGGCACCCGGAAACATGGTGGTGGGGTGATGAAGTTGGAAAGAGGATTGAAGCGAAGAGGAAGAAGTTCAAGGAGTGGCAGAAGGTGAAGGTTAAGGTGGCAGAAGAGGCAGCCTATGAAAGTTATCAGGTAGCCAAGAAGGCTGCAAAGAAAGAGGTAGAAAAAGCTGAAGGAGGCACATCGGAAAATGCTCAGAGAGCGTTTGGATTCAGAAGTGGGTCAGATAGCAGTATTTGGGATTGCAAAGCAGATAGCGAGAGAGAGAGGTGCGATATGACGGGGGTGAGTTGTTTGAAGGATGAAGTGGAACAAATCGTTGTGGACTCAGATGGAACTAAAGGAAGATGGAAGAGATATATGGAAAGGCTGTTGAATGTAGAGAATGAATCCGATGGCAACATAAAGAGCAACCCAAATTTAGGACCGGCAGAGAAGATAACTGAGAAGGAAGTTGAGGAAGCTATAAGAACAATGAAGAGTAGAAAAGCAGGAGGACCGACGGGAGTTGTGAGAGATATGTTGAAGGCAGCGGGAAGTTGGGGTGTGAAGAGAATGACAGAGATCTGTAATCTGGTGGTGAAGGAAGGCCACATTCCAGTGAATTGGGAACTGAGTACCCTCGTCCCTCTGTACAAGGGGAAAGGTGACCCTCTGGGCTGTGGCTCCTATAGAGCAATAAAGTTATTGGAGCATGGAATGAAGGTATTGGAAAGGGTGTTGGAGAAGAGGATAAGGAAGAAGGTAAAGAGTGACAAAATGCAGTTTGGATTTATGCCAGGAAGAGAATGACGGATGTGATTTTTATTGTAAGGCAGTTACAGGAGAAGTACATGGAGAAGAGGAAGAAGTTGTTTTTTTGGGTTTGTTGATCTGGAGAAAGCATTTGATCGGGTTCCACATGAAGTAATGACATGGGCATTGAGGAAGTTAGGAGTGGAGGAATGGTTGATCAGAGTAGTGATGGCCATGTACGAGAGAGCACGCACAGCTGTAAGGATGAAGGATGGGAACAGTGGTGAGTTTGAAGTGAAGGTGGGAGTGCATCATTGGTCGATACGAAGTCCACCTCTATTTGTAGTTGTGATGGAGGTGCTGGCTCGGAGGGTAAAGGAGGGTTTACCATGGGAGATGCTGTATGCAGATTATCTGGTGTTGATTGCTGAGAGTAGGATGGATTGAAGGAGAAGATGACTAAGTGGGAGGAATGTATGGAGGTAAAAGGTTTGAAGGTGATTGTAAGTGGTACAACATTTGGTGAGGTGGAAATAACTGGGAAGTGGCCGTGTGCTGTGTGCAGGAAGGGTGTCAGAGTGAACTCCATTCGATGCACAACATGCACTGAGTGGGTTAATCGAGAATGTAGTGGTGTGAGGGGGTCATTAACCAGTGTGGTCGCTACATTCAAGTGTTAGGTGCACATCGAGGGAGTTGCAGATGGAGGAATTGTTGAGTTGGATCTTGGAGATGGCGTAAAGTTGGAAGGTGTGAAAACATTTTGCTATCTCGGAGACATGCTGAATGGAAAAGGTGGATAAGACATGGCGATGGTTGCTGGAGTGAGATGTGCATGGAAGAAGTTTCGGGAACTGAGTGGCGTGCTGACAAGGAGGGGAGTGTCGTTGAAGTTGAAGGGAAAGGTGAACACTACATGTGTGAGAAATGCTTTGGTTTATGGGAGTGAGACATGGGTAATGAACGTAGAGCAGCAATGAAGGCTGGAAAGGGTGGAAATGCGGATGGTCCGGTGGATGTGCAGAATATCGTTGAGAGAGAGGAAGACAAATGATGAATTGCAGAAGATGATGGGAATAGAGCCTGTGATGTATGTTTGAAGGAAGAGAAACAGGTTGACATGGTTGGGTCATGTATTGAGGAAGGATGAAAGTGACGAGGTAAAAAGAGTGATGGAAATGAATGTAGAAGGAAGTAGAGGATGGGGATGACCAAGAAAGTCTTGGCTAAATGTGGTGGAAGAAGAAATGCGGGTAAGGGGTTTAACAAGGGGAGATGCAGAAAATAGGGCAAAGTGGAGAAGATTGTCATGGGACCTGCAAGGCCAACCCTGACTCCAGCAGGGAAAATGGCCTTAAAAATGCCTGTTGTTGTTGTTGTTGTTGTTGTGTATCATGCCATACGTGCTGGGTGTGAACAAGTTCGAGTTGCGAACATACCCCGTGGGAGTTCATTCGTACAACTCTCAGGTGAGTGATAACACGGACGACAGAGTTTTGAAATTTGGTAAGATTTTCATCGCATCACAAAAAGGAACCAGAACACCTCACAAGAGTGAGGCTAGTTTCATATCATCATTTGCGACTTCATTTTGCGTTGGGCATCGCCCGGCGCATTTAATATTTTTTTTTATAACAATTTTAAGAAAAGGGCCGTTTTGGGGCCCAAAGGGCCGGAATCGCACTTTGGGCCCAGATAATGCCTGGGGAATGGTCTCTTGAATATACCCGTCAAGTTTGGTTCGGTTCCATCCACTAATAACCAAGAAATAACAATTTTAAGAAAATGAGCCAAAATGGGCCGTTTCTCTGCCCGAAGGGCCGCAATCGCACTTTGGGCTCAGTTAATGCCTGTTGCCTATGTGTCTCGTATAGGCCTGTCGATTTTCATCGAATTCTGTTCAAGAATAATGGAGAAATAGACGTTCACATGAACTGTACACAAGAAAAGAGAGAACGCGAGCGGCGCTCAGACCCCGTGGGGTGGAAGACCCCAGGGGTTCCAAATTACCTGGGTCTCGTGATGAATGGATCTCGTGAAAACCTGTGTGTGGAGGGCTCCTTCATTTCCGTTTGAAAGAAAAATTGAATTTGATTCAATATTTTATGTTTGAAAGAAAATTTGAATTTCATTCATTCTTTTCCTATTGCAAACAGCCGTATTTGTAAGCGTGCCTAAGTTTTATCCACGTGTATCACGACCGCCTGGCAAAGTAACTTGATTCAGTCGGTGGCTGAAAATGGATGAGGTGAAGCATTCATTACATTAGGTCCATTGATGATGAACAACTTCGTCTTTGTCTTGCATTTCTTTTGGTCTTTTCTCCCGGAGAGTGAACCAAGGTTGTTTTAAAGCTGTTTGTTTGGTTTATTAATCTGATGAAATGCAATTCCATAGCATATCTGACTGTCATTGCACTACAGAAAGGTTAAAGACCTTTCAAGTATCTTGAATCATGAACGCTTGAAATTGTTTATGAAAAATACACAATGAATCCTTGTGGTAAATCAATCCTGAAACTGGTGATGAAATCAGTTTGTTTTGGTACTTTTGGCTATCCTCTTCTGTGGGTTTGGGGGTGACGCAACCCCTTTGGGACGATACTTTTACTCTCACTAATTACATGTACTTACACAGTATGTTTCACCTCCGACATCTTCGAAGATGGATGGAGGTTACTGTTTTCACCCCTTTCTGTTTGTTTGTTTGTTTGTTTGTTTGTTTGTTTGTTTGTTTGTTTGTTTGTGAACAGTATTATGGAAAATCTCCTCGACGGATTTCGACGAAACTTGGTGGGGGGGTTAGGTATGGTCCAAGGATCATGCCATTAAATTTTTGACTTGGGCTTTTTTTTGACTCCCACCCCCCCCCAAAAAAAAAAATTGTTCGAAGAAAAAAAATTAACTTTTTTTTTTTGCATTTCTCCATGTTTTAAGTGATTTCCAACCCCCCCCCCAAAAAAAATTGTTACCCCCCCCCAAAAAATGTTAGAGAAATTTTTTTTTTGCATTTCTACATGTTTTAAGTGATTTCCAACCCCCCAAAAAATTGTTACCCCCCAAAAAAAATAGAGAAAATTTTTTTTTTTTTTTGCATTTCTGCATGTTTTAAGTGATTTCCAACCCCCCAAAAAAATTGTTACCCCCCCCCCAAAAAAATTGTTAGAGAAATTTTTTTTTTTTGCATTTCTACATATTTTAAGTGATTTCCAACCCCCCCAAAAAAACTTGTTAGAGAAAAAAAAAATTTACTTTTTTTTCAACAAAATTTCGATTTTTTTTTTTTTGCATTTTAACATGTTTTAAGTGATTTCCACCCCCCCCCCCCAAAAAAAAATTTTGGAGAAAAGAACTACAACTCTGTCAGCAATGTTGACATCATATTTAATGAATAAGATATAAGGTTCACTTGAGTGACCCAGCAGTATTGGCGGCGGAGGTTTTGCACTCTCCCGAGTGCTCCCCCTCTGGTTGAAAATGTTTTAGTCTTACTTATCGCACTAATATCTTTAAAATTTATCACATTCGATATGATTTGAGTTATTACCTCCACAACCGAAGGTGGAAGAGATTATGTTTTCACCAATGACTGTCTATCTGTCTGTTTGCTTGCTTGTCTGTGAGCAGGATATCTCAAAAAGTTATGGACGCAGTTGGACAAAACTTGGTGGACAGCTTGGATGTGTGACAAGGATGAATTGATTCAATTTTGCTGAAGATCTGCAACTGGATCCGAATCCGATATATTTTTTTAATTTTTTGAGTGATTCTTCATCATTGAAAAATGGGACCAAAAACGATATTAAATAAAGCATGATACATCAAAAGTTTTGGACGGATTATGACAAAACATGGTGGATGAGTTGCGTAGGTGAAGAGAACAAATCGATGAGATTTTGGTTCAGGCCCAAACACAGATCCAGTCTATCAGTGGGATCCAAAACGTGAACTGTTCACCCTGGTGGAGGTATGTGCTGTACTAAATGACGTTCTCGTTTTTGTGTCGTGAATATATCCATCTTATTTTGCTGACATCCCAGCAAGTCTGGAACTCGATAAAACGAGCTAGCAATATATGAGGTTCTGAAGCCAGAGGGAAGGCATTAAACCAGATGGAGAGAGGAAAATGGAGATCAGAAGTATGAAGAACAGTGAGAGAATTTTGATCAAAATTGCACGAGATCCCAGCAGTGGCCTCAGATGAGAGATACGCAGCAACAGTTCCCCTATCAGGCTTTGCCCCTTGTTTTTTAAGAGCTTCCGACTCGTTCATCTTCACCTGTAATTAAGCATGCAGCTGCCTGCCGGCCTCCAAGAGTGTAATGGATGTGTTCGGCCACCGCATGAGGACAACCCTAAGTACAGTAATTACCTTACTTGCATCTCTTGTGCTGATGAACCACATTGATGGAGAGCACTTTACTACCAAAGCAGCCTCCTTACAAGACCATGATGAATGGTAACATGAGGAGGAAAATACAGAGATAAAAGGCTGGATGGTGCCTCTGCTGTGTCTGGTGCAGACCCCGACAATGTTTCACCAGTGTGCAGTTTAACGAGCTGCTTTAACCTCCTTTTCAGCCAGAACTTCTTATCGTTAATAATAAATAAGGTGTATGTTTGTTTCACTGGAGGAAAGGAAAAGCATGGGTGATACCGCATTCGAACATGTACCAGTTTGCACGCAGCCATTTTTTGGTCGTGAAAACTCACACCGAGTATGGTTGACTCAACCCTTCCGGCCTTCCTCGATAACTTTTGCCACCACAATATTGTCCTTCATCAAATGTCAACCCACTGGGATATCTGTAAACATCCTGACTCGAGAATCGACAAACTCGATCTTTCTGCCTCCACCAGGGTACCCATCACCAAATCATGAATGTACCATTTCCACCACTTGGGTTAATACATTTTATTCATCTTCTCATCTTCTCTCTGATAATGTCCCGCCAGGCTGAGCACCTTTGCATCAAGTTGATTCGTTTTCCATAAACCATAGAATGTTGCTGTAAAAGTGTCACCACCCTGCTAAAATAGTGGGCCATTGCATGATGTATCCTTTAATCTTATCTGTCCTCATTTCCCCTGGCGACCATACATTGCAAGCAAAGAGTCTCGTCTCCGTGGAGGGAGTTGGCAAGGTGTGATGAATCGGGAAGGCGAGAGCGTGGATACCCATTGTAAAAAGGTGCGTCAATTCCCCATTCATACGTGGAAATAGCCTTAATAATGTCCGATCTGCGAGATCACTTTCTGCATTACAATCTCATCGCAACAAAATTATGCGACGAAATGTTTGAGTATTGTATTGTTTCGTTTTACAGGTACGTTCAAACATGTTCATGTTTTGGTTGAAGAGGACGTTGATCTGTTCACTCCTAAAACCAACAATTTGAGTGGAAGCTGAAGCCAAGTTGTTCCATGGAAACACAACATGTCTATCTCAAC
Source organism: Eptatretus burgeri (assembly GCF_056783735.1). Taxonomy (NCBI): domain Eukaryota; kingdom Metazoa; phylum Chordata; class Myxini; order Myxiniformes; family Myxinidae; genus Eptatretus; species Eptatretus burgeri. The sequence continues at coordinate 111,278,458 of NC_140965.1, read as the reverse complement.
TGGATGTGCGAGTTGGTGACGATTCTCGTTAACACATCATTACAGGCAAGGTTACATTTCGAGAAAATGGTTTTAACAATGTATGTGACTATGTACGATGGACCCTAATACAATCTTGTACACATCCTTTTTGACAAAATGGCAATTTTTCAGTTGTTTTATAGGATGTGAGCAGATTTGGTGATCACTACCGAGTCTTCCCAGGATATTTTGACAATGTTCAGTCGGATTTTAGTCTCGAGATACACATAAAGACAAGCAACTTTGGTGCAAGAGGGGGCCATTCCACTCATGTCTGCACAATACCAAAATCAGAAACCATCAACAGTCACACACAAACTACCTACAAGTCCTGCCAATATCCCTGTGCCCCTCTATCTTCAATGCGTCCCCTGTCTATCTATCTATCTAATTGTCCCCTGCCCCTCCGACAAGGTCGGAGATGTGGAGGGGGTGGGGGGGGTTAAAATGAGCTCGACCGACCGAACAACCAACTGATCATCCATCCATGTATTTTTGTGCACACGATTTTTCAAAAACCGTTGAACACTCAAAAGGCGGGGGACCTCGAGTATCAGCTCCTTGTTCCAATTTAGGTCGCTCCCTTTTGTAGGGAGACCCTTCCACACATTAACTACTCTCTGACTGGAAGATCCTTGCCTTATTGCTGTCATCACTCGTATCTTCTTTATCCTCAGGGTGTGGTCCCTGGTTCTATCACTGTATATTCTACTGAAAAACTCTTCTGCACTTATTTTGTCCACACTGTTCATAATCAACATCTCATTGAAATACTCTCATAATCACCTCTTTTCTAATGTATAAAGTTGTGCCCTACTTCAGCCGCTCCTCATAGCTTAGTCCAGCATGGCGAGGAATCAAGTAGCCCCACACTTATTTATTTATTCATATGCAGCCTGTGGATGCTTGGCTGCATCATTTTTTCTGGGGGAATAGCTGTGCCACTGATGGAATGCCCCCTGTTACCAGCAGGCTCATACTCGTTTATGCCTGGTGTTGGCTTAATGGTTAGGGTCGTGGGCTTTGGATACTAGGGTCCTGAGTTCAAATCCTGCTTTGTTGAATTAATACCAGGTGAGGTTAACTCGACCTGTCATCCTTCCAAGGTCGGCAAAATGAGTGCCAGCATGCTGGTATACTGTGTCGGAGTGGCAACCCATCCAGGATTGTACCCAATACCCAAGGAGACTGCTTTGGCAGCACCGATGCTCTGCACAGAGTATGGTCCCAATCTCCACTCTCTCCTGGTGTTGGCTTAATGATCCCGGTGGTAGGCTTGGGACCCCAGGATCCTGAGTTCAAATTCTACTCTGCTGTTGAATTAATACCAGGTGGGGTTTACTCTGCCTGTCATCCTCCTGAGGTAGGCAAAATGAATGCCAGCTTGCTGTCATCGTGTGTTGGAGTGGCGACCCATCCAGGATTGTGCCAAAAAGGTCAGGAGACTGCTTCGGCAGCACCAACGCTCTGCAAGGACTATGGTCCCAATGGATGGATGGTACTCATTTATTCGACCTCGGAAGGATGACAGGCTGAGTCAACCTGCCTGTTGTTAATTCAGTGTGACAACAGGGGCTTGAACTCGAGATCCTAAGATCTTAAGCCAGCCATCTTTACCGTGAAAGCCAATACAAGGTGTCGCCCTTCGATGAACTCTCTTGATGGCAACTGTGTCCTTCCTCAGATGTGATGACCAAAACTGTGCACAATATTCTGTATGAGGCCACACAGTGTTACCATCAGCACACACACACACAATCAGGCTGCCCCCACCAAACCTAATGTGTCATGGCACAATTCTAGAAACCATGAGACTGATAAGATAGCCGACATGTATAATACACACTTCCTTCGAAACTGTATAGTCTCAGTTCAAAACTCAGCCGAGCTATGAACTGTTATCCTGGTGTTTCACAGGCAGGGCAAGGCCCCAATGTGGGTCCCGCCCCTCGGAATGAGGTTAAACGAGCAGGACCTCCCATCTGCAGCATTAGTTGGTGAGCATTAAAGATCCCACGGTGTCCTTCACAAAGACTAAGCGAGCCGTTACCGGCACCCCAGACAAATTGCAAATCCTTTCCCTAATCTGCAAGGGGCACTGCAGAAGCAGCGCAGCTGTTCTCCAAGCAAATGATGCTCCCTGCAGCCTTGTGCTGCATATTAAAGAGCAAGAAGATGATCACTTTCTGAACTCTAAAATCCATACTTTATTTCACAGTTTAAAAGTTGTTGATTCATGTTTTTGGGGTTTTTGTGTGAGTATGGACACACTTATGTATCATGGCTGTGGGACCAATCATCCACCAATGTGGGACCGACCGGTGCTGCTCGTGATGTTTGCTCATCTGTGAGATTAAACCGAGCATGTCTGTTTGTATGAATATTCATTTCGCTCTTTCTTCCATCTTTGATTAAAAAAAAATAAAAAAAATTGCTTAAAATTCAATTTATGTTCAGAACTGCTGACTTCAGATGATTCAGCATTTTATTTGAATCTACAATTAGTTTTATTACCAACAGAACCATGAACAAACAAAAGTAATTTACGTTTCGGTGTCATTATCTTTCTTCTTTCCACCATGTGTCATAATACAGATTGATAATTATCTTTGAAATTTGAATTTTAAAAAGCCTCACAATTAAACAGCTGTCATCATCATTCAAAGCAACTGGCCAAGAGAAAGCTCCCCAGGGAAAGTGGAATCATCACGGCGATAAGAATATGGCAATAATATTGAGGATTGAAGCACACCATCGCCAAAAATGGTTAAAGCCCTTTATCTTGTTTCCGAAATCCCGCTGACGGCTCAAATCCCAGCGGTGACACTTCAACGGCTTCCAAAACGCTCACAACAAATGCGCGACTGTTTGGAGGCGTGCCGGAGCCCAACTCCGAGCTCGTATGAAAAGAGAGATCTTTGCATTCTACTGGGGTAGTGCCATCATCGTTCATCTTTGCTCCGCTCCTGGCAGATGTAAGATCTCTGCACAGTTACGGCGACATCACACAATCCCATGAGGGATTCCTTTCATGTGTTTCTTGTGAGTAGATTTCTGGCAGCTATCCGCAAGATGGCTACTTTACCATGTAGTGCCATTATACGTAGCGCTGTGTTGAGTTTGCGCTCAGCCAATATGGTAAATAATAGGTATTGTGATGGTTCTTTGATCATTTGACAAGTTGTACCAAATGTTTGTGCTCAAGAAAGTGCACAATAACACTAACCACAAGGAATATCTCCCAACCTTTCATTGAGCAAACAACCTAGACCTCCACGACCCTCGTATAATAAGCTGCCGCTCCGCCTGATGGTGCCTTCGGTGAGGGATAAGTGTACTGTTCAGGTATAGTGGTTTAATGTTTTTTCTTGAAAGAGTGATGTATTTTGTTGCCTTCACCTTTTCAAAGCAAAATGATATTTTGCAAGTGCAATTAAGATACCTGCTTTTGTATGCCAGGAGAAATCAAGGTAGAATTTTTTTTTTACTTGGCATCAAACTCGTCAGGATGATGGCTTGATAGGACGTGAGATGGCTGGAATCATGATGCTCGAATATTCAACCAGCAACTCGATGAAGTTATTTTCATATTTCATTGCAGGCATTTCAGTTAAAAGTGTTTTAATTACAAGAATGTTTTTGAAGAGAGCAGTGCCTCATTCAGAGGGGTGGCAGCAGCAAGGATGCTGATCAGGATCTCAATGGAGTTGAGACATTAACGGATGAGAGTATACAATGATGTGCTATGGATTTTGAAATGACTCGAAACTCGAAAATCGATCCTCAAGACCCCACTCCAGGTGTGATCCCTTGTATTTTTTTATTTTGTGTACAAGATAAAGGCTCCTTGACGAGTAAGATGATGTGGGTTATTAACTGAAAGTGGGAGAGCAGATGATTATTTCTATTCACTTCGTATTCAGGCCCGCAGGAGAGCTGAGAGGTGCACATACTCATGGCTACGCTGTCCAGTCTGTTCGAATCCCGACCCAGCTATAAACTGTCGTCCTGGTGTCTTGCATGCAGGGCTGGCCTCTGTGTGTATGGCGTCCTTCGGATGGACGTTAAACTTGGCATCCATTTGCTGTCATTCACTAATAAATATCCTACAGTCCTTCGGGAAGAGTGGATGAGCTATTACCAACCAGCATGCTAAATTTGAAATTCCTGCACACTCAGCCAAGTATCCTGCATCTTGAGTGGCGAACCATCCAGGATTGTAACCGTTGCCAAAGAGAACGCTTTGGCAGAACGGCCGCTCTGTATCGAGTGTGGTATACATGAATGGATGAATTTAGTATGCCCGAGATGTGTGCACCAAATTGCCAAGGTTAATCTCATTTGGCTATGTGCAGTAACCTTTCACAATCCAGTAAACTCTATTGTCTAACCCATGTCAAGATTCCATGACATGATTTGCTGAATTGCATGATCCAACCTGTGACTGCCTATGAGGTTACTCAGGTGGGAATTTTACTAACAGGATGGAACTCAACTTCAATATATATATATATATATATATATATATATATATATATATATATATATATATATATATATATATATATATATATATATATATATATATATCTTCCATATATTACGAAAACTCTCATCTTGTATGTATGTATGTTCCCAAAATACAGCCAAAATGGTACACAATAGCACAAAAAGTTTAGGGCCACCTTACTCATCATTCTCTTACAGCAATGCCAACCCTCCCGATTTCATCGGGAGGCTTCCGAAAATTCACCCAAACTCCCGCCCTTACGATCACTATCCTTATCCTCCCGAAATTTTGATATTTTTGCACTGTTCACTAATCAGAATGTACTAGTATGAGAATTGAATGAAAAGCATCGTCTGCTACGTATAGCATGTGGTAACTCCATAACGTTCGCTGCTACCAAATTGTACGTAAAAAATTGCAAATTCAAATGAGGAGCAGCGAAACATTGGGTCTGGATCTCGCTTATGCGATCATGCACTGAGATTTAGTGCATGCGGTATGTGTGCAATACAGTGCATGCGGTATGTATGCACAGTGTATATGCATGCGATACGCTCACTGCATGCAGCTGGGCCCGTACCAGCCCGGCGGTCGCGACCACCGTGCGGTGTTTAACAGCCGCTAGAGTTCTACGAGTCGCGCTGCAGCTGTGGAACATCGACTTCGAAGTTACCGATGCTTCAAACCCTCGATGTTGATTACGAAATGGCAGAAAAGAAGCTTACGAAGACCAAGAAATGGTCTCAGAAGTACAAGACCGAATACAGTCTCCAATACCCGTGTATTCGAAAGTCTGAAAGAGGAATTCATCATGCGTATTGTACAGTATGCAGCGTTGATATTTCAGTTGAGCACGGAGGTCGCGATGATATTCGGAAGCACGTTGGAAGCAAACGGCACACGGACATTGCAAAGGAGAGATCTTCGAGCACGAGTACCGGTACACTTCTGAATTATTTCACCAAACAAGGGACAAGCGAGGAAGAGGATGTTACCTGAGCGGAACTTCTCTTTAGTGGATTTATTGTGGAACATAACTTGCCCATATCAGTCTCAGATCATGCTGGACCTCTATTTCAAAAGATGTTTCCAGATTCAAAAGTTGCTTCAAAGTATGGATGTGCAAGAACAAAAACTTGCAAGATGTGCAAGATGTGCAAGAACAAAAAAAAAAAAAAAAAAAAAAAAAAAAAACAAGAACAAAAAGCAAGAAAAAAAAAAAAAAAAAAAAAAAAAAGAAAAAGAAAAAAGAAAAAAAAAAAAAAACTGGTCAACAATTTTTTACTTTCTGAATGTTGTCTCGATTTCTACAAGTGAATTAGGGTATTCTGGCACTGCTGAATCAGGAAATGGCATCCGTTTCTCTCCATCAGGTCAGGTTTTTGTGTTAAGTTGATTTGAAAAAATCAGATCTTGTGACAAAATCAATTACATTTTTGTGGCATTATCAGCTGATTTTTGTCAACACATATCATCCTAAACATGTTTTTAAGAAAAAAAAATGTTTTGCCAACAACATTTATTGATTACATGATAGAAACATCGATTACTGTCATCTGAATGGTGGGCATTGATAAAGGTAAGTACAAGTAAATTGCATGTTGCGTCACCACTGTTCAAACTTCAGGGCTTGAACTTCCGTTTCTTCGAACTCCTGGAATGTTCAGCGGCAGGGAGGTCTCTCTTCAGATTCCAACAGTAGTCAGCCATCATGACTGCGTCCCAGCGACCCTGATACCTGGTCTCCATCTCCTTCATGTCCTGATGGAATCTCTCCCCCTGCTCGTCACTCATTGAACCCAGGTTCTCAGGAAACCGGTTCATATGTGAAAATAGGTAGTGCATCTTGATGCTCATGTTGCAACCCAGGTTTCTGAAAGCAGTCAGCATGTTGTTGACAAGTTCTGCGTAGTTTCTGCCCTTATTGTTGCCAAGAAAGTTCTTCACTACCAAAACAAATGTCTTCCACGCTTCCAGTTCCACTTCGTTCATTGAGTTTTTGAACTCTGGATCTCTGATGAGCTGACGGATCTGAGAACCATCAAAGATGCCAACTTTCAACTTCTCCATGGTCAATCCTGGAAAAGCCTGGCACAAGTAAGTGAAGCAGTCACCATCTTTGTCCAGAGCCTTGGTGAACTGCTTGATTAAGCCGAGCTTGATGTGCAGCGGTGGGAAGAGTATTCTGTCTCTGTCCACCAGAGGGTCGTTGATGACGTTCCTTTCTTTGCATGGCACCAATTCCTCCCGCACAGGCCAGTCCTTCTTCGTGTAATGCTGAGCACACGGTCCCTACTATCCCACATGCACAGAAAACAAGGGTACTTGGTGAAGCCAGACTTTTGTCCCAACAAAAAGTTCACCATCTTCAGGTCAACACAAATAAACCACTTATGCTGATCATAACCAATTTTCTCCAGCACGTACTTCACCGCTTCATACTTCTCCTTCAGTGTAGTCGAGTGAGCGATGGGTACAGAGGCAAACTGGTTGCCGTTGTGTAGCAGAACACATTTCAGTGATCGCTTGCTGCTGTCAATGAACAGTCTCAATCTTTGGGTTCGTACTGTGGCACTCAAGCTTGAGCAGAAGCGCATGTCATAAATTGGCGCATGTAGGTATTGTACATTCTTCAGAGTTCGTTATTTCAAGAAATACAACTTTTTTGTATCACATTATTACAAAATCTGCCCCATTAACTTTAGTTTTGATCCACGAACTTTATGCTTTGCCTCACCAATTTTTGGAAGATTTTGAGGTTTTATGACTTCAAACTGATCCCTTTTCGACATAATCACCCAGAACTATCGTACCTGAATACTTCTTGTCATTAAAATAATTATTTCCAATTAAAACAATTATTTGACATGACATTTTAGCCCCACCAACTTCTTCTAAAATGCTCCACACATGCGTACATGTGAACAAAAATGTAAAAAACGACATGTGGCCATATCTCAAAAACTTGACCTGATTGAACAAAACTAATGTGAGTTTTGGATTCAGCGCATCAGATTCGTCCTAAATCAGCTTAAAAAATGCAGACAACAAATTTGTTGTTGACCAGTGTAATTGGTGAGTTGTCAAATGTTACTGCTTCATCTATTGCCGATATTGCTAGACTAGCTCCATTTAGCCTAGCTACAGACGGTAGCAATGACAGTGGTGAGGCCCAGCTATATCCTGTCCTGATTTCGTACTATGACAACAGTGCTGGGATTGTGAAGCAAGGTTTGCTAAGTTTGCCTGCGTGCAAACAAGATTCCACTGGAGAAAACATTTTCAAACTGCTTGATCATGAGTTCAGTGACAGGAAAATTCCGTGGGAAAATTGTGTTTCCTTTTGTGCTGATAATGCCTCTGTCATGGTGGGCAAGCACAAAGGTCGCTGCTTATATCCACAAACAAAATCCAGAGTGCTACATCATGGGATGCCCTTGCCATATGATGCACAATACGGCCAAGAAGGCGGCTCAGGCCTTACCCATTGAATTAGATGACTTTCTCATCGATATTTACTACTACTTGGACAAAAGTAGTAAACGCGTCAAAGGAGTGAAAGCACTGCAAGAACTCTGTGATGCCCCGACACACAAGATTCTGAAGCATGTCGCAACAAGGTGGCTGTCCCTTGGTCAGTGCCTAGACAGGCTGATTGAACAGTGGGAGCCACTTCGCCTCTTCTTCAAAGAAGAAGTACGAAGAAAAAATGCAACCAACTGTAGCCAAGACTCTAACAACGAGCAAGAAGGACGGCACTGTATCTACTGCCAGTACTGGCACTGCAGGATCAAGCACTAGTGGAGCAGCATTCACCACTACCACTGCAGTATCTGCTGCAGAAGAAGACAGCAGGGACAGCACCAAAACCAATGCTGAGAGCAGGTAGCATCACCGGCCCTTCATCACGTTCATCTACAAAGCAGATCCCTTCAGAGTCGAGAAAGACTGTGATAGTCCCATCTACAGGCAAAGAAGGACCCAAGTTAAGTTCTGCTTTTGCCAAATCACTTGATAGAAGCTCAGCAAAACCTTCGAATCAGAGGGCTTCTTCCTTGGCTGCACCTACCTCAAGCTCTCTCCTCAAACGTAAAATTGGATCTGGTACTACGAGTCTGACCTCTTCTGCTGGCAGTAAACGCAAGTGTGATCGCCCTGCGGCTAAGTGTACTACGAGTTCTACAACTAAAAGCGCATCTTCCTCAAACACTGTGCAGGAATCTAGAGAAAAACGTGTCAACAGGATGTTCTTGTCTCCACAAACAAAACTCTATTGTTTCTTCCTTCGATATGCTAACAAGCTTTTTGAGAAGGGGAATCTTCTGCTCCAAAGAGACGAACCCTGTATTCATCTCCTGCACGGAGAATTGAATGGTCTTCTGAAAGATATCTTCGTACGGTTTTGAAACCATCGGTGTCATCGGTTGCTCTGGTAAATGTACCCTTCTCTGACAGAAATCATCAGAAGAATGATGAGGACCTCATGATTGGGAACGATGCCAAACTGTATATAAGGGAACAAAGGAGTCTCAAGAAATCCACCTTCACTCTGAGTGAGTCAGACATCCAAGGTTTCTTCAGTGCAGTTCCGCTCATATTATGTGAAAGCCTGCAATTATATCTTCAAAACCTGGCCGCTAGATGATGAATTAGCCAAGCATGCTCAGGTGCTGGATGTTAAGCTACACCAAGAAGTGGGGTTTGACTGTGTGGAGTTTTTTCATCAAGAAATTCCCCTGTCTGTTCAGTGGCGGTGATAGTGACATAGACAGTCTTGAGAGTGAATTCGCTCACTACCAGGCAGACGCCTCCATAGCTGCAATTGCTACTGAGACAGTGAGAGTGGATGAGCAGTGGCATCGGATTTCACAGCTCACAGATCCCTGCACTGGTGCCAAGAAGTATCCTAATTTGAGCAAAGTGATGAAGGGAATCTTGGTCATTCCTCATTCGAACGCATCATGTGAGCGGGCACTCAGTCTTGTACGGAAGAATCATACTGAATTTCGTCCCAATTTGAGTGTCAAAACCCTGGAAGCTCTCTTAATTGAAAAACTAGCTCATAACCACCATTACTACCAGAGAGAATACAGCAAAGACATAATCAGAAGGGCTAAAAGAGCCACACAGCTGTCACTCAGCAAAGCTGCCATGGAAAAAGCAAGCAGCAGTAGTACCAGCCAGTAAGGTAAGAAAAATATTGCTTCTTTTGTGCTTTTTGTAAATCTTTGATTGTCCCCTAACTTACTAATATTAACATACATGTAACATTAAAAAGTGCACAATTTTCCCCTTTTTTTGTTCAAAAAGTGGGAATTCTTAACATGTTAAATGCTCCAAAATAGGGCTCAGAGGGCACTAGAGAGCGTCTAGAACCCCAGAGCTTCCAGGGCCCTAAGGCGGGCCATGGACCCCGACGCAAGGGTCGAGCGCTCCGCGCTCGAGATGTGCACTTCACGCACATTATTTGGTGTCGGTTGAAAATCCTCCCTAATTCTGATTTCCAAAAGTTGGCATCTCTGCTCTTACAGTGTGCAGTATCAAGTTTCGTTCAAATCGGGCAACGAAAAAAATTATTAAAAAATCAATTCCCGATTCAGTCAAGTACTCTTCAGGAGTATTTGATCAATGCAAACAACCTCAGCAGTATAGTTCGCTGGAGCTACCTTTTTTTTTCTTGAAATGATTTTTTTTATAAACCGCTGCCACAACGGGAACCCAACGGGTTCACAGGTCTATATATATATATATATATATATATATATATATATATATATATATATATATATATATATATATATATATATATATATATATATATATATATATATATAGGAGCAGCTGTACGTGCAAGTATGTTTCACCAACTCCTCCGAGAAGATTTGACCAAGGAAGCTGAAACTTTCAGGGATGGATGATGGCACCATGAAGTTGTGCATGTGTAAGTTTCATTTGATTCCATGAAGATTTGAAGAAGAAGAAAAAAATTCACCCTGGTTGGCATGTTCCTCTGGGTGAGGGTGGGGTGGGAGGTTTGTAGAGGGGAGGGTTCAATTGGAATTATCCAAGCTGTATAACCAGCATTTATTTTAGATGCACAGAAGCAGTACACATGTTTTTGTTTCATATACATGATGTGGTTTATTTTTGTTTGCAGGAGCGATCGAAGCAGCGGTCTTTTGCCTCTGCACTATCCAAATAAACAGATGCGTCAGAAGAACGTGTTGCATGCTTGAACAAGATTTTCCGTGAGGTACTCTGCTATGGTATTAATAATCATAAAGATAATAACATACCCCTGCCCCCCTCCCCTGGCAGCCTCTGGAGGGAGTGGGTGCTTCTCGTCATACTAATAGGTTTATTGGTTCGCGGGCGCCAGCAGTGTCCATTATTTTCGTTGTGTCTGTCTGTCTGTCTGTCTGTTTGTGACTCTCTCCAGAGCATAGCTCCGTGACGTTTGATGCGATCTTGATGAAACTTGGACACAAGCTAGATATCATGGTCTAGTTTTGTCTTTTTGTATGAGGGGCTCCCCATGCCTCTTGTGGGCGGAGCCACGCCCACTTGAACTTTTTATTTATTTTTTATCTTTTTTCTCGATTTTTTTGTTTCTCGCAATTTCATTTCCTCGAAGCTGTGCGTTATGTCCATAAGTACAACATATAAAAAAATCCGATTTGATTTTGTCATTTTTGACAGAAGAGATAGGTTTTTACGGTAGGGCTTCCTCAAAAGCTTCCACGAACTCAATTGTACCTATGGTGGCATTGTTCAATAACGGCCGCGAACCATCGTCGCCTCCCAGCTCGTTCATTTACTTATTTATTCGTATGCAGCCTTTGGCTGCTTGGCTGCATCATTTTCTGTGGACACAGCTGTGCTGCTGATGCAGTGTCCTCATTACCAGTAAATTGGTACTCATTTTGCCAACTTTGGAAGAATGACAGGATGAGTCAACCCACCTCGTGTTAATTCAACAGCACCAGATGGGGCCTGAACTCAAGACACTCAGATCTTAAATTAGCCACCTTAACTGTTAAGCCAACATCAAGCTTGTACTAATCGGTAATGCCTTGACATCAGAGTGATGTCGGATTTATTTGAACGGATTTATAAATTCAGTAATACTTCTTCTTCCACATTTCACTGTTAGAAGTTATGCACTGGATGCGTATAAAAGAAAACACTTTAATTGTTTGTTGAGAGGAATAATTTGTTATAACAGCTCACACAATGAACTGCTTTTTTATGTTTTGTATGTCACTCAATTTATGTCTTACAACTTTAACAAGGTATCCATGGTTGTGACCTAAATTGTTTCTCATAAAAAGCATGTGCCGCAAGTGAACCATCTATCCTCCACTTCGTTTATCGCCCTCTTCGATGCCATTGTGCTCACCACTGAAATATGGTGTGAAAATATCCCATATACCCGGGATTGGAAGAGGAATAAATTCGTGATGGTAAACCATCAGGCATTGTGGGGTTCGATCGAGCATTATGATGGCCATGCCACACAGGCGATGAAATGTCTTTCATTTTGCTTCCAAATTGCCCAAGCAGTCCGTCAAATCCAGCAACTTTGTTGCATCATTATCATGCGTGGCGAGTCAAATCCATATCCCTGAACGTGAAGAAGGTGGTTGTGCTGGTACAGAATTTATATTAGATTGCATAGAGGAAATGTCAGCAGGCTGACATGGCATGCGCTGCTATCATAGTCAATCAATAAATGAACTTGTTACATATCACTTTTCATTAAACAAAACTGAAAACATCTGACAAAGAAAGAACAGGAACGAAAAGTAGAAATGAAAAAGAAAATGATATTTAAGGTGAGACTTCTTTCTTGAGGCCCAAATGAATGGATCCATCCAAGCATTGGGACACGACTCTGTGCAGAGCGTCGGTGCTGCAAAAAAACAGTCTCCTGGGCTATTGGGCACAATCCTGGATGGGTTACCACTCTGACACAGGATTCTCGAATGGCTCAATCATCCCAGCATGCTGGTACCCAGTGGTATCCATTTTGCCAACCTTGGAAGGATGACAGGTTGCATCAAACACACCTGGTATTAACTCAACAGCCAAGCAGGATTTGAACTCAGGACCTGAGGATCCCAAGCCTGGCACCCTAACCATGAAGCCAACGCCAGGCATAATGAATGGTAGCTGTGCGAATTTTAAAGGCAATGAGCTCCTAGATTCCCGTCGTTAGGCCGTAAGATTATTGCTTGGTTGTAAGGTGTGGTTGTGCCAGATATTTGGCAAAACCAATTTATGTTTGGCGTTAAAGGTGGTCAACAATATGTAAAGCCTGGTGTTGTCTTAGTGTTTATGGTGGGTGGCTTGGGATCTTAGGGTCCAGAATTCGAGCTTCTGTTCCCCATTGAATTAGCACCAGGTGGGGTTGACTCAGCCTGTCATCCTTCTGAGGTCAGTGAAATGAGTGCCAGTGTACTGGAAACAGGGGCATTGCATCAGCGGCATAGCCAATGATGCTACCTGCAGCTTCCAGTCTCCTCTGATTTGATGCAGGAGTGGATTTCAGCAATATTGTGGAGATAGAAGAAAATTACACATCTTTGAGAAATGGGTCCATAGCAACACTGAGATTTTAAACTATGGAAGCAGAGATCAAGTGATGATCCCCAAATTTTCACTCTCAGGGGTTGAAGGTTTATAAGAACTGACGAGGGGCCAAGGATCACCGGCAATGTTTTGCCGTAGCAGCAATGAGTTTGAAAAAGTTCATTGACACCTTCGTTTTAATTTCAAACACAAGAATTCAGTAAGAATTGTGGAAGAGACCACATCTTCAAGTTCAATGGACAAGTTGATCGGGGTATCATCGGCAAAGGAATGAAGAGCTGGTATTAAAATTTAACGAATTGTACCAAGTGGGTGTAGATGAAGAGAAGAGAAACTGGACCAACAATAGTTTGCTTGGGAATACTGACAGATAGATGAGGTGGGTCTGAGCATTAGCTGATGAAGCTTGCAGTAGATGTAGGATTTGGTAGATTCACGGGATTGAACTTTGAAGAGCAGCTCCAGCAACAACAAAACAGGATTGGAAATGTGGTGTGTAATGGTCAATTGTGTCAAAGCACCCGATAGGTCGAGAATGAGTATTTTGGCTGATTGTTGGTCCACTTTGTACAAAATACATTGTGTGACCTTCAGGAGAGCAGGGAATTTGTAATTGTTCATGATGCCGACGCCAACTCGCCGAGACTCAGTGAATGACACCGTGGGATCTTTAACGTCCACCAACAATCTGTGCTGGCAAATGTATCTCCTGCTTTATGACCATCCAATGGACAACACACACGTTGATACAATACCCTGCATGCAGACGAAGGGTTCAAACCCAAACTAGACCGCTCTGAAGCTCAAAGACGTGTATGCACACCTCTAGACTATCCCTCAGTCATTGTGGAATCTTTGCAAGGAAAGGTTAAATAAAGACCATATGTAACTTTGAAGATGATTTGTGTCCAGTGACAGTTTGATCAATGTTGAAATCGTTATGGCTTGTTTAAATGAGCATGGAACTGGGAACTGTCGAAGATGCAAAGTAGCAATTCATTATCGTTGATATAAATAAATAAAGCTTTATATAATCGTTTCCAGATATTCAATGGAAGCTTGAAATTTCTAATTGGTTTGATGCGAAGGACTTTCCAACATCAGTTCACCAAAAAGAAAACTTCGATGATAAGATACGCAAAAGGCACAAGAAGCTTAATCCTAAGCACTGAACTACATGAAACGAACAGGATCAGCATGGTCATGCAGGTGTGGTACAATCCTATTACCAGTCACAGTTACGGGTTGATCTTGTAAATATGGGGTTACCTATGCCTGCTCTTTTTGAGAAAAATAAATGAGTCTGAGCTCCGATATTTACCTTTGCATGCCATATTAAGCACCGACCGTGATCATTGCTTTCCAGAGTAATTTCATGCACCAGCTGTGTCTATCAACAAGGCCTCTTCCATAATTCCTTTAGGAATGAACAACTTCATTGTAATCAATATAAGCAATAATGTGTAGGTCATTCAATCACTCATGGGCTGAAAGATGACGTCCCACAGGCCCCTTAGTAAATATTTCATTAAGTAATTTTTAAATTGCAGGATACAGGTGGGTTTTTGTGATAAGAGAAAACCTACCACAACCCTCCCGACCACCAGTCATCCCTTTCCCCCTCTAAAATTCTCCATCTGCCCCTTTTTTATTGTTGACAAGCAAATACAACCCATCGCTTCGCTTATTGTGATGTGAAGGGGGGACAAAACAATGGGGGATGTTAAGGCGGGTAATGGGAAGGCATCATGAGGGGAAGGGGAGCCAATGTGAGGGGAAGGGGAGGAATTGTTTGGGGAAGGGGAGCCATTGTGAGGTGAAGGGGAGGTATTGTTAGAGGAAAGGAAGACAGCGTGAGAGGAAGGGAAGGCAGCGTGAGAGGAAGGGAAGACAGCGTGAGGGGAAAGGAAGACAGCGTGAGAGGAAGGGAAGGCAGCGTGAGGGGAAGGGGAGGTATTTTTAGAGGAAGGGAAGGCAGCGTGAGAGGAAGGCAAGGCAGCATGAGAGGAAGGGAAGGCAGCGTGAGGGGAAGGGGAGCCATTGTGAGGGGAAGGGGAGCCATTGTGAGGGGAAGGGGAGGCATTGTTAGAGGAAAGGAGGCAGCGTGAGGGGAAGGGAAGGCAGCGTGAGGGGAAGGGGAGGCAGCGTGAGGGGAAGGAGAGGCAGTGTGCGGGCAAGGAGAGGCAGTGTGAGGGGAAGGAGAGGCAGTGTGAAGAGAAGGTAAAGCAGCATGAGGGGAGGGGAAGGCAGCGTGAGGGGTGGGGAAGGGAAGTCGGCATGAGGGGAGGGGAAGGAAAGGACAATAAAACGTACCCAAACAGCAAAATTTTAGTTTTAACCGCTGGGTTCTACATAAAACCGAACAGGAGCATTTAAAACCCACACTTTATACCTGGAAAAGGTCTGGCTTCATGCATGCGTGCTCGCGAATGCAGCGACCTTTTCACCCCTCTGGTTTGCTCACTCCGAATCTGATTCATACATGCATACACGAATCTGATTCATACACTATGGCGAAGCGGTTTTGAATTCAAAAAACCGTTACTAAACTGGCAGTCATTAACAGCCCTCTCAACAGAGGGGGAGGGATTGGAGAGAGAGGGATAGGGGTGTGAGAGGGAGGAAGATGAGGGGTGTGAGAGAGATGGAAAGGGGTGGGAGAGGGGTGAGAGAGAGAGAGAGAGAGAGAGAGAGAGAGAGAGAGAGAGAGAGAGAGAGAGAGAGAGAGAGAGAGAGAGAGAGAGAGAGAGAGAGAGAGAGAGAGAGAGAGAGAGATAGATATATATGTATATATATATATATATATATATATATATATATATATATATATATATATATATATATATATATATATATATATAGATATATATATAGATATATATATAGATATATATATATATATAGATATAGATATAGATATAGATATATATATATATATATATATATATATATATATATATATATATATATATATATATGGAGATGAGAGAGATGAGAGAGAAGAGAGAGAAGAGAGAGAGAGAGAGAGAGAGAGAGAGAGAGAGAGAGAGAGAGAGAGAGAGAGAGAGAGAGAGAGAGAGAGAGAGAGAGAGAGAGAGAGAGAGAGAGAGAGAGAGAGAGAGAGAGAGAGAGAGAGAGATATATATATATATATATATATATATATATATATATATATATATATATATATATATATATATATATATATATGGAGATGGAGATGGAGATGGAGATAGACCGCCGGTTAGAGAGAGAGAGGTCACAGCGGGTGGGAGAGGGAGAGCGAGGGGTATGAGAGAGGGCGAGGGGTGGAAGGGCGTGTGAGAGAGAGGGTCAGGGGTTGGAGAGAGAGGGCAAGGGGTGTGAGAAAGAGGGTGATGGATGGGAGGGAGAGGTGTGGGAAAGAGAGGGATAGGGGTAGGAGAGGGAGAGAGAGACGGGTGTGAGCGAGAGGGAGACGGATAGAGAGGGAGAGGGTGAAAGAGGGGACAGGAGAGGATTAGGGTGGGGCGGGGGGTTCCAGCAGATGGGATGTCCAGTTTAAATTCCATCCGAGAGACGGCACACACATTGATGAATCACCCTGCCTGTGAAACACTGGGATGATAATTTATAGCTGGGTTGGGATTAATTCCCAGGCTGGACAGCTTAGAGTGAGTATATGTACCTCTCGGTTATCCTGCCATGATGTGTTTCATTGCGTTCTAACAACTGCAAACTTTTTTGTACTCATTGTAATCATCTCATTTATGTTGTCTTCCTCCCTCCAGAAATGTCACCATGGAGAACCGCCATTGAAGCTTGAAGAGGGCTCGAAAAGTGGCTTCGGTGAAGGCCCTGTCACACCTTGACGATTTAGGCAGCGTATGCTGACGTATGAAACATTTGTCTAAAACGCTGTCACACGTCGAATACATATGGATAAGTTTTGTATACGTTAAGAGCACGCTGGCATCCATCGTAGTACGCCGAGCTCGTTGACAAATTTTAACATGCTTGAAATTTTTCGACGTATGCCAGCGTATGATTCACACGTTCCGCATACGCTGGCCATTAGTTGTAGGCACGTTACGCGATCGTTGACACATGTCGACACACGTTACTTGTAAGTTACTCATAAGTCAAAACACGTCAAGGTAATGTTTAGCATACCCGAAACTTATTTCTAACGTATGAGTAACGTGTTGTAGGCACGTTACGCGATCGTTGACACACGTCGACACACGTTACTTGTAAGTTACTCATAAGTTGAAACACGTCGAGGTAATCTTTAACGTCGGTGTTCCAGACTCCATGATTTTTTTTTTGTTTTCTTCGGCATGACGGTGATGTTGACACTTCGATTTCTAGTGCGGTTATAATATAATACAATTAATAGGCTGCCGCTCAACGATTTAAATCATAACCGCACTAGAAATCGAAGTGTCAACATCACCGTCATACCAAAGAAAAAAAAAACCATGGAGTCTGGAACACTGACGGGTTCCTCCTGTGTGAACCCATTTTTATTTACCAATTCCCCGAAACGCTGCCAGTACGCCATTATCCAGTAGCTGTAAGTTAGTAACACGTTCAGTAAGTTCTGTGGTCGTCTGGAAGACGTCAAATACATCAACATACGTCAATGTGTGTTGGAGATACGTTACACATAGGTTCAAAGCACGTTACTCATAGGTTCAAAGCACGTTACTCATAGGTTAGAAATATTTCGGGTATGCTTGACATTACCTCGACGTGTTTCGACTTATGAGTAACTTACAAGTAACATGTGTCGACGTGTGTCAACGATCGCGTAACGTGTCTACAACTTATGGCCAGCGTATGCGGGACATGTGCGTCATACGCTGGCATACGTCGAAAAATTTTCAACATGCTGAAAATTTGTCGACGTACTCGGCATACTACGACGTATGCCAGCGTGCTTCAGCATGGTTCAGCATGTTCTTCATGTATACAAAACTTACCCAGACCGTATTCGACGTGTGCCAGCGTATTCGGCAAATTTTTCATACGTCGGCATATGCTGGCTAAAATGTCAAGGTGTGACAGCGGCTTGACACTTCGATGTCTAGTGCGGTTATGATTTGAACCTTAGAGCCGCAGCCTTTTAATACGCTACACCACGTGATCGTTGGCGATATGCTGCCGCACTATGCATAAGTTAGACTATCGTTGGGCATAGGCTGTGAACGCTGACAACACGCTCAGCATTCGTTGATATAAGTTATCTATATGTTATCGAAACGTTCTGTGTACATCACTAATACGTTATGCATGCATCCAACCTGTTATGAATACGTCCAAAACTGGAAAAAAAAACATCAATAGTTCAGTGTACGCCAGTGTTTTACATACATTTTGATACCTTGCCATACGCTGGCTAAAACGTCAAGGTGTGACCGGCTTGACACTTCAATGTCTAGTGCGGTTATGATTTGAACTGTAGAGCCGCAGCCTTTTAATAGGCTCCACCACGTGATCGTCGGCGATATGCTGCCGCACTATGCATAAGTTAGACTAACGTTGGGCATAGGCTGTGAACGCTGACAACACGCTCAGCATTCGTTGATATAAGTTATCTATATGTTATCGAAACATTCTGTGTACATTACTAATATGTTATGCATACATCCAACTCGTTATGAATACGTCCAAAACTGGAAAAAAAACATCAATAGTTCAGTGTACGCAAGCGTTTTACATACATTTTGATACCTTGCCATACGCTGGCTAAAACGTCAAGGTGTGACAGGGCCTTGAAGGAAGCACACCAACAAAATGGTTGATAAGGAATGGCTGGCTTTGCAAGCAATTATCGATCACCTATTGATCATATAAAAACCATGCACACGAATATGCCCAAGCGATGTCTGAATTGGACAAATGAACATGTTTTTTTAGCCTTCGAAGCTCCTGCTGAAGTCAATAAAGTAGTTTAAATTTTGAAATTCTGCTGAGATGAAGAGATTATTGAGGTTATGGCATGTGTAGAAATAAAATAAGCCATGAATGCTGGTGTCTCATTGTCTTTATAAGCATTGCAATGTATCCAGCTCTTCGTCGGTATGTTTATCAGACATTCAATAATATGAATGAGGAAAGTGAAGAAAAAAAGCTTTGTTGTTTAGAAATCATTGCAGCCTGCTCCACATCGAGAAATTGCTGAGCAAGCAAAAAATGGTGCTTAACACTCTTGCGAGTTGGCAGAGGGCTGACCAAGATGGCACGTCACCATCTTCGTACGGCTTATGTTGATCTTTTTTGTGACGAGCACCCCCTAAGTTATCTGCAAAACGGGTGTTTAAATTAATCTAAACACCTAATTTTCACTCTTGCACTACCTTGGAGTTCCCTAATGGACTGACACATACTGATATTTATTAGTATAGACGGGTGGCGGTTGCATTTATTTTATGGGTTGCGGTTGTAATACTAGTTGGAACATCAGTCTGTGAGCGGCATAAATGTCGATGCGACAGTATGATTAGATGGACACACTTGGACACCATGGTCTGTCGTGCTGTTTTAGTGCTGGTCAATCTTTCAGACATTCGACCTTAAACAATGTGGTCAAACGTGCCCTTTATGAGGCAGGGATACCATCTGTCCTGGAACCCCTTGGTGAAAACACCTGCCCAGATGGCTTGACTATTTTCCCATACAAGAATGGGAATAGCTTAACCAGAGATTGCACTTGTGTCGACACTTTCGCCAAATCACATGTTTATAATACAGCCTCAACGGCTGGAGCGGCTGCCACCAATGCGGAAGTTCTGAAACGCAATAAATACACCGGCCTCAGCCAAACTTATTTCTTCGAAGCAATTGCCATTGAAACAATGGGATTGTATGGCCAATTTACGTCCAAGATTATTCGTGATATCGGCAGAAGGCTCATTGCATCTACTGATGATATAAGGCAACTTATATAAGGAAACTGGTCTGGTTCAAGCAGCGACTGAGCTTGGCCATCCAGCGGTGAAACGCCATGAGTGTTCTGACTTTTGTGCGGAAACAAAATCCCTCATTAACACCATTTTAAAGTCTGTTTTTCAGGAGAGTGTGGGGGTTTTACTCACTTATTTTGTTTTAATTTTTAAAATATTTTTAAAAACTGCCATTTACTTGGTTGGAGTTGAAGTTTTTTTTTTTCTAAGTTCTTGAATACTTTTTAAACTTCAATACAATCATAATAAAACTACGTGTATTATGTGAATAATAATAAAAAAGAAATTGGTTTAGCTAATCCAGTCATCTTTTACTTCCATCATTTACAGAGGCTATCCATCAATGACAAATGGCATGCTCTGCTCCACTCATGTTAATCTGGTGGTGATGCACCCAGATGAAATGCACATGCGACAGAAGTGATGGCGAAAATGCTTGTAGGGTATACATCACCGGGCAGCTTCGATGTTTTTGAGGACTGACAAAATTAGTTGTTTTTTGGCATGGACATAGGTGATTGTAGCCCCAGTTATAAACACTCGTTTTAAAATCGAGATTTATACTTGTTCCCTTAACACAAGCCTTAGCATGATTGTGCTTATCAAAAAAAAAAAAATTGTACACATGATGGAGCCTTCATGGAAGAAAACAAAATGGAAAGGGGAAACATGAAGAGCAGAGTCGAAGTGAGAGTGAATTCGTGAAATCAAGGGGAGGGGTAGAAGGTCACATGTGGGTGAACAAGCTCCACACAAGCTGACTTCTGGTTTGGGGTCTGCTGCACATGGACACTTGATTGGCAGTTCCTCCTTCCATTCCATCAAAGCTAAGTTTTCTGGTCCAGGTCTGTCATGTTTTTCTGTTATATTTTCATCCCTGTGTTGCTGTTTGTGTTTTCATCCAATTTAACATCTTAAAACGTATGTTGTTGTGTGCCATATTGTCAAATCTGTGTCCGTGTAACTCAGGCCAAGTGTTCAGCTTGCTGAAGTGCAAATGATGTCCCTCCTCTGATGCCATGTGCCTCATTCTGCTTAATTTCTCCCAAGTATTGTCCCTTAAGCCTCCTCAACTTTATCCTATCCCCCCCCCACCACTCCTTGCTTCAAAAAGAAAAGAAACCTTTTTTTTTTTACTGGAAAACATGAACCTAATCTGCTTGTGCTTCCTGTACCTCAATCCTTATCCCTTCCCTTTTTCAGTATCTCCAAAATAAATCTTCATTGAATAAAACGCATGAGTTTAGGGAGTTAATCTCCAAAACATACTGTTAATTTGAACTACGAACAAGATGTCGTTTTGCAAGAAAAATGAGCTGTATTTTTAATCACTCAACAAGAGGTGAGAACACAACACAACAACACCAGAGGCCCGGAACTGCGCACGCCAGCCAGGCGTGGCCAGGACACATCACTTCCCTCACAACATGCATACCTCAATTCTGCCAATGCTTCATCCATTAAAAGTTTAAAAATATTTTTTAAAATGCTTCATCTATCTATAATTCCAGCAGTGTGTGTGTGTGTGGGTGTGTGTGGGTGTGTGTGGGTGTGTGTGGGTGTGTGTGTGTGTGTGTGTGTGTGTGTGTGTGTGTGTGTGTGTGTGTGTGTGTGTGTGTGTGTGTGTGTGTGTGTGTGTGTGTGTGTGTGTGTGTGTGTGTGTGTGTGTGACCGCTGTTTCTCGACAACCACTGATCCGATCTAATTGAAACTTGCCAGCTGTATTGCTGGGGACCTGAGGTTGTGCCTTTTCAAGGTTTGATATTAATCGGACAAGTGCTTCCCAAGTTATGGCCATTTATTTACCAAACCAATGACAAGACACGTTGCTGCGTAGGCGTGACCAATGGGGAAAGGGCGCCATTTAGTTACCGTGGCGTAGGAGTGGCAATGGTCAAATGGCAGCGAATGTCATGGCAAGCAAAGACAGGGAGGTAAACTTGATTTTAATTTGGATTTTAATTAACTCTGTGTGTGTCAGTATCACAGCAGTTGTTACTTCAATACAAGCGATAATTCGTGGAATGCATGTGAACATTCCATACGGGCACGCACCACTTCCGGATAGTGATGACTTAGTGTATTCTAATAATTTCTCGATTTCTTATGCACATTTATCGATAAACACAATGCCCCAATCCAGTTTTCGTTTAGGAGAGTGAAGGAACGGACTGTGTAGTTGTTTGAAAGTTTCTTTTTTTTTGCATGTATGGCCACGTACGTACGGCCACACACATACGGGCATGTACTAGTCTATAATTCCAGCAATGTGTGTTTTTTTTTTTTGCACGTACGGGCACGTCCTAGTTCCCCTAATTTCTCCATCAGTACCATGACACATGTTCTTCTTCATCACGATATATTCCTCTCATCTCTTCTTCCTCTCAAGGACGATTCTCCAAACCCGTCTCACTCCTAAATGCTTGGGAATCAACCCTCCTTCCATCCCTACAGCAACACTTTCCTTCGTGCCTTCATCAATCATTATTTCCACCCTTCCATGATGTCTGTCTTCATATACTGTATGCAGATTGAGAATCTTGAGAAGTCGAGTTTGCAGAGGTTGTCTTCTCACAGCAATCCATTCCCCCTCATTTTCTGCAAAATTGTCAAACCCATCTGTGTCAGTACCCTCCCCCACATCTCCTGCATTTCTGTCTGAGGTAGAATGACTGGGTCTGAAACCAAACTGATGATCTGATATCAGGTCATTGGACAAAAGCAAGGATGTAGTGTCAATTGCAATGATAGATTCAATGATATGTCTTGCAATTGGAAGCAGGCTAATAGGCCTGTAGTGAAGAGGATACATTTTTACAGCATGTTTGTGTATTGAAGTAATGTTGGCGAACTTTGAGACAGAGGGAAACTGACCTCGAGAGAATGATCGACTGAACAGAGCAGAAAGACGATGAGCAAGAGCAGCAGAGCAGGTTTTTAGAATACATGTGCTGATGCTGTCTGGGCCTATCATGGAATTGGAGTCGAGGTTTGCCAGAAATCTACACACCTTCTCAAGTGGGAAAGACGCAGTGTCCAAGAGCAATTGAGTGTAAGGGGGTTGGACATATATATGTGTAGGAGGAAGTAATAGGTTGGCCACACAAGATTTGGAAGCAAACATAGAATTGAGGCGTTCGGCCTTCTCACAAGCGGAGTCGCTGTGGTGTCATTTGAAGTGAGGGAAAGGATGGAAAGTGGGGCATACACCAGAGAAAGAATTGACAAGGTGTTACCAGGTCTTTGAAGAAGGAGACAGGCTAGAGAGTTCAACCTTGAGGTTATGCAGATATTGTTTTCGGGCTCTCCTGATAGCGGATACACCTGAGAGTGGCTTTCCTGAATGTGGACAAGTCTTTGGAGATATATAAAGATAACGTTCCCTCCATGCAATTTGAACCCAACAACATTCATATTCCAGAGCAAAATCATATATTGTAACCTTATGATGAGCAACACCAACGATGAAAACAATAATGGAGACCACTGGGACAAAAAAGCACAGAGAGAACAAAATTTACATTTGTACTTTTTGCTTGGACCAAGACAGTGAACAACTGAACATGTGTGTTTGTTCAGAATATTCCTTGTTTGAGTATACACAATCGAGACTCCTGAAAGAAGGAGATGACAGCACTGTGATAAGGAAAAGCATGATGACAGAGAGCAAAAAGCAATGCAATTATCGTGTGGCTGTGGGACAGCAGGAGGATCCACCATTTGGGTAAAAGAATAGGAGAGGAGAGAAGAGGTAAAGAAACACACCAACTGCAACTACAGTGCCTTCAAAAAGTATTTACACCCCTCGACTTTTGTCACATTTTGATGTGTGACAGCCTCAATTAAAAATGGATTAATGTCTTGCATCAGTAAGTTTTATTAAGTAAGGTATTTGAATGCTTCTTCAAGGAACAGCTTCTCAGCCACCGAGAGGACAATGAACTTCTCACTGATTGCCAGTATGGCTTTCACCATTCTCGCTCTACTGGTGATCTGCTACCCTTAATTACGGATCATTTCAACAGGGCATTTGAACTCAATGGTGAAGCTTGTTTATTTGCTTTGGATATCTCAAAAGCCTTTGATAAAATTTGGCACAAGGGTCTGCTCCACAAGCTTCAGTCGCATGGTGTCTCTAAAGTGATCCAATCAATCATTTCGGCTTTCTTTACAAATCGCAAGATGAAGGTGGTACTTGAATGTCAATCTTCTCCTACTTGCTCCATCAATTCTGGTGTTCTACAGGGCTCTATCCTTGGTCCCACTCTGTTCCTTATTTATATCAATGTTCTTCCTGATAATGTTCTTTCTCAACTCGTCATGCATGCTGATGACTCCTCACTTCACTGTACATCTGCTGATTCACTGAACACTCCTTGTCATGAGGTTGGAGTTTCACTGGACAATGATTTAGGGAATGTGTTGAAGTGGAGGCACGAATGTCTGGTCACCTTCCATGCAAAGAAAACTAAAATGTTCTCCATGTCTCGCTCCAGAAATAGGTCTTTCCCTGCTATGCACATGGGGTCTTCAACCTCAACAGAATCATCTGAGCAGAATCATCATATCTCCTCTAACCTCCGTTGGGATAAGTACATTTCTGGTATTGCGAAGAGTGCTTCCAAGCGAGTTGATTGTCTTTATTGAGTGCAGAAGTGTTTACTTAGAAATGCTGTTTTGTAGCTGTATAAGAGAACTAGATGTCCCTTCATGGAGTAATGTTGTCACTTTTGGGCTGGAGCACCAGCCTGCCAGTTGTCTTTACTTGATAGGCTCCAAAATTGCATAGTTAACCTGGTTGGTGCGGAGATGGGTTCAACTCTTCAACTGCTCTCTCACCGGCCAGTTGCTACTCTTAGTTTGTTCAGTTGCTACTCTTAGTTTGTTCAGTTGCTACTCTTAGTTTGTTCTACAGATATTTTCATTTCATTGCAAATGTTCTACTGGGATTTCTAACTTGGTTCTTCCTATATGAGTGTTTGGACGCAAGACTCGGTTTACCATCTCTGCACACCGATGTACGATAGCTGATCCAAAGTGCAGAATATCATGCTTTGTGTATAGTTTTATCCCTCGTGCTGTCTCGCTTTGGAATTCACGACCCCCAACTTGCTTCCCATTCTCCTATGATCTACCCAGCTTTAAGAGGAATGTCAATTCCTACTTCCAACATCTTTGAGGTTACATCGCATTTCACCTGTCTTCTGCTACTTCCTGTGTCTTGGATGTTTTCTTGTTATTTTTCTCTTTCTTTTATTTTGTATTGCTTTATCCTTATCTTTATCTAACCTTCCCTTAGCCCCTTACCTATAGTGGCTTTGTGCCTTGTTTGGGGTGATTTCCATTCAAAAACAATGTTCAAACCCTTTGCTATGACACGAAATTGAGCTCAGATGCATCCAATTTCCTTTGATCATCCCAGAAGTGGAGCGCAGCCCCGTAAGGGACAGTCGGACTCTGTTGAGCCACAAAGTATGGAGCACAGCCCCGTAAGGGACAGTCATACTCCGTTGAGCCACAAAGTAGTACTCCAAAGCTATCATATACCTTGTAGGCTGTAAGAAGTTCAGATTTACCAAGGAAGGATGTTTTAATAAAATTCATAGAAGTGCTGAGGTTTCACCAAACTCTGGTTTTCTCACACTCCTCTGAGGTCCAATGGAGCAGCTTGTTGCTGATTTCCCCTTCCCTGAAGATCAGCCGCCATCAGTCAATTGTGTTTTTACTGCCAGTGACATAATAATTGCCATGAAACTGGTTTTCTTTCCAGAAACTTCATCTTGCTCATACTATACACTGTTCCCCATGCTGGAACAGTGCAATAATAATACAAGCCCCAATAAGATGTGCCTCGATGAGGCAGGGCCACATCATCTGGACAGGGGTGAAACATCTACTTCATGTTGATAAGGGACAAGTAACTTGAAACACTCATTCAGGAATGCAAGTCCTTGGAATTCCCTTGGGCAAGCTGGCCCCAAATATTGAGGACACATTGTGTTTCAGAAGTCGACAATTGTAGATTGCTCAGCAACAGGCAAAATAAGCAGTGTCAGCTTCATCAGTATGCTATATAGCTGCACAATGTGGATTTTATAACACATGCCATAGCTGCCCGCAGAAAGTGAAGCATGGGAGCCACAAAAAGCTTTGTATGTGGCAGATGTTGTCTGTTGTTCAGAATACATGCGGCAATTACAAGTGCGGCATTTGGATTCTGGTCTCCAAAACAGTGAAGTATGCATGTATAATATATGCTGAAAGTATGTCCGAGAGGGATGCAGACTTGACACGAAGCCATCTAGCATGGGTTTGAATCCTGACCCAGCTAAAAACTGTCATCCCGTTGTTTCACAGGCAAAGTGATTCATCAATGTGTGTGTGTGCTGTCCCTCAGATGGACATTAAACTGTCTGAGTGCCTCTCCCCTCTACCATGTCTGAGTGCCTCTCCCCTCTACCATGTCTGAGTGCCTTTCCCCTCTGCAGCCATTAGGTGGTATACGCTAAATATCCCACTCTGTCCTTCGTGAAGAGTAGGTGAGCTATTGTTGACACCATGGCCATATTCCAAATTCCTGCTCCAACTATTGCTGGTGGAGGGATGGCAAACCGCACCCAACATAATCCTTGGTCAAAAAACTGCTTTGCAAGATCCATCACTTTGAAACAGAGCATGGTACCTCAGATATATATATATATATATATATATATATATATATATATATATATATATATATATATATATATATATATATATATATATATATATATATGTCACTGATCTCAGGCCTTGTAGCAGAACTCGTCATGCAAGCCTTTGAGGATTTCACCCCAATTGATGAGCACAGGCCCAAGTTATGGCCATGGTACGTAGATGATACATTTGTG
>NC_140965.1:111213998-111246498 GCF_056783735.1 Eptatretus burgeri | reverse complement strand
CCCCGTTACATTTGGCTTCCTCTTGCATTTCGGCAAAAGCTTCTTTATTTGCAAAATGCAAATCCAGGTTTGGTGAGGAAGGCTTTGTTAAAATGTTTTTTATTGATAATAAATGTAATTAATTATACTAATTTTCCATAATTAAACATCATTGATATGAAAACAGCAATTACCTCGCCACCGAAGTGGACAGAGGTTATGTTTTCGAACCTGTCTGTCTGTCTGTGAGCACAATATCTCAAAATGTTACAGACTGATTCAGATCAAACTTGGTGGACAGATTGGTTGTGTGATAAGGAATAATTGATTCAATATTGGTGAAGATTCAGATTCGATTTTGGTGATTTGTGAGATAGTGCCAAAAACGATATATATATATATATATATATATATATATATTTTTTTTTTTATATATGGTAAAGTTTACAGGACACAGTCACTGGGAGCTACAGGCTTATCCTTTATCCCGTATCAAATGATGATGATATTTCAAAACGTTTTGGACTTGTTTTGGACTTATTATGACAAAACTTTGTGGATGAGTTGGGTAGGTGACAAGAAAAAGCCGATTCGATTTTGCTTAAGATCCAGATGCGGATGCAGCCTATCATTGGGTTCCAAAATGTAAAATGTTCAGCCTGATGGAGGTTTGCGCTCTACCGAGTGCCATTCCAGTTATCGCTGTTACATCACTCAAGTGTTATTGCTTAAAACTTGGGAAGGGCTAAGATAAGAACCCGAGAGCAACTATGGTTGCTTGTTAAAAGGAATCGTACAAACTCTTTAAAACCCTCTTTGTTATTTTGCTCTTTGCTTTTCTTTTCACACTGTATTTAGCGATTATACTGTGGCATTTGGGAGTGTGATTAAGAAGTCACAAGTTTCCAATACTTGTGCGAGAGTGGAAGTAATGCTACAATATTGATATTTGGAGAAATGACTTCTTGAGCCATCGTACATCAAATGGGTGTGCATTAATAATGTAGAAGACGGAGGAGGTTTGTTGTATTTCTAGCTTTTAGACTTGTTTCAGATTGTGTTTCAAATTGAGGACAGGAAAATTATTTCTGGAGTTGACGCTCTGCACAGTGCCCAGTGTAATGCTTTGGCAAAATTCTTGCTGTACTGTATCTAATGGAAAATCCGATAGGCCAGAAAAATGTTCAGCTGTTCATTTGGTCAAACTACTCAAAGTTTTGAAAACAGTCCAAATTCCAGCATCGAAGAAAAACAATCATTTTCTGAAAGCATTACCTTCATCGCTAAAGGCCCGGTCACACCTTGACGTTTTAGCCAGCGATGGCAACGTATTAAAATGCATGGAAAACGCTGGCTTACGTTGAACTTTTGATGTTTTTTTTTAAAGATTCGGACGTATTCATAGCGACTTGGTCTTATGTATAACGCATTGGTAACGGACACAGAACGTTTCGTTGTGTTATAGATAACTTATACCAATGAATGCTGAACCTGTTGTCGGCCTACACAACCGATGCCCAACGATAGTCTAACTTAGGCATAGCGCGTTGCACGCATCGCCGACGATGTCGTGACGTAGCCTATTAAAAGGCTGACGCAAAACGATTCGAATCATAACTGCCGTAGAAATGGAAGTGTCAACATCGCGGTCACACCTTGGCGATCTTGCCAGCGTATGCCGACCTAAGAAAAATGTGTCTAAAACGTTGGGGCACGTCAAATACGGTATGAGTAAGTTTGGTATACGTGAGTACAACGCTAAAGTATGCTATCATACATCGTAGTAAGTAGAGTACGTCAAGAAATTTTAAACATGTTCAAAATTTTATGACGTACGCGGCGTATGACACACGTTCCGCATGCGATGGGGATAAGTTTTACACACGATATGTGGACGCTTACACACGTCCACAAACGCTACTTATAAGCTACTCATAAGTCGAAACACGTCGCGGTAATGTGTTTTTTACGCAAAACTTATTTCTAACTTATGTTTGACGTGCTTTGAACCAATTCCTCACGTAGTCCCAACACACATCGACGTATGTAGACGTATTCCAATGACGTCTTCCGGTCGACAAAAAAAAAAAAATTAACGTGTTTCTAGCTTACAACTGCCATATAAAGACGTGTTCCCAGCTGTTTTGGGAAATGGTATATAAAAATGCTGCTCATAAAAGGGGAACCCAACAGTGTTTTCGAGTCCTTTTTGAGTCGATGTCCATGTCAGCAGTAACAGTATCAGTATCAGTATTAGTATTAGTATTAGTAGTAGTTTGTTCATGTTGGCAGTAGTAGGTGAGTGTGAGGGGGAGGGTGTGGGTTATGATGGATCGTCCTTGCGTTTAACGATTTAACGATTTAAATGATAAACCAAACGATTTAAATGGCTGCATCTCCACTATTGAAAGTAGACGCTTGCGCTCAACAATTGGATTTTTTTTACACTCAACGACTTTTAAACGGTACCACTCAGCTATTTTCATTGTTTACAATGAACGATTTAAATTGCTGTCACTCGCCTTTGTTTTTTGACGCTGGGGTTTTGAAATTTGAAGCGTTTCTTCTGAACGTGTTAAAACGCTCAAACTCGACTATTTTAAATAGACGCTGCCGATGGACAATTGGAATCATAGCCAAGCTAGACATCGAAGTGTGAACATCCTCGTCATGCCGAAGAAAAGTTTGAAGAATGCTGCAAATAAGTGTCCTGGCCGTGGCCGTGGACGCTGACGCAAGGACGATCCATTATACCGACGTCTTTCAGCCTATGAGTAACTTAAAGTAACGTCTGTCGATGTGTGGCAACGATCGCGTAACGTGCCAACAACACGTTAATCATACATTAGAAATAAGTTTCGGATATGCTAAACATTACCACGGCGTGTCTCAACTTATGATTAACTTACAAGTAGCATGTGTTGACGTCTGTCAACGATCGCAGACCGTGCATACAACTTGTGGCCAGCGTAGCGGAACGTGTGAGTCATACGCCGGCATACGTCGTAAAATTTCAAGCATGAAAAAATTTGAGGACAACCAAAAGTACAACGTTTAAAGCCAACGTACAACGACGTATGGCAGTGTTTTTCAGCGTGCTGTCAATGTTATCAAAACTTACCCATAACGTATTCAACGTGTGCCAGCGTTTTAGAAAAAAAATTCAAAAATCGGCATACGTTGGCTAAAACGTCAAGGTGTGACCGGGCCTTAAGCACCTGTTAAGGCTTCCAGCTCTTTTTGAAATGCCAACAATCTCAGAAAGTGACAGGTTGAATAATTTCTGGTTATCGGCACATATTGACCGATTTAGCCATTTGGCATCTTTATATCACAAACAATGTGAATTATATTGAGATAAGGAACAGAAAAGCTATCGGAGGGTGATATGTAAGTTGTTCACCAAAATCTAGAAATAGAGAAATAAAATATATGACGATGATGAAGAATGATGTGGGCCTTACCGTTGCTTGAAAGGGCAACAGTATCATAAATTGTTTTACATTGATCAATTTAAGATCTGAATGGACAAGTAAAAAAATATTTAATTGTAAAAGCTTTTAATTTCAAAATTTTGGGAGGCTCATAATTTGGTCTTGGTATTCACGACCATTTATTTCTTGAATGCTAAAGATGTCGTCTTGGTCTTCACCATCATTCACTTCTTGGATGTTAAAGATGTCGTCTTGGTCTTCACTATCCTTCATTTCTTGGATGTTAAAGATGTTGTGTTGTTCTTCCCCATCCTTCATTTCTTGGATGTTAAAGATGTTGGCTTGGTCTTCACTATCCTTCATTTCTTGGATGCTAACGATGTTGGCTTGGTCTTCACTATCCTTCATTTCTTGGATGCTAACGATGTTGGGTTAGGCTTCACCATCCTTCATTTCTTGGATGTTAAAGATGTTGTGTTGTTCCTCCCCATCCTTCATTTCTTGGATGTTAAAGATGTTGGCTTGGTCTTCACTATCCTTCATTTCTTGGATGCTAAAGATGTTGGCTTGGTCTTCACTATCCTTCATTTCTTGGATGCTAACAATGTTGTGTTAGGCTTCACCATCCTTCATTTCTTGGATGTTAAAGATGTTATCTTGGTCTTCACTCTCCTTCATTTCTTGGATGTTAAAGATGTTGTTTTGTTCTTCAACATCCTTCATTTCTTGGATGCTAAAGATGTCGTCTTGTTCTTCACCATCATTCATTTCTTGGATTTTAAAGATGTTGGTTTGGTCTTCACCATCCTTCATTTCTTGGATGTGAAAGGTGTTGTGTTGTTCTTCCCCATCCTTCATTTCTTGGATGTTAAAGATGTCGTCTTGGTCTTCACTATCCTTCATTTCTTGGATGTTAAAGATGTTGTGTTGTTCTTCCCCATCCTTCATTTCTTGGATGTTAAAGATGTTGGCTTGGTCTTCACTATCCTTCATTTCTTGGATGCTAACGATGTTGGCTTGGTCTTCACTATCCTTCATTTCTTGGATGCTAATGATGTTGGGTTAGGCTTCACCATCCTTCATTTCTTGGATGTTAAAGATGTCGTCTTGGTCTTCACTATCCTTCATTTCTTGGATGCTAAAGATTTTGGCTTGGTCTTCACTATCCTTCATTTCTTGGATACTAATGATGTTGTGTTGAGCTTCACCATCCTTCATTTATTAGATGCTAAAGATGTTGTCTTGTTCTTCACCATCCTTCATTTCTTGGATGCTGAAGATGTTGGCTTGGTCTTCACCATCATTCACTTCTTGAATGTTAAAGATGTCGTCTTGGTCTTCACTATCCTTCATTTCTTGGATGTTAAAGATGTTGTGTTGTTCTTCCCCATCCTTCATTTATTGGATGTTAAAGATGTTGGCTTGGTCTTCACTATCCTTCATTTCTTGGATGCTAAAGATGTTGGCTTGGTCTTCACTATCCTTCATTTCTTGGATGCTAACGATGTTGTGTTAGGCTTCACCATCCTTCATTTCTTGGATGTTAAAGATGTTATCTTGGTCTTCACTCTCCTTCATTTCTTGGATGTTAAAGATGTTGTTTTGTTCTTCAACATCCTTCATTTCTTGGATGCTAAAGATGTCGTCTTGTTCTTCACCATCATTCATTTCTTGGATTTTAAAGATGTTGGTTTGGTCTTCACCATCCTTCATTTCTTGGATGCGAAAGGTGTTGTGTTGTTCTTCCCCATCCTTCATTTCTTGGATGTTAAAGATGTCGTCTTGGTCTTCACTATCCTTCATTTCTTGGATGCTAAAGATTTTGGCTTGGTCTTCACTATCCTTCATTTCTTGGATACTAAAGATGTTGTGTTGAGCTTCACCATCCTTCATTTATTAGATGCTAAAGATGTTGTCTTGTTCTTCACCATCCTTCATTTCTTTGATGCTGAAGATGTTGGCTTGGTCTTCACCTTCCCTTATTTCTTGGATGCTAAAGATGTTGTCTTGTTGTTCACCATCCTTCATTTCTTGGATGTTAAATATGTCGTCTTGGTCTTCACTATCCTTCATTTCTTGGATGTTAAAGATGTTGTGTTGTTCTTCCCCATCATTCATTTCTTGGATGTTAAAGATGTTATCTTGGTCTTCACAATCCTTCATTTCTTGGATGTTAAAGATGTTGTTTTGTTCTTCAACATCCTTCATTTCTTGGATGCTAAAGATGTTGTCTTGTTGTTCACCATCCTTCATTTCTTGGATGTTAAATATGTCGTCTTGGTCTTCACTATCCTTCATTTCTTGGATGTTAAAGATGTTGTGTTGTTCTTCCCCATCATTCATTTCTTGGATGTTAAAGATGTTATCTTGGTCTTCACAATCCTTCATTTCTTGGATGTTAAAGATGTTGGTTTGGTCTTCACCATCCTTCATTTCTTGGATGCGAAAGGTGTTGTGTTGTTCTTCCCCATCCTTCATTTCTTGGATGTTAAAGATGTCTTCTTGGTCTTCACTATCCTTCATTTCTTGGATACTAAAGATGTTGTGTTGAGCTTCACCATCCTTCATTTATTAGATGCTAAAGATGTTGTCTTGTTCTTCACCATCCTTCATTTCTTGGATACCAAAGATGTTGTGTTGAGCTTCACCATCCTTCATTTATTAGATGCAAAGATGTTGGCTTGGTCTTCACCTTCCCTTATTTCTTGGATGCTAAACATGTTGTCTTGTTGTTCACCATCCTTCATTTCTTGGATGTTAAATATGTTGTCTTGTTCTTCACCATCCTTCATTTCTTGGATGCTGAAGATGTTGGCTTGGTCTTCACCATCCTTCATTTCTTGGATGTTAAATATGTTGTCTTGGTCTTCACCATCCTTCATTTCTTGGATGTTAAATATGTTGTCTTGGTCTTCACCATCCTTCATTTCCTTAATGCTGAAGATGTTGGCTTGGTCTTCACCATCCTTCATTTCTTGGATGCTGAAGATGTTGGCTTGGTCTTCACCATCCTTCATTTCTTGGATGTTAAATATGTTGTCTTGGTCTTCACCATCCTTCATTTCTTTGATGCTGAAGATGTTGGCTTGGTCTTCACCATCCTTCATTTCTTGGATGCTGAAGATGTTGGCTTGGTCTTCACCATCCTTCATTTCTTGGTTGTTAAATATGTTGTCTTGGTCTTCACCATCCTTCATTTCTTTGATGCTGAAGATGTTGGCTTGGTCTTCACCATCCTTCATTTCTTGGATGCTGAAGATGTTGGCTTGGTCTTCACCATCCTTCATTTCTTGGATGTTAAATATGTTGTCTTGTTCTTCACCATCCTTCATTTCTTGGATGCTGAAGATGTTGGCTTGGTCTTCACCATCCTTCATTTCTTGGATGTTAAATATGTTGTCTTGGTCTTCACCATCCTTCATTTCTTTGATGCTGAAGATGTTGGCTTGGTCTTCACCATCCTTCATTTCTTGGATGCTGAAGATGTTGGCTTGGTCTTCACCATCCTTCATTTCTTGGATGTTAAATATGTTGTCTTGGTCTTCACCATCCTTCATTTCTTTGATGCTGAAGATGTTGGCTTGGTCTTCACCATCCTTCATTTCTTGGATGCTGAAGATGTTGGCTTGGTCTTCACCATCCTTCATTTCTTTGATGTTGAAGATGTTGGCTTGGTCTTCACCATCCTTCATTTCTTGGATGTCAAATATGTTGTCTTGGTCTTCACCATCCTTCATTTCTTTGATGCTGAAGATGTTGGCTTGGTCTTCACCATCCTTCATTTCTTGGATGCTGAAGATGTTGGCTTGGTCTTCACCATCCTTCATTTATTTGATGTTGAAGATGTTGTTTGTTTTCACAATCATTCATTTCCATTCCTGAGTTCATTTGGTATGCAATATATATGGGCTGATATCATGACATCATTACTTGTCCAGCAATCACTATGCAAGCACCCAAGCTCTTTGGGTTTATTCAGTAGCTTTTCAGACCAAGCTGTTTGTCAAATCAATCATCTCACCGACAACCTTTCAGGAGCAGCAAAGATCTAAGGGAATATCAATATAGACATTTCAAGCAACATATATATATATATATATATATATATATATATATATATATATATATATATATATATATATATATATATATATATATATATATATATATATATATATATAGTCAGCTCTCGGCAAACACAGACTGTTCAGGAATTACTTCCATTGCAAATGAAGTCACTCGTACATCTTCAGACTGGTTCCTTCACCATCTGCTCACTTTCCTAATGATAATTTGTTCTCGAATGTGTATTCACTTTGATATGTCATGTGTAGCTCATGCAGAAGGTATATTATTTTAACCTCTTATCTCTTTGAAGATGTGGTGGCTATCTGATGAAGCATTATTTCCATGTCAAGTTCTTTATGTTCCTCTCCTTAATCAGGATAATTCCATCATGGATGAGATGTTCTAAAAGAAAAAAAAAACAAGAAGAAAATGAAACTCACTTTGTATCACCGCTGATATCTGGCTGGAAATAAGTTGATCATTGATCCTTTTTGCTCCATTCATGATAATTTTCCTCACTGGTATTTTTGTGAATCCAATTCAACTTCTTTACCTGCCACCAAGATTGTCTGGCTGGATGAAAAGCTCCTCTGCCATCTGTGTAATGGCATTAGGCTATGGCTTCTCAAATGTTGCTTTACCAGCCCAGTAATTCACTCTCTCGACCTTTTTCGGGCTGCCACCTGACATCTTGGTCATCCTTCATTTCTTGGCCACTTACACAACTTCAATTTGTAAATGAGGTTTCCAAAGCTGACTCGACAAAAACAGACACGTAAAACTTTTTTCATGAAGATCTCAAAACATGCCCTCACAAAAAATAAGAAATCACATGTTTTCATTTTTAATTGTCATTTCACACAAAAATTATTGTTCTTCTGTTGATGCAATAAGGAAAATATACCATGAACTTCAATCAGCCTTTCAGTGTCGTCTGCTTATCAAATATGGTTTTTCACATTACTAAATGCTAGCGCGCAGCTAGCGTACAGGTGGTAAGGTAGCAGAATCACGGTTAGTGCTGGCTGTCTGATGTCATAGCAGCATGTTAACATGGCCCATACACATTATTGAATGTTTCCTGATGCAGCAAGTACACCTTGGCTTAGTCCTGCTTTCTGTTTCCATCAAGAGTTTCTCAACCTCCAAACAAGTCCCTTAACATAAAAGGATGTTTAAAATGAACGTTTCATGAGGTTAAGATAAATCTTTTTTTTTTTCCTTTCACTATTTTAATTGTCCCTTAAATTATTATTAAAATAAATTTAACTATTATTAATAATAAATTATTATTAAATTATTAAACACTATTTTTAGTCCCTTGAATTTAACATTTGGTAAACCTTTTGGAAACCCCTCGAACACAACCTTTCCAGTCCTTGCCCACAACTCCAAAGTGGATTCAAAAGCAAAATGGCTGCTGTACTTCTCAGCTGCAGGTATTCACAACCGAAGGTGCGCGATATTTTGATAATCCTCCGGTGCTCATAAGCACATAAAGCATTTTTACACATAAACTCGTCTGTGGAAACTGAAAATCTCATCCTGCAGTCTTTAAAGTGTGGATTTTACTTTTTTGGGCATCATAATCATTGGAATACTCGCAACAATCCTAACGCAGGGAGGTTTGAGCTTCACCACTTACTATCTGCTGATTATTGACCTGAAGGTTTAAACAAAAATAAAATTCCAACATGTGCAGGTTATTCATCCTCTACAACTTAATCTTGAGCCAATGAGAGATCATCTTCTGTTTCTCATAAGTCCCATGCACTTCTTTCCCCACCGATGAAACAGACGAGCAAACTCTATTGTCTGCAAGCACAAACTGACAGCCAGTGTCGTCTCATGTGACATTTTGTGTGTGCCTTTCCATGCCCTTTTTAGCAAAGTCTGTCTGATCCATTCAGCGTTCTCTGATGATGTTTGGATAATGAGAGATCTGTTGCCATTAAAAAGGTAAGATTTCTTCTCTGTCGGTGTTGGGCTGGGGTCCTCCTGTCATGTATCCTGTTTCTCTTTATTCGTGCATGCCCATAGGTGTGTGCCCATACGTGCGTGG
Organism: Eptatretus burgeri; assembly: GCF_056783735.1. Taxonomy (NCBI): domain Eukaryota; kingdom Metazoa; phylum Chordata; class Myxini; order Myxiniformes; family Myxinidae; genus Eptatretus; species Eptatretus burgeri. Next base: position 111,236,955 of record NC_140965.1, on the reverse strand, counting down.
CCGTACGTGCAAACTTAAAAAAAAAAAACTTTCAAACCACGTGCCAGAAGCAACAACCACACAGGCCGTTCCTTCATTCTCACGTGCATGTACGTGCAAAAAAAAAATTAAAAATTTCAAACCGCCAGCCAGAAACGACAACCACACAGGCCGTTCCTTCGCTCTCACGTTCTCACAACAACCACACTTCCACACACAGAGTTAATTAAAATCAAGTTCACCTCCCTGTCTTTTCTTGCCAAGACATTCGCTGCCAGAGAACCAGCATGGCCCGTGACATCATCGTCGGCCGGCCGCGCACCGGCCTATGCAGCCATACCTACGCAGCAATGTGTCATGTCATTGGTTGGTAAATAAATGGCCGCAGCAACATGTCATTTCATTGGTTGGTAAATAAATGCCCATAACTTGGCAAGCACTTGTCCGATTAATATCAAACCTTGAAAACACACATCCTCAGGTCCCCAGCAATATACCTGGCAAGTTTCAATTAGATCGGACCAGTGGTTGTCTTGAAAGAGCGGTCACACACACACACACACACACACACACACACACACACACACACACACACACACACACACACACACACACGCACACACACACACACATTGCTGGAATTATAGATAGATGACATCTGGAATTTGTTTCAAGTTCAGTAGGATGGTATCTTCATGTGCTGAATGCATAAGTAGGTAGTGAGAGAAAAATTTGTGAGGTTGATTGAAAATTCTTCCTGGAATATTGGAGTGCCTACACTTCGATGTTCAAGATGTCCATATCTTATCATTAAAAATTCAAACCGTAATAAAAAAATAATTAAGAAATACAATACAACAATGCGGTTTTTTGCAAGTGAAAGAAAACTTCTCAGTTTTATTTACTTCTTTTTCGTTTCCTGTGACACGTGACGTCACATTCCCTGCAAATGGCGTCGGCACGAGAAATAGCGCAGTATGTTGCTGGTTTATAGTCAAAGATACCAAGCCACCCACACATGTTGGACAAAGCTTCAGGATGACCTGTGGAAGGCAGTCACCATTGAGAAAAACGATTTGTGAGTGGAACAAAAAGTATATGGAGACTGATAGCATACTGCAGAAGAAGGGGGGCAGGTTCACCAATCACAAGTGGTGAGGGTGTTAAACACATTATGAGTTGTTTGAGCGTAGTCCCCATAAGTCCATTTGGATTCAGATCATGATCTTGAGCATAAAACAACGCAAATTTTTCTTTCACATTCAGCAAACCACATGGCTGTATGCCATTTCATATTTTTAATTATTATGGTTTGAATTTGGAATGGTAATTTGTGGACACCTTGTGTTACTTTACTCATCTGCGGGGAAAAAAACACTGTCTCTCTTTGAATCCGTTTGTCATAATAACTGCCACATCTGTATCCAGGTGAATAAACTATATGTCAAGCAGGGATAAAACTGTGATGTGAAATAAATTATTCAGAAAACATTTATGCTTTATTCCGCTGGGAGCAGAACTAATGCAGATTCTTATCTCAATGTGCTACAAATGTTGTTTTGAACTACTCCACTGAATCAAAGCAGACTGCTACTACCACATGAATAGATAATATGGACTAGAGAGCCAAATAATGAAGCAGGACATGAGAACACATGAGAATTTGAAAATGTCAACTCTTTATTTATTTATGTTATGCCAACTTTTTATTTATTTGTTGACCTTGAACACTGTGCACATACAGTGGTATACATGCACTACAATTCAAATACATCGAAGTATGACAGCAAGGAAAGATAAATTTCATCAAAATGCGATGTAAAGAGTCTATGGACTCTTAACTCTCAAACGACATTCTTATCATACATAGTCATGAGCAAGCTTTGCTTCATTAATGCTGTATCTCCCTGAGATATATTGATGCCCGATTGCCTTTGGAAGATTGATTGTACAGACTGAATGCTGGACGGAATTGTGCCCCCAAGTTCTCAATGTTGAATGTGTGCAGGTGTTCTCCAGTGGAACTATTATGTATGCTTAGACTGCCACACGAGCAGTCAATCCACAGACCAAGCACAGTGAAGGCTCCGAATGTAAGTGGGAGGGCGTCTCCAGCCAACCATGCACCCAATTGTCCACTCGGTTCACAAACAAGGCCACAAGAGCCAGGATACTGACCCACAGCATACACAGACTTATTTTCCAAGTAGCCTGAGCCTGTACTTATACCCACTGCCCAACCATGTTTTCTGATTTCTACTTCCCAATAATGCAAACCGACAGAGAAGCTCTGGTCTGCCAAACATGTTTCCAATGAGGTGCCTGGAAAAAGTAGAGAAAGCAGAAGTGAAGAATGGTCAATTTATTACAAAATGCAGAACCAAGGACATTTAGTGATGTAACTACAATGAAGTTTAGAATGTTGAAATTGCTTCTTTCTAAAATAAGTAGTTCCTGACAAAACTCAGAATGCAAGTTAAGAAACATCATCGATGAAAACCATGACAGTATTGTGGAATGTTGTACAAGCACCACTTCAATTGTTGCACAATTTGTACAAAATGTATAAAATACAGCTTTTAGTAGTCGTTTGATTCAGATGTTCTTGTTGTTGGTATGGAAAAACACACACCACAATGCTAAGAGTATGTCAGGTCATGTCTTGTCTGTCGTCTGACTGCAGATTTTCGGAGCATCACCCTGACATTTTGCCTTCATGACATTTCCTCTGCAGTTGTTGGCATCACAGAAAGATGGAATTTAACCAAGGTACTGTCAGATGATGGATTAGTATTTTGAAAATGTACTGTGGAGTCTTTAATAGCTATAAGCAAATGCTAAGGGATGGAACAACTGGCTCAATATCTCCTCTGAAGGATGGCATATATTATGATGTGAAGTTATGCCTGTATGATGTAAACCAGGGTGTTCATGTTACCTTTCCTTATTTAGATACATGATGGCATATTCTCCCAGCACAACACTAATATGTGCTTCCACCATCACTCAGATGATTCTGCATGCATCTGGTAAATGTCAAGCTGGAACGACAATTTGTAAGCTCTTCCCATTTATCATCAATTGAATATCCATGGTAAATGATCAACAGATAAGTATTCTCAAAATATTATCATTCAGCTCGTATTGTGAAACACAAACCGCATTTTATTCAATTTTCTTCCCGATAGCTATGTAATTGTGGCAATATGTGGAGGATGACTATTTGGCCATTTTAAAGGAAACATCACCGTCTCTTTCCTTGATAAAAAGAGAGGGCACAGTTTATACAACACTTGGTGACATCATCGTTAGAGTGTCCGCTCCGGCTCTGAGCAGTCGGTGATTTGAACCCTGACCAGTCATATGAAAGATTTTACAATGATGCTTGATACTTCCTTGCTTGACATCCACAATTTAAAAGATGATAGAGCATGGACAAACAACGATATAATGGTAACCATTGCACAAGCTTGATGGGCCTAATGGCCTCCTCCTGCAGTTTCTTGTAAGGGAACTCATTATTACGAGCGGAGTACTCGCCCTATGGGGGATCTTATTCCAAGCATGCACACGTTCTTCTGACATTTCTTATTTTGAATGGTGTATGGGCAACAAACAGCTGCCTCAATCACTCCTGAAAATAAAAATAACCTGGCCCAGGCAAAAATAGCATTCCTTTCCTGTAGTAATTCTCTGCAGATTACTGTAGTAGGTCCTGTTACTAACTATAGTTTATGAGAGTGCTACTCTCATATACTATAGTTCTAACTGTAACATTTTTGCCTGAAGGGGGAGAGGGGTGGGGGGGGTGCGGTACGCACATGGAGCAAAAACATGCGTGCTGCTTCTGTGCACATGTAATACATTGTGTTTATATGGATAATTCCAATTGCACTGGCCCATTGGCTGACACCAGAGGTCTAAAGCATAAGGCCTGAAGACTGAGGCCTATACGCACTGTCACCTTCACAAGGCCCATGACACATATCGGTTACAACCTTCCAACATTTGATGATCCTTCAAACAATTGCTTATGTTGATTTACAATGAACAGAAAACATAGAAGAAAAGAATGATGACTAAATATGGCACTTCCGTTAGGTTTAATAAGGTCTGTTTGGCTTACCAAAATGGCAGATGTATGATATTTATTTTCAGGTTATAATTGTGGGTGGCGTCAGGCCAGCTGTCCAACCAATGGCCATAGGGTAGACATCCATACATACAAACACTTGCTACATTATATATAGATTATAATTGTTATTATGAGGGTACCATTATCCTTCCAGGCTGTGGTACCCTATTTTTCTGTTCTGTTTCTTTTTATTGTTATTCTTCATCCCTTTTTTTTGGCTTTTTGCCATTTTTGGGGCTTTTTGGCTTTTTTCCCCCTTTTGGCTTTTTTTTTTTTTTTTGCTTGATTGTTTTTCTCAAAAAAAATTTTTTCAGCAACCGCTTGTCTGATTCACACAAAATTTTCAGGGTTGGAGTCCAACAAAGGATGTCACAGTAGTGGAACATGGAGAATATTTTATGATAATTATGACATCATAAGTCATGTGGTCTGACAGCCATCTTGGATTAAACAAAAAAAATTAAAATTATATCTCTGAAACCACTTATTGAAAATATTTGAAACATAGCACATCACATTCAACTGCCAATGGGGAATAAGGTCTTTGTAATGATGACATCATAGGTGAAGTGGTAGAGCAACCAAAATTGATTTTCTTGACATCCTTGTCCTAAAAATCTGAAACTTCATACATATAATATATGACCAAATAGAAATGAAACAAGTAGCGGGACATTCAAACTACACCACCCCCATGCCAAATAAATAAATAAATTCTCCAGCCCACAACATTACCGCCAGTGTGATCACTCCTTGGCTTTTTTCACAAGATCTTGGCTATTCATTGTTCACCTTGGCGTCTTGGTTTTCTAGAGGTTTTCTTGGTGTATAGGTTTTCTATTATCATCGCTTTTCCAAAACCTTGTGAATTCTTGGCTTTTTTCATTGGCTCACCTTGGCATTTATGAAAATGAGGAGTGGTCACACTGATTGCCACCATGCAGCACGTGGAGACAGAATTGGGAGGGAGCAGTGTACTTTTGAGGTATGTTCAAATGATAAATCAAAAATACCCATTATAGCCAAATCATTTGGTCACTGTCATGTCCAAATATCAGCTTCCTTGCTCAAAGGGTGCCTGAGATATTGCCAGGATAAGAAATAAAATAAATAAGTAATTTATCAATTAATTGATTAATCAAAAAATCAAACGTACAGTATTTGACAAAGCATATCTTCACTTTTGTCCCCAAATTCCAGCTTCCTAGCTCAAAGGATGGCTGAGATATTGCTCGGACAAACAAACAAACAAACAAGAAAACAAACAGAGTGAAAAATGAGTACTCCCTTTCTTCAGCGCCTGGTTATGTTGTCATGCATCGCCTGGATATGAAATTTAGAAGGAGCAGTGTAGAATTAATAAACTTATGATGTCATCCATCATGTGGTTTGGCAGCCATATTGTTGATTTTGTTTTTTAAGGAAAAAAAAAATCTTCTCCAGACCGCTTTTCAGATCGAAGGGAAACAACACACAAATTATCAACTAGTCAACTGAATAAATTTTGACAACGATAACGTCAGAAGTCACTTGATCTTGCAGCCATCTTGGATTTACCTTAAAACCTTCAAAAATCTTCTCCAGAACAGCTGGACAGATTAAGAGGGAAACTTCACAGACATGTTCCCCATGACTTGAGGATACCAGAGTGATAAAGAATAATTGATAGGTCATGTGGTTCAGTGGCCATATTGGATTGAAAAAATATTCAATAATGTTTTCTCTGGAACCGCTTCTCCGATCAAAGCAAAATTTATCAAACATCATCAAATGGGACACATGGAGTGGCAGCCATATTGGATAGAAAACCGAACCTTATCCGATCAAATCGAAACTTCACACACATGATCCTCCACCCAATCGTGGACAGAATACAGATTTTCAATGCCATAGGTCAGGTGATTTGACAGCCATGTGTGTTGGAAAACCCAAACTTTTAAAAACGATTTCCCCGAATCCGCTTTACGCATCTATGTGAAACACATTACATTACATGGAGCGAGGGTAGTGGATCATAACTACAATGTTTTTAATTCATTGCTACTGCCGTTTCTAAAATATGATTTTTTAATATTTAACCTTTATATTAAACGAATGTGGCTGCCAAGCCACATCACTGATGCGTCATTGTTAAATAAAATATATACAGCAAGGGTAGTGGATCATCACTGCAAAGTCCAGTATTGATTGGTTATTCAGCTTTAGAGAAATAATTATTTTATCATACCCAATAAATCATATCTTATATACTGTGTAGAGCTGTTTATGTCTGTGGGTGGGTGGGTCATAAGCGCCGCCCATTCTGCAGGCCACTCCTTCTCTCCTCTCCGCAAACGTCACAAGCACTGCCTTTTAGCTCGGGCACACCTTTCCCTCCAGCCGCCCAGAAATTGCGGCCTTATTTTTTGCTTCACACAGCTGTTTGTTTAGAGACCTCATGTACTTTTGAAGACTGAACAATGTGTCTTCTATCAGAAAATAAAGCTACCGTTTTGAGGAAATAAAGGTATAATTTGATTTCAACTCAAACGAGGCAATGTATGTTTTGTTTGCAATGATCGTGGCATTGGTCTAATATACACCACCCAATGAAGGTATGTGCTTGCTTGAGTGCTTAAACCACTTGGCGACCTCTCTACAAAAAACATGAAACTGAACACAAGCTATTATACTTCATAACTAACGGAGGGAGGGGAAGAGGTGGGAAGGGGAAGGGTTGGGGTGGGACGGGGAAGGGGAAGGAGTGGTGTGGGAGTCCGGAGGGACTGGGATGAGAGGGGGAAGGGATGGGGGCCGTGTCCAGAGGGACTGGGGTGGGAGGAGGCAGGGTAAGGGATGGGGTTGGAGAGTGCAGGGGAAGGGGTGGGGTGGGAGTCTGGTGGGATGGGAATGGGGTGGGGTGGGTGGTCAGAGGGACTCATGTGGGAGGAGGAAGGGGTGGGGTATGATTCTGGAGGGACGAGGGTGGGAGGAGAAAAGGGTGGGGTGGGAGGAGGCAGGTGATTATGAATAATTGATCGGTCACACAAATTGGTGGCTGTATTAGTGTGAAGTAAAAAATTAAATAATGTTTTCTCTGGATAAAGAGGATGTTATGAGTCAGATGTCCAATCTAAGCGAGGTTGTATCAAATCGGGCCTTCATGGTACCCGGCGATAACTGCTCACAGTTAAAAAGCACGCTTCGAGTTATTATTATTATTATTATTATTATTATTATTATTATTATTATTACCCTCACCGAAGGAGAGGGTATTGCATTTGGGTCCATTTGTTTGTCTGTCTGTCTGTCTGTCTGTTTGTTTGGCCGCACAGAACTTTTGTGTTTTTCTCTGCAACTGCTTGTGAGATTGAGACAAAATTGTCACTATTGGTGTGACTACTCATGTAGAATGTTTAAATGATAATTGTGATGTCATAGGTCACGTGGTGTGGCAGCCATATTGGAAAGACGGAAAAACTTTGGATCTATATCTCTGAAACCGTACCAAGGAAAAAATTGAATCTTGGCACATAGCAAGTACTCCTCATGGGGAATGACTGATTTTTTTTATGATGTCATAGGTGCCCTCGTTATGGCATCATAATTGCATATGTAGAACGCCACATCTGATCAATATCAAAATTTTTGAGAGGCATCTGGGGATAAATTGGTCCACAGAAAAAAATTAATGATGTCATACGTGTAAAGTGTAAAGTTTCACCTCACGTGATTCAGCAGCCATATTTTTTTTATTGTTTTTTTTTAAACCTTCAAAAATCATCTTCTCTGAAGTGGCTAAACAGTTTGAGGTGAAACTTTACACGTATCACCGCCTGTCCATGAGGAACAAAAGGTTCACGCATATGATATCATTGGTCACATGGTTTGGCAGCCGTATTGGATTTACCCTCAAACATCTAAAAAAATACACCACTCAAAAGAAGTCCTGGCAAGGGTCTGCAATCTCGTATTGCTATTTTTCTTGTTATTATTGAAATCTCTGCAACGATATAGCAATGGAGACTACTTTGCGGAAGGTGGCCCACAACTCTTTAACTTCTACTGCATGCGTGCACAAAATTGTCTTTATTAGCAACAATCTCAATTGAAGACCTTGGATAACATCTTTAACAAGAATAACAATATTGTGCTGCCTCCTGTGGTCGGTGAAATCTCAGTATTATGAAGTACAATTTTTTTCGTTTTGTGATCCACTATGTCTCTTGGAGCTTCCAACCAAGATGCACAGCTTTTACAGATCGAATTTTGACCTAATGAGGCATAATGGTCATCCTTGTCCTTCCTTCTTGAATATGCAGGATTTTAAATTATGCAGGAACTGAAAGACATACCTCATGTTCAAAAGGTTTGTGCAAAATGGATAAAAGAAAGCTCACGTAGGCAGAAAAAGGACCATAGTTCAAGCACAAATGAGATTTTTTTCGTTTCACTGCATGAGTTGAATAGTAATAGTTTGAGAATATCTATTTAACGAATGCATTTCTGATTTCATTTTGAAATTACTCAGCTGGTTGCATCATCAGTAGGGTGCAAGTATGTTGGTGCGATGCAATGGTCCTCGAAGATTATGAAATAATTAATAATTAGAAAAAAAATCTCAGTTCTTTCCACAAATAAATAATATATGCCAGCAGATGGGAGAGTGGGTAGAAAATGTTCTTGAAAGGTTGCCACAGACTTGGATGTAATGCCCTGTGCGCGAAGCAACAGGACAAGTTTGTTGTTGGGTCAGAACTGAACCTTGAATAGATAACTCAAAGGCAAGTGTACTCACTATTACAAGCTATACTTTCAGCCTCTTGTAAGAAATGAATGCATCCAAGTGAGTTGGCTCATCCCGAAATCTGTGTCGTCTTCGCTTGTTCAGCCAAGTGAATATAATTAAATTAAGATGCAGATTAATTCGTGGACACGATAAAGCCACAAAACAAAGGGAACAAGACAGAGCATTAAACAATGCAGGGTCTCGCCAGGGTGTTTGTTGAGGCAACCCCTTTCATGCAACAAGCCACACAGGGTGACCTCATTATAGAATAAAAACGGTTTTTAAAAATATAGTTTCGCATATGTACTTTAAATGCAAAACCATAATCCTATTTCATTGCTGTGCAAAGCTTCATACATTCATTTAATTAAAAAAAAAAAACCTTAGAATGAACGATATAGATTAGAGGAGTAGTTTGGGTGTGGACAAAAACAACTTCAGGAATGAATGTGGCTAACATGACATGGTCCACAATAAAAATATAAAATCAATTTGTGGTTAAATAAGATAACTATGTCATACATGAGGGCACTATATTAAAGTTGATCGTCATAGGGAAAAACACACGCACACACACATACACATACATACACATACACACACATATACAAACACATACGCAAACACATGTACACACATACATACACTTACACACACATACACACACATACACACATACACACATACACATACACATACACACACACACACACACACACACACACACACATACACACATACACACACACACATATACACACATGCACACACTTACACACATACTCACACATACACAGATATACAAACACATACACACACACACACATATACAAACACATACACAAACACATATACACACATACTCACACATACACACACACAAACACATACGCACATACTCACACAAACACATACACAAACACATACACACATACTCACACATTCACACACACACACATATACAAACACATACACCAACACATATACACACATGCATACACTTACACACATACACACACATACACACACACACACACACATACACACACACACATATACACACATACACACACAGATACACACACACATACACACACACACACACACACACACACACACACACACACATACACACATACACACATACACACACATATACACATACACACACACATACACATACACATACACATATGGGCGTCGATTGGTGGGGGACGGGGGGGACATGTCCCCCCCACTTTTTTCAAGGGGGGCGGACAACATATCGATCCCCCCCCCCACTTTTTTCATTGAACGTAAGTTACGTAACACAAAACGAGCTGCTCCAGTACAAACAGGCCGAGATGCTCCTGAAATACAAGAATAAATTTTTTAATCTCTATTAAAGTTTTATTGGTCTATTATAGTTGGTCTATTATAGTTCTATTAAAGATGATAGGTTAACAATTCAACATTGAGAATCCGTGCTACCCAAGCCATGGTCTCCCACCGGCCAAGCGTCCATAGCGACGTCGCTTTTTGATTCTTCGATGTCGGCTCTTCCTATCATTGCGAAGCAGAATTCGCCAAGCGTTGGATTGTTCACCCACTAACAGGGAACGTGACGTGGACATTTTGAGGTATGTTGGGACGTTTTCGGACTTTGTATCATCATTTTATGAGTGTCCAAAGAAATCGCGGCTTCATGGCCCGCAGCACCATGCCTCGGATAGTGTTAGGCCGCAACGGCTCGGGGCCCCTTTAGCGACCAAAATAGTTTATTTCACCTTTCTAACTTATATCGCCGGATGCCTGATATTATTACCTGCACGATGATGTGTGTGTTTAATTTTTGTGACTTTGCACCATCGAGTTATAAGCCAATAAAAGATTTCGCGGCCTGGTATGCTGATTGAGATGGTGGAGCTTGTGCAGGATGACGCGGTTCCACTCTACCGGCTCGCACGAACGAAAAGATATTTTGTAATTCTGTTTTCATATTTCGCAGTCGATAACAGTGGCCTAAATCCCAACGTTGAAAACCGGGTGAAAATCGAAGGAAAGTGGGTATTTTGGCGACTAAATTAGCTTTGAATACTTGGGGAACATAAAATAAAATGCGCTGATTCACTCGCTTTTGCGGCGGTTAATGTAAATATTTTTTTCATCGGTACATGGACTTCGGGGAGGTATAGATCTACAAAACGAGAGGTATCATTCGGTCGTCGGACTTATGAGGATTAAATTATAGATTTTAAAAGGTAGCTGTTGAAAAATATGCAAAATTCACCTAAGCGGTTCGGACAAACGAACGGAAAATTATTTTTGAATTATGTTCTCGGATTATACAGTATCTATAGGGTAGTAATGAGATTGCCTCGAAAATCCGATTAAAAAACCCTTAGGCTTAGTAGCTTAGGCGCGGCTTGCAATTTTTACGAGGAAAAATAACGTTCCGGAAGGAATTACACACACACACACACACACACACACACACACACACACACACACACACACACACACACACACACACACACACACACACACACACACACACACACACACACACACACACCTGGAGGCAGCGCGACACGATACACATTTACACAGAGAATTTGCGTCTGCCCCCCCCTCCCCCCACCTCCCCAAGACCACCGGCAAAGATAAAAACACCCCTACACATCAAATGGGGTTCATGTTGATCCCATGCAGCAAGTCTGGATGTAATCAACCCACAACTGTAGGAGGAGTAGCATGACACACACACACACACACACACACACACACACACACACACACACACACACACACACGGATACTTTGAGACCTGGTCGGTCTCTGTTCCATCTCGTGAAACCAACACATGTGTGGAGATCACGACCAACAACAGCAACTTTCACATACATACACACAGACATGCACACATGCAGACAGGTAGACAGAGTTGGAAACTTTGAAACCTTGGAGGGCTGTGTTCCACCTTAAGTGTCCTGTTGTGATGTTGCCTCTGTATGGTCATAAGTATGGTTGGTGGACCGTGGTGCCCCTTAGAATTTGGAAACATCAGTGCACCACAAAGCCCCCTTGGCTGGCCAAGTATTTTTGACAAACTGGACATTGAACAGCACGCTGCTGCTTGCCAGTGGGTTTTTGGCATTCCAAAGGCACTTATGTCTCTTCATGTCACTTTCTCTTCTGAAGGTTTGCAGGTTTGACACTGAACATAGTTTAATAGCTGGTCATCTGTTTGCTGCTGTTGCTGTTATCGACTGAGTTCTCACTCTCATGCTGTGTGGTACGTGGAAGGCCACCTTGCCATTGATGTTGTTGCTTTGTCCTACCACTTGTCCTCTGTGATCACCTCCCTCCACCACTTTCATGGTCCACCTCGTGGGAGAGGCTGGGATAACCAACCGAATATCTCAAAACAAACACACAAACACACTTTCTCCCTTTCAGCCAAGGATAAAATGGGAATTATATAAAGATTAGCAGAACATACACACCTGCTTCATCTGCCAAATTGATGAAAACGTTGGCGGACACCTTCAAGCCTTTATCTTTCAAAGTACTAACTGTGATATGTTCTGGGTCTGAAAAACAACAGGAGACAAATTTTTTTTTTTTAATTCAGAAAGACAATATGCATAATCTTGCGTTTCTCTCTTTTAAATCTTTTATCTTGGCCTTTGCATCCTTCTGTCAAGGTTAAACAAGTATTTGTGGGGTTTTTGTTTGTTTTTTTTCAATCCATTTCCTTCACAGTGAATATTCATCCTGAACGACATTCAGAACACATATACGAATTTCATTTTTCCTTTTCCATTTTGGGAAATCTATGGGTGTCTGCATTGCAATTCTATCTGAATTCTATCTCGAATGAAACTACCTGCATTGAATTCAGTGCAATGTCACAAGTAACCAAACCATAAATAAACAGCATTTTTCTGACAATATTAACTGTCATCTGCAAAGGGCGGAGGATTTGCAGTCCTCTGCCCATCAAAGGGCAGAGGAGCTCCTTGTGAGCCAACGGCCATCCATATCTAGTGCCCAACTGTGTCTGCGGACGTCCTCCTGCAGTTGGGTTACTTTTTTATTAGGAGGTTGGTGGCAGGATTTGTACTCCGGCCAGCGTAAAAACCTTTATTCCGCAAAACACAAAAACGCAAAAAAATCTGAAAACCGACTCCGTTGGAGTACCTCCTGTGCAGCTTCCCTTCGCAGGGCAGCTCACCGGATGACGGGATTGGGGCAAAGCCTTCGGGACCCCCAATCTTTGATGATAGAAGGGAAACCACGGGGTAACATCCCTGGGTCAGATTGTGGGAGGGTGTGTCAGAGTGGTGCTGAGGTGTCGTCCACCAGACGGCGGTCTCCTTGGGTTAACCTTAGGTGGTCCCTTCAGGTGGGTGCCTGGAATGTCCTATCCCTAAGAGAGGATGATCACCTGTCTCTGTTATCATCTGAGCTCAAGCGTTTGGACATCGGGATTGCAGCTCTCTCTGAGGTTCGGAGACTGGATTGCGGCGAGATAATGGTGGGTGGTTACACCTACTATTGGTCTGGTCGCTCTGATGGTTACCATACTCAAGGAGTTGCTGTAGCTGTGTCCAATAAGCTGACCCCAATGATAATTGAGGTAACACCGGTCAACGAGCGTATTATGAGATTAAGGATTCGTCACTCCTTAGGTGTCATTTCCCTGGTCTCTGTTTATGCTCCGACTGAGGCGAGTGATCTCACCGTGAAAGATGCATTCTACGCCACGCTCGAGTCTGTGGTTGATCAGTGCCCCAGACGAGATACACTTCTGGTCTTGGGGGATTTCAATGCATCGACTGGAACTGATAGGGATGGTTTTGAGATCTGTGTTGGTCCCCATGGGTCAGGGACTATGAACCAGAATAGCACTAAGTTCCTTGACTTTGCAAGAAGTCATGGACTTAGGGTGGCTGGTTCATGGTTTCAGCACCCACAAGCTCATCGCTGTACTTGGTATTCCAACGCTGGCGGTGCGGCAAAGGAGATTGACCATGTCCTCATTGACGGTCGCTGCAGGATGATCCAGAACTGCAGGGTCTACCGTAGTGCTCAGTTCCTCAATACTGACCACAGGCTTTTTGTAGCAACTCTAAAGCTGCACCTTAAATCCTGGAGAATGGTACCATCCCAGCCGAGGCTGGATGTTGGCAAGCTCAGGGATGAAAGAGTAGCTGAGGAGTTTGCGAACAGGCTGAGTGGACACTTGGGGGGTCTGGCTGCTTTGGGGGGTCCTGAAGAGTTGTGGAGTGCCTTCAAGACCACCGTCCTTGATGTTGCCGGTGGATGTCTTGGAACTCACCGCACGGCAAAGAAGAATTTTGTCTCTCAAGGGACACTGGATACCATTGACCAGAGTCGCAGGGCCAGGCTGAATGGCAGAGCTGAGCTGTTCAGGGAGCTGAGGCGTAAAACTGTACTTGCACTGAGGGTGGACAAGGAGGCCTATGTGTGAGGAATCTGTGAGGGGGTAGAGCATCACCTGTGGACAGGTGATTCTCGTCCCGCTTACAGGGGAATTCGCGCATTGTGTTCATCCAAGCCCATCCCTCGGAGCACTGCAGTTAGAGCAGAGAGTGGTAGGCTCTTGACAGAGGAGTCTGAAGTGAAGGCCCGCTGGGCCGGTTACTTTGAGCGGTTGTACCAGGCTGATCCCCCAGCTGTCGAGTTGGTCGTCAAGGGTGTTACAATCCCTGTTGCTGACCCACGAATCAACTGTGGTCTGCCTTCACTTGTGGAAACACGGGCTGCGGTGAACCGGTTGAAATGGGGCAAAGTTCTAGGGATCTGTGGCATCCATGCTGAACTTCTCAAGGCTGGTGGAAATGCTGTAACTCGTATCGTTGCATGCAGTTTTGTGCTCTGGCTGGAACACAGGCATCATCCCAACTGATTGGAAGAGGGGCCTTGTTGTTCCTCTCTGGAAAGGGAAGGGTGATCGCCAAGGCAGCAACAACTACCGAGGGGTGACGCTGCTCTCAGTGCCGGGCAAGGTCTTTGCTCTGATAATTATTGATAGGGTTCGCCACCATCTGCTTGAGCACCAGCGTCCAGAGCAGTCAGGCTTTACACCAAAGAGGTCAACGATTGACCGTATCCTTGCTCTTTGTGTCCTCACCGAACGCAGACGAGAGTTTCGGCAGGGGCTGCTTGCAGCCTATGTTGATCTCTGTAAAGCGTTCGATTCAGTGAATCGGGATGTCCTCTGGAGGATTCTTGGTCTTCGTAGGGTGCCACCAAAACTGATCGATCTGATGTCTGAACTCTACTCTGGTACTGAGAATGCTGTGAAGTGTGGTGGTACCATCTCTGACTTATTTCCAGTTGTTACTGGAGTTCGTCAGGGGTGTGTACTGGCCCCCACACTTTTCAGCACTTGTATGGACTGGATTTTAGGGAGGATGTCGGAGAGATCAAGCTGCAGTGCATCGTTTGGGAATATCAAGATCTCAGACCTTGATTTTACAGATGATGCAGTCATCTTTGCAGAGACTTTAGATATCCTTTTGGGGGCCCTCGAGGTGCTGAATGAGGATTCGGAGCCACTGGGATTACGGGTTTCTTGGGTCAAAACTAAGATCCAGGCTTTCGATGACATCTTGGATGCTGCTGTCCTGTCTGTGTCTGTTTGTGGTGAGGATGTTGAGGTCGTGAAGAGATTCACTTACCTTTGCAGTGATATTCATGTCTCTGCTGGCTGTGAGTCAGAGGTCAATAGACGTCTGGGTCAGGCCTGGGGAGTCATGGATTCACTGGATCATGGGGTGTGGCGCTGCCAGTACCTGTGCGGGAGGACGAAAGTCCGAGTCTTCAGGTCCTTCGTACTTCCAGTCTTGCTCTATGGATGCAAGACTTGGACTCTGACCAAGGATCTGAGATGGAGACTTAATTCCTTTGGTACCAGGTCTCTTCGGAGAATCCTTGGCTATCGCTGGTCAGATTTTGTGTCCAACGAGCGGTTGCTGAGAGAGACTCGGATGAGGTTTGTTACCTGCATAGTCCGTGAGCGTCAGTTGCGGCTGTATGGACATGTGGCTCGTTTTCATGACGCTGATCCTGCTCACCAAATTCTCTCAGTGGGGGAGTCTCGTGAGTGGAAGAGGCCAGTGGGCCGACCACGTGCCTCGTGGTTGCAGCAGGTTGACCGTCATCTCAAGGAGATGGGGATGGGCCTGGCATCTGCCTGGGGGATGGCCATACGGAGGCCCCTGGAGTACCAGCGGAAAGTGGATGCAGCGACGTGCTGTTCTGGCACATGCTCCCACACCTGACCTGACCTGATCTGCAAAGATGAACTGATTAGAAGGTAGAAGGTGGCCTCAAAGGTCAGAGTCCGTGATAGATTTTCTTTCCCAGGATAACTTGAGAACGGCTGAAGTGTTCTTTGTCAGACCTGGTACAAGTATGTATCGTGACTCATACTGTAGTAAATATTGATTAGATGATGTGCTCATGAGTTCAAATCCCACTCTGCTGTTGAATTAATACCAGGTGGGGTTGACTCTGCCTGTCATCCTTCCGAGGTCGGCAAAATGAGTGCCAGCTTGCTCGTATACCGTGTCAGAGTGGCGACCCATCCAGGATTGTACCCCCGCGCCATGGAGACTGCTTAAGCAGCACCGACACTCTGCACACAGTTTGGTCCCACTGGATGGATGGATCCACTCAATTGGCACTTTTTGCCTTTGCCAGCAGAAGTGATGTGGATCTTCCAAGAAGCCTCTCCAGCATTATGCAGTCACTTACATACCGGTGTGCAATATCCTGATATACATATATATATATATATATATATATATATATATATATATATATATATATATATATGTGTATGTATATATATATATATATATATATATATATATATATATATATATATATATATATATATATATATATATATATATATATATATATATATATATATATATATATATATATCTTCTCTTGTTCCTTTATCTGCTGATATTTTAAACAATTTTTTGTGATTTATTTTCTGGGATTCGATTTGTAAAATATATCAAAACCTTGTATCATTCAATTCTAAATATGTGCTGAATCACAAAAAGGCTTTATGCCTCATCTTGGCTCCGTTTACTTCCTTCTCCTCCCAACCTTTCTTTTTGTTTTCTCTCTCTTCTCTTCCCCCAAACTCTCATGTTTCTCTCCTTCTCTCCTCTTTCTGTCATGGTAATCATGTAACCATATCCCTTTACCTTCCTTTTGTTGATCACTTGTGATTCTTCACAATCATCAATGCACCACTGTATACTCGCTGCAGAGTTTCGGTGCTGCCAAAGCTGTATTTTGGTTATGGTTATGCAGGGCGATTTGCCTTTGCCCTCCCAGTAGTTATTCGGGTCAGCAATTTGTAATTTGTTCAGGGTGCCAGCGTGAACACGTTTACTATCCACAAAATACCGTTGTATCTTTAACGTCTACCAGTTACCGGTGTCGGTAGATGGGTTCCTCGGCTTAACGTCTGTCTGAAGGACAGTACACATGACACACAATGTTGTCTCGTCCGTCCTGCGAAACACTAGGTTGACATTTTATAGTTGGGTCGAGATTCGAAGTAAGGCGAGCCAACTCAAAGGAGTGTGTGCATACCTGTTGGATATCCTGCTCAACCCCACTTGTGATTAGGTGCATCATTATTTACCTGGTAGAATATTTCGAAGGTTTCTGCAAACTGCCAGGAGCCAGGGTTCTTGGTAGTGATTCAAAAGCATCGGTAGTTGTGGAAGTTCAACCTTCTCTAAGAAGGCTGTACTCCTTCTGAAAAACGAGAAATGAATTGTGAATTTTTTTTTTTAATAAAAGACAAAACGTTGTTAGGGGGGAGGGATGGAAGGGGTTACCAAAAAAAAAATGGAGGCGTGACATGGGGATTTTGAGGGAGGGTTATCGAGTGGGGGAAAAATAGGTAAAGGTCATGAAGGGTAAAAAAAAAACAACCCCAAAAACAATGAATTAACATTCTCAAGCATTGGTATCTCCATGATGATATTATCTGCTCATTTTATTGTGCCCTGCTGCAGAACATGTGCCATAGTTGTTAAGTGCACATGCAAATTGTATTGATCACCATGTGTGACAAGGTGACTTCTCCATTAAAAATTCTTCAACCATTTCTTCCACAAAATTCAAGAAGAACATGAGATAATTCTATGTCATAATAACATCGTGTCATTGTGCCACTAAGCCTGATGTTGGCTTCGTGGCTAAAGTGGCTGCGTTAACATCTTAGGATCTTGAGTTTGAGCCCCTGTTTTTTTCCACATTGAAATAACACCAGGTCTGGTGTATAATAATAGAAATAATAATAACACCAGGTTGGGGTGAGGGACTCGGTCTGTTGTCCTTTCGAGGTCAGCAAAATTGCTTCCAGCTTACTGGTAACAGGGGTGTTGCATCAGCGGCACAGCCACGGTTCCAGAAAATGATGCAACCAGCAGCCACATGCTACATACGAAACAACAACTGTACCGCTTGTTCACAAATATATGCAAGAAAATGAAACTAATTCACACCCAGGGAGAGGCCATTTGGCCCATTACGCCAATGATAGCAAAATACTCCGGATTTACGGCACAACTCAATAATCACAAAATTTATTGACAACCAAGGTAGGGACATATCGGACATGAATTGGGATTGGTCGAGGAAAGAGTAATTACAAATAAGGGAGAAAATGATTTTTTTGTAAGGATGGGGCCATGTAATTATCTCCAATGCACAAGGGGGTAGGGAATTAAACTCAGAGAATTGAAATTGATGAATGGAAGGGAAGGGGAAAAGATAGGAAAACAAAGGAAGAGTGAGAGCATGTGTGAGGGTTGTGGAGAGAAGGGAATAATGATTGAAAGGGAGTATGAGTAAAGGGGGAAGGGAGGGAAGGAGCATGTGTGAGCCATATAGGAGCGAGGGGGTGGATAGGGTTGGTCTCCTTAGGCCTACCCCTTTTTCACGAAGGCTCTGGATCCTTTGACCATACTACGGGCAGTTGGATCTTGCATATAAACCTGTTCAGTTGGCAGAAAAGGTCAAGTTTGGGGCGACGTTGTGTTGCCAGACATCAAAACCGATGGAAAAAAAGGAAGAAGCCTCCAGTTTTCTGCTTCCTAGCTTAAAATCAATGACGAGGAGAATGGATCCGTCCGGATAATCAACCTTAAATTATGGAAGCTATCTCGAAATACAAGGATTGAAGGACACACTTTGCTTACTAGTGAGGATTTACAAAGAACGGTAAAATTATTGACTCTGACACATTCCTCTTGGTGAAAATTTTAAGCTGGAAAACTGAAAATCAAAATATCTTCCGCTTCTTTCTTTTGCCATCCCTTTGTACACACAACAACACAATGCCACCTGACCTTGACATATTTCTGCCAACCATTTAGGTTTCTGCACATGATCCAGAACAGGTAAATTCCACACACCCACTGACTGAGCCGTGCCATGAAATATCCTTGTCCATTCACTCTGCCCTTTTATCATAATTGCAATGCACATTAAGTTCACCTAGCAATGTGGTTTTGTATCATAACTATGATACCTCGTTTCAACTATTAACATATCAAACGTGTTGTAATGACGTATCAATGATTTGAGGTGGGTGACAGTTTTCAGGCATTTTTTTTCATTCCTGCATTTCTCTCTATTTTAGCATCACTGAGTGATAAATTAAACAATTTTATAATGTTCTCTATCCTCCACTGCCTTCCATAATTCTGATATTGATCCAGTCACATACATCTCATGAGGCACCTTCCACGATCTGGTGTCGATGAGAATGAATGCTATTATACAGTTCCCATTGGTTTGTACAATGTTATTTATTTTGTTGCCTTCAGACTTATTTCAGACTTCAGCCTTCAGATGCCTAATTTGTTCATGGGACCGGCGATAGCTCGCCTACTCTTCGCGAAGGACACCGTGGGATTTTTGACATCCACCAATGATTGCTGACAGTCAGGATGCCCGTTTGGCTTCCATCTGAGGGATGGTGCATCATTGATGAATCACACTGCCTGTGAATCACAGGGATGACAGTTCATTGCTGGGTCAGGATTTAAACCCTGACAAGACAGCTTCGAGGCGAGTGTGCGTTCCTCTCGTACCTCTCGGCCATCCTGTCAGCCCCATCCAATGTACTCATAGGTTTGTTGTTATTTCTGAAAGGAGTAAATGCATATAATTAAATAACTCACAATGGTAGAGGTCCCTGCATTTTCTGCAAAACAAAGGCCGGAAAAAAAAAAAAAACATTAATCACTTGTGTCATCCAGAAATATTCAAGAATCATTCAAAAATAGTTTCAGCATTATTTATATTATCATGCACCAGTTCGTAACTAATGAAAGATTTGTCACAAAAGTCTCCAAATTTCATTACACACCTTCGAAGAAAAGATGTGAAGCAGCATCTGGACTTTTTGACATGTTGCAGTCTGCGGATTATGTCCACAAGGTGCAGAGTCTGATGCTTAATTAGACAGAAAGAGTAATTAGCACAGATGTTCTGAGAGAACACTAACTACCTTCTTTACATGGAGAAGAAAAACATCATGGTTAATAAATGCACAAGTATACGTATAAGGCAATGGTGTTAGCAATCTGTCACAGATAATTGAACAACCGCAAGAGCTCGAATCTCTCTGTGCGATGAGCAACGACTGCGATTAGTTACAGCTAGGTGCCATTAAATTTGCATCTCGTCTTATTTTTGTTTTCTATATGAAGGATACCCAATTGTCCATCGCCGATATTAAGGAGGGAAAGTATGTTGTATCCATGTATGTTGTATGTTTCATCTACTTCTCCAAGATTTGACCTGGAATTTGAATTTTTTTCAAGGATCAATGAAATGAGGGCACCCTGAAGTTGTGCATGTGCAAGTTTCATTTGATTCCATTAAGTTTTGAAGAAAAAAAAAAAAACTTTTTTACACCCAACTTGGCATTTCCTTCCATTGAGGGGAGGGGAGTACAATTGGAATTATCCGAGCTATATAACCACGATGTATCGGAGATGCACATAAACAGTCCGCATGTTGTTGTTTTTTTCATATACGTAAGCCGGTTTACAGTATTTTTATTTTGGGGAGTGATCGAGGCAGTGGTCTATTGCCTATACGCCACCCAAATAAAGGAATGTGTCAGAAGAACATGTTGTATGCTTGGAACAAGATCGCCCAAGATCGCGTGTACTCTGCCAGCAACGATAGAGTAATGTAAGATGAGTGGCTTAGTGGTGAAATGGCTAAAGCCTTGTTGTGTTGCCTTCACTGGTGTGGATATGTTTCCTTTGGCAGCTCAGAAATCTCGCCTGGAGAGCAGACGGGGCGCCACTGCATCTATTTCCCCATAAAAACACTGTTGTGGCACCCGGATAACCTGCACAAGGTCATGAGACTTCCACCACCATAAAGTCGGTCACCAATTGTAAGTTATCCAAGTGTGATAGGAAAACTACAATGCATGCATTAGATAATCACAACACTACTCTTTCTTTGCTTCCATAAACTCTCATGACTTCTGGCCATGTTGCTCTACCTGACTCATTTAATAAAAATTGCTCTTCCATAATTAATGTAAGTTACTGATTCTGATAATTTGCTGTGTTGATGTTTTTATAGTTTCTTTCTAAGCTACTTTATATGGAAGTAATTGTTTCTTTACACTGGTCTGTGTACCAATGACTGGCAGGTGGAACTTTACATGAGTTGTGATTAACTCATTAAGAAGAGGTTGCAAGTGGAGGAGCAAGCATCCCCAAGTGATGTGCAAGTACTTATGGAAAGAGATCTCTCCAGGGCATTACCATGGACCGTTATCCAAAAGAGTTAGTGTGAAATAATCACATGGATTTTCACAAGTTTATACCAACATCGTAGAGACAGTGAGACAGAGAGACAGAGAGACAGAGACAGTTGTTTTCCAAAATGACTTCATTAGCGGAGCTAATGAATTGGTTAATACAAAACTTGCAAAGAGAAAAGACTTGATCAATTCTGCAGAGAGATAGCATGGGCTGGACTGGTTGTCTCGGTTCAATAGCAAGGCATCTTAAACTTTGTAATTCTCTGAAGGTAGCCAGTGACACTTATCAGGCTGGTATTACTTAGGTCAGAGACTCTAGACACCAGTCAAACTCAAATCCCATGTTTTGATGATCAAGACTCAATTTGAGACTCTGGAGACTGAAGACTCGACAAGATGTGGGACTCAAATCTTTAGACTCCAGTCATTTAAACCTTTCATTCATGCAAGTAACATGTCTGAAAATCCTGCTCTGCTTCTCTTACACATGCTCTTACTGGATTCAACATGGATAAAGATATTAGGTCTGTTGATTGATTCAACAGACCTTTTATGTTTTCACCCTATCATTTGCTTTCGGTCATATTTCATCTGCTTGGAAGACAGCCAAAGTCTCTGTATTACAAAAACATGGTGCAAAAACAGATCATCTGAACAACAGACATATTATAAGGTCATAAAATCCATCATCACAGTTGACACCAAATCCTTCCTTTCTTCCAATGTCCTCATCTCAGATCATCAGTTTGGATTCAGACCTGGTCCCTCTACTCTTGACATGCAACTTCTGCTCTCCCAACAATGGATGGAGGCTCTCGTTGTCAGAAATGATGAGAGGCCCTCTCTGCTGACATGTCTCATGAATTTGATGCAATCTGGCATCCAGCATTGCCCTCAAAACTCTGCCTCTGGCATCCAAGGCCAACTCCACACATTGCTTACTGATTCCTCTTGTCTCACAGTAATTGCATGGCTCTCAATCGGATCCTCTCATCTCCTCTCCCTGTCAAGGCTGGAGTCCTACAAAGCAATATTCTAGGCCCTATCATATTCCTAATATCCATCAACCATCAACCGTTAAACAAAAGTTGCTCAATAAAAGCCTCTATGACTGGAAAATCTTCTTTATCTATTTGCTGATGACTCTACCCTTTGCCTAAACACCCCTCATCCTTTGGAAAGGCAGGCAGCAGCCTTTTCTCTTTCTACTGACCTTGATAAAACCAGA
>NC_140965.1:111196498-111208998 GCF_056783735.1 Eptatretus burgeri | reverse complement strand
TTGGCACACATGAAGCCTTAACTACTTACGAGGCCTTCCTCCACAGATTCCTGGGGTCCTGCTCTCCGCTCTGTGCTGGTGGTTATGCTTCTCACCTTTCTCAGATTGACGCTGTGGAAACGAAGGTCACCAAAGCCATTGTTGTAACAGTGAAGCTGAGTCTCTGGGCCTATCGCTTTGTCATCACAGACAGGTCAGTGGTCTCTTTGTCTTCTTCCACCTCCTTTCTGGTCTTGCACAGTCTTCTCCATGCTTTGTCCACCTCCGAACCCCCCATACCTCCTTTCCTCCCAGGTTTTTGCAGGGTGCACATTGTCTGCTAGGAAACCTTTTCTGATGAAACATCCAAAATCAAGACTCACTGATAACCTCAACACATTCTTTCCTCTTTTTTTTTTTATCACCGATGGAACCAATTTCCTCAGTCTGTTCAATGACATTATTCTTCTGGAGCGTCGGCACAGTTGTTCACCACCATCTCAGGTCATCGCCTGTCTATACGCATGATCTTTTCTGACCTCATTAACCCTCCCGAAGAAATTCTCCAAAATTACCTGTTCACAAGCTGTTTGCTTAAATGACAGCAGTTGTTTGCATGTGAGAATGCTCAAGATTGATAACAGATTCATTGCCATTTTGACTATTATTTAAACTCGCAACTATAGCATGAGAGACCTGCATCACCTAATGGTGGTCATAGTTTCTTATGATGTTAAGCTATTTTGATGTTCTTATTTTCACACATAACTACACAACAATGTTCCACAACACATGTTACTGTTGGTCACCATCTTGGAATTACCCAAAATTATTTGACCAGCTTGAACCATGCATCATTTATGTACATTGTATCATTATTCAAGATTTTGGAAGTAGCACTAATATACTTGTGTGTTTAACAATTCAAAGTCCATGTCAACCATAAGTGATGACTCGAATACACAGGGCTATATCTTATAATTAACATAATACTGAAACAGTCCACATTTTACAAATAAATTGTGTTTTTTCAAACACACAAACAAATTCAATTTGTTTGTGTGTTTGTCTGTCTGTCTGGCTGTGAGCAGGATATCTCAAAAGGTTAGCGATTAATTTAGGCATAACTCGGTTAACAAGTTGGGTGCATGACATGGATGAATTGCTTAGATTTTTGTGAAGATCCGGGTGCGGTTCCGAAATTTTTTCAAGTCCTTCCACAAATCTCGGAAGAAGTGTGTGTCTATCCTCAGGAGAGCCAGGAAACAACATCTTTCTCATCTCAAATCTGAACTCTCAAACCTCACTCACTCCTCCAAATCCTGGTGGCATCAAGTTAAGTCTGTTTCTGGTGTATGTTCACCCTCTATCCCTTCCCTTACCTCAAATGGCTGCACAGCTGACACTGCACATGAAAAGGCTGAAAGCGTAAATTCTGTGTTTGCGTCTAAATCTTTTGTCCCAGACCAATCGCTTTCTGTACCAACCTGACCAAATCACACCCAGCTGTTCTTGTACTCTGTCTCCTTTTCTCCCGACAAGGTGGAGAGCTTGCTGTCAAACCTCGACTCAGATTCTGCAACCCATCCAGACAGCATCAGTCCACATGTCCTAAAAACATGCTCTGCTCCTCATGCTAACCCACTCTCTCTGTTCTATTCAACATCCCATTTGCTAAAGGTCATCTGCCATCTGCTTGGAAATCAGCAAACATGACTGCTCTGCATAAAAAAGGTGCAAAAACCGATCCTTGCAACGACAGACAAATCAGCAAAGTTATGGAATCCATCATCGCTTCTGACATCAAATCCTTCATCTTCTCCAATGACTTGATTTCCAACCATCAATTTGGATTTAGACCAGGTCACTTTACCCTGGACATGCTGCTCCTGCTTTCCCAAGAATGGATGGAGGTCATCAATGCCAGACGTGAGATCCCAGCCATCTCCCGAGACGTATCACGTTCTTTCGATATGGTCTGGCACCTCACCCTGCTCACCAAACTCACTTCCTCTGGTATCCAAGGCAATCTCCACTCTTGGATCGCAGACTTTCTCTCCTGTCACAGTCAACGTGTGGCCCTCAATGAAATTCTCTGATCACCTCTTCCTGTCCAGGCTGGAGATCCACAAGGCAGTGTTCTGGGCTTTTTCTGGTTTTCTTCAATGATCTCTCCGACTCTTTGCAAAATACTCTTTGTCTCTTTTCTGATGACTCCACCCTCTGCGGTACAATCTCTCATCATTCAAATTGACAAGCAGCAGCCTCTTCCCTCTCTGCAGATCTGGATAAAATCACAAGCTGGTCCAACACGTGGAACATGTCTTTCAACCCTGACAAATCACACACTCACGATGTCTCTTAAAAAAGGACTGCATGGGAACCCTCCCCCCCCATCTACTTTCTCCACAATCTTCTTGAAGAAGTCCTTTCATTCAAGCTTTTGGATGTCACTGTCTGCCACGATCTTTCCTGGAAAAGCCAACTTCCAAGCTGGCCTCCAAAAGCCAGTTGCCGACTGGGCATCCTCCTTTGTGCAAAGCCCTTCCTTGGCACACCTGAGCTCCTGACCACATACAAAGTTTTTATCCGCAGCATGATGATGGAGTTCTGTTCTTCGCTCTAAGCTGGTGCTCCTGCTTCACACTTTTTTGTGGAAACCACATCACACTCTGGAAACCAAGGCATTTAGAATCATTGGTATCTCCAGGTCAGGTCAGATTACACCTGTGGCTTGCTACAGGTACCATGTACACCTGTACTAACCTGTTTCATGGTTGGGTTCTCGGCAACTAAACCATCTCCCCCACTAAGTTTCTTGGTGAAGAGGGTGCATGGTATGGGCACCCAGCAGGATTAAAAACAAAAACTGTCAAAGGGCGGAGGAGCTCCTTGTGAGCCAACAGCCATCCATATCTAGTACCCAACTGTGTCTGTGCACATCCTCCTGCAGTTGGGTTACTTTTTTTATTCGGAGGTTGTTGGCAGGAATTTCACTCTGGCCACCGTAAAGCAATTCATCCTGCAAAACATACCAAAAGCAAAAATAAATCTAAAAACCCACTCCATGGTGGTACCTCCTATACAGCTTCCCTTCGCAGGGCAGCTCACCGGATGACGGGATTGGGGAAAAGCCTTCAGGACCCCCACTCTTTGCTGATAGGAGGGAAATCACGGGGTAACCTTCCAGGGTCATCGGTAGTATTTTGCGGTAGTGTTTTGGGGCGGTGCTGAGGTGTCATCCACCAGACGGTGATCTCCTTGGGTTATGCTGAGGCGGTCCCTTCGGGTGGGTGCCTGGAATGTCCCATCCCTAAGAGAGGATGATCACCTGACTCTGTTATCATCTGAGCTAAAACGTTTGGACATCGGTATTGCAACACTCACTGAGGATCGGAGATCGCATTGCAGCGAGATCATGGCGGCTGGTTACACCTACTATTGGATTGGTAACTCTGATGGATAGCAAGCCCAAGGAGTTGCTGTTGCTGTGTCGAATGCACTGACTCCAATGATAATTGAGGTAACACCGGTCAATGAGCGTATTATGAGATGAAGGATTCGTCACTCCTTAGGTGTCATTTCACTGGTCTCTGTTTATGCTCCGACTGAGGCGAGTGATCTCACCGTGAAGGACGCATTCTATGCCACGCTCGAATCTGTGATTGATCAGTGCCCCAGGCGAGATACTCTTCTAGTCTTGGGGGAATTCAATGCACCAATTGTAACTGATAGGGATGGTTATGAGACATGTGGTGGTCCCCATGGGTCTGGAACTGGGAACTAGAATTGCACCAAGTTCCTTGACTTTGCAAGAAGTCATGGACTTAGGGTGGCTGGTTCATGGTTTCAGCACAGGCTCATCGCTGGACTTGGTATTCCAATGCTGGTGGTGTACCAAAGGAGATTGACCAAGTGCTCGTTGATGGTCGCAGAGTATAATCAGAACTGCAGGGTCTACCTGAGTACTTAGTTTCTCAATACTGACCACAGTCTTGTAGCAACTCTGAAGTTGCAGCTTAAGTCATGGAGGCTGGATGTTGGGATGCTCAAGCATGAGAGGGTAGCTGAGGAGATTGCGAACAGACTGAGTGGATATTGGGGGGGTCTGGGTGCTTTGGGGGATCTTAAAGAGTTGGGGAGTGCCTTCAAGACCACCGACCTTAATGTTGCCGGGAGATGTCTTGTAACTCATCATCGGGCGAAGAAGAATTTTGTCTCTCAAG
This sequence comes from Eptatretus burgeri, assembly GCF_056783735.1. Taxonomy (NCBI): domain Eukaryota; kingdom Metazoa; phylum Chordata; class Myxini; order Myxiniformes; family Myxinidae; genus Eptatretus; species Eptatretus burgeri. The sequence continues at coordinate 111,204,793 of NC_140965.1, read as the reverse complement.
GGACACTGGATACCATTGTCCAGAGTCACAGGGCCAGGCTGAATGGCAGAGCTGAGCTGTTCAGGGAGCTGAGGCATAAAACTGCACGTGCAATGCAGGTGGGCAAGGAGGCCTATGTGCCAGGAATCTCTGAGGGGGTCGAGCTTCACCTGTGGTCAAGAGATTCTCGTCCTGCTTACAGGGGAATTCGCGCATTGCATTCCTCTAAGCCCTCCCTCGGTGTACTGCAATTAGAGCAGAGGGTGGTTGGCTCTTGACAAAGGAATCTGAAGTGTAGGCCTGCTAGGCCAGTTACTTTGAGTGGCTGTGCCAAGCTGATCCACCAGCTGTCAAATTGGCTGTCAGGGGTGTTACTCTCCGAATCGCTGACCCTCCAATCAACTGTGGTCCACCTTCGTTTGTGGAAACATTGACTGCGGTGAACCGGTTAAAATGGGGTAAAGCTCCTCGGGTTTGTTGCATCCATGCTGAACTTCTCAAGGCTGGTGTAAATGCTGTACTCATGTCATTGCTTGCACTTTTCTGCTCTGTCTGGAACACAGACATCATCCCAACTGACTGGAAGAGGGACCTTGTTGTCCCTCTCTGGAAAGGAAAGGGTGATCGCCAAGACTGCAACAACTACTGAGGTGTGACGCTGCTCTCAGTACCGGGCAAGGTCTTTGCTCGGATAATTATTGAGAGGGTTCGCTACCATCTGCTTGAGCACCAGCGTCCAGAGCAGTCAGGCTTTACACCAATGAGGTCAACCATTGACCATATCCTTGCTCTTTGGGGGCTGCTTGCAGCTTATGTTGATCTCTGTAAAGCACTTGATTTAGTGAATCGGGATGCCCTCTGGAGGATTCTTGGTCTTCGTAGGGTTCCACAAAAACTGATTGATCTGATGTCTGAACTCTTCTCTGGTACTGAGAGTGCTGTCAGATGTGGTGGTACCATCTCTGACTTATTTCCATTTGTTAATGGAGTTCGTCAGGGGTGTGCACTGGCCCACACACTTTTTAGCAGTTCTACGGACTGGATTCTGGGGAGGATGTCTGAGAGATCAAGCTGTGGTGCATTGTTTGGGAATGTCAAGGACTCTGACCTTGATTTCATTGATGATGCAGTCATCTTTGCGGAGACTCCAGATATCATTTTGGGGTCCGTCGAGGTGCTGAATGAGGAGTCTGAGCCACTGGGATTACGGATTTCCTGAGTCAAAAACCAACATCCAGGTTTCAAAGACATCTTGCATGCTGCTATCCTGTCTGTATCTATTTGTGGCAAGGATGTTGAGGTCATGGAGAGATTCACTTTCCTTGGCAGTGATATTCATGTCTCTGCTGGCTGTGAGCCAGAGGTCAACAAACGTCTTTGTCGGGCATGGGGAGTCACGGCTTCATTGGATTAAGGGGTGTGGTGCTGCCAGTACCTGTTTGGGAGGGTGAATATCCGAGTCTTCAGGTCCTTGGTGCTTCCATTCTTGCTCTACAGATGTGAGACTTGGACTCTGACCAGGGATCTGAGACAGAGACCTCATTCCTTTGGTACCATGTCTCTTCAGAGAATCCTTGGCAATTGCTCATCGGACTTTGTGTCCAACGAGTGATTGCTGAGAGAGACTCAAATGAGATTTGTTACCTGCATCGTCTGTGAGTGTCAGCTGCGGCTGTATAGTCACATGGCTCATTTTCCTGACGCCGATACTGCTCACCAGATTCTCTCAGTTATGGAGTCTCGTGAGTGGAGGAGGCCAAAGAGCCATCCAGGTGTCTCGTGGTTGCAGCAGGTGGATCAGCATCTCAAGGAGATGGAGATGGGCCAGGCATCTGCCTGGGGGGATGGCCAGATGGAGCCCCTTGGAATACCAGCGGAAAGTGGACGCAGCAACGCGCTGCTCCGGCACATGCTCCCCATGCATAACCTGACCTGACCTGGTATCTCCCGTGATGAACCTGAGTCTTTGGGTCTCTCACTCTCTCACTGCAGGCAGGTCGGTGGTCTTTCTGTCTTCTACTATCTCCTCTCCAGCCTCACCCCCACCTGCTCTGTCTGGGATATGTCCTCCACCCCCCCCACACCATATTTCTGCAGGACACTCAAGGTCTGCCAGCAATCCCCTTCTCTTGTACCTACCAAAATCAAGAATCACTGCTCACCTTCACTCTTTCATGCCTCTTTTTTCCACACCTCTGGAACAAACTACCACCTTCTCTTCAATCCCACTCTTCTCTCCAGGTCTTCTAAACAGCTGTTCAACACCATCTCTTATTTCCCCCATCCAAAACCATGATCTTTTCGACCCCCATTAATCCACCCCAAGCCCACCTACTTCAAATTCCCTGCTTTCTTTCCTATAAGTCCCTGTGGTGTCCATCTTGTTTATCCCTTGTACCCTGCCCCCATCTCCCTGTCTTCCACAAATCTCCTCATGCTTCTCTTCCCCACTGTTTTGTACATCCCTCTCCCACCCGTCTTGTCTCCTGCTCCATTTGTTATATGTTCTGTGTGTTCGCTCTCATACAAGCCTCAATATTGTATACAAAAAAAGAAGTCATAATTCACAATTGAGAGATCGGGCCAAATACTATATATTGCAGGATATCTCAAAATGTTCTGGATGGATTTTGACAAAACTTGATGGATGAGTTAGGTATGTGACAAGAACAAGTCGATTAGAGTTTGGTTCAAGTCCAGATGCAGTTCAGGCCTATGAGTGAGAGACAAAATGTAAACTGTTCATCCTGGCAGAGGTATGCGCTCTACCGAGTGCCAATCCAGTTGACAAATAAATCATGTTGGAGTTAAACTCAGAATCAGTACTAAAATTTCATCCCATGAGAAAAACAGAACCAAATATAAAATAAGATAAATAACTCGTTATCAATGAACAGAAATTTAAGATCAAAGGGAAATGACATGAAGAAGGCAAAACTAATTGTGTGTTTAGTCGTGTTCATGTGAGAATCAAAGTACAATCTGATTTTTTTTTTAAGGAATTGTTATTGACATTTTGGTGTGGAGCAGTATAATTATGCAACTTTAAGGTGCATTTTAAACCTCGATAAAGGTGAAATCATCATGGTTTTCCTGCAGCAGCACCAACTCGGTGACATCAGATGCCATCCCGAGCACCTGCTTGGTCACAATAATCTCCTGTGTCTGTAACTTGGCAGCAAGGTCCTTCTCAACCTCATCAACCTCATTGGTGGCTTTCTCCTCAACCTGCGCCAGAAGTTCCGTCAACCTGGCGATTCTCGTAGAGATGAGCTCTCTTGCTTCCTTACACATATCCTGGGCAAGGAAATGGCAAATTAAAAGTTGTTAAAATGAATTTGGCTTCACAATAATTTGTTATTAAAAAGACTGAAGAATAAGAACATTATACTGCACTGCATGACTGGCAATTTAATAGGAAGAAACAATAATATAACGATTCAGCAAAAAAAAAGGACATCATGAGGATGTACGTTACTGATCCCTCAAATTAAAACATGACAGAGAAAGTTAAAATGCCTAGGACCAAATCAAATGCCTAATTTTGAAGGACACAGACACATGCACATGCACAAGCACACGCACACACACACACGCACACACATTTTATTGATATATACTCCTTTCAAGTTGTTTGTTTTTAAATGACATTGTGTAAATATATGCGTGTATATATATATATATATATATATATATATATATATATATATATATATATATATGAAGACCACAAGGGGAAAACCAGAGATGTCACTTTTTATAAATTTCAGGGTTATTGCACCTGCCAATAGTTGGCAACATAAGGTTTCCTCTCGCAATATTACTTTAACAAATAACCAGGGGTGTCACATAATTTATATGGTATAAAATTTAGCCGTGCAATGAAAAAACAAGTGTTGTCAAAGCTGAACAAGTAGAAACCCAGAGTTGTCAGTACTTTACTCCTGGTTATCTCCCTTTCATTCATGTTAATTGTTCTACCATAATATTCGGAGTTGAGAAACGAAAAAAATGAAAGGTTGTAAAACTTTCACAGCATAAACTCTGAGCACTACAATGGCCTATTTGTTTATATCATGGGCTCCGTAGTTGGTGCATATCGTGGTTCAAGCCTGGTCAAACCTTTATTGTGACTTTTATGGGACCCACGCCGTGGCTTAATGGTTAGCACGTCTGAGTACCCATCCTCATTCGATGTACCCACCGCCCAATCAACCTGCTTCGGTGTATGAGGGAGTCACATGAGGTGACTTCAGCTATCGCGGGGGTTGTTTATCCTTGGTTTCCTCCCGGTTTTCCTTCATATTAAGTAGTACGGAGTAAGAAATGGAGAATCCGTCGTCATATAAGCGAAATACCCTTGAGTATCGCGTTGAGCACCAATCAAACAAAAAAAACAATGACCGTTTAATGTTGAAAAAATAATCTGTGATCACCGAAGTCATGTAATGTATGCTAATAACCAACAAGCATGAATTTGCTGCACATCCTGGGTTAAAATTGCATGGCAATTATTAAACAAGGGAATAACCAGTGATGTCAGTTTGCAACATTGATTCGTTCTTTGCTCTTAAATTAAATAACACAGAAGCTTGGCAAATGCTACATGCTTAATTTGATCGGCCAATGATCACTCTTCCAATGATCACTCTTTACTGGAAAATAAATCTATATGACAGTTATTAAACAGTCCAACAAAGTCTTGAAACTTTGTTTTTCAGTTTCTTCAAAATTGACTTATCCTGACATCTCTGGTTTTCCCCTTATGGTCTTTATATATATATATATATATATATATATATATATATATATATATATATATATATATATATATATATATATATATATATATGTATACATATGTCTAAATATATATGAAGTTGAAAGTGTGTCTGTCTGTGTGTCTGTGTGTGTGTGTTTGTCTGTGACCTATGCACGCGAAAAGTACTGGACTGATCCTCACCAAACTTCACATGCTGATAGAACATGTACCCGGGAGTGTCCTGATGTAAAAGAATTGTGCTTCCGACTTGCGGTTTCCGAATTATGACGTCATCACCTGATTGCGTATCGTTAATTTTTCAAGTTCAGCCGATTGACATGGGGCCAATGCAATTTGCAATAGAATGAAAAAATAATGCTACAGTCAATTGAAGACAATGACTTCCAACTTCCCGGTTTCCGAATTATGACGTCATCACCTGATTGCGTAACGTTAATTTTTCAAGTTCAGCCGATTGACATGGGACCAACGGAATTTGCTAGAGAATGAGAATAAATTAAGTCGCAAATGATGACATGAAACCAGCCTCACATTGTTGAGGCATTTGGTTTTTTATCTGATGCGGCAATAAATCTTAACATTTTTGAACTCGATTCTTCTGCATATAAAACATGGCGGGGAAAATATAATATTATAGTGGGGATGAAAAAAAAAATAATGGTGGCAGGCTCTACAATTTTACAATTAACTGTGACATATACTCCATCAGACCCGCCGTCATCCACAGGATTCCTGTGCGGAGCAGGGGTATCCCTGCTAGTGTGTATATATATCTTCTTTCGGCTGCTCCCGTTCGGGGTCGCCACAGCGGATCATCCGTATGGTCCGCATAGTGATTTGGCACATGTTTTACGCCGGATGCCCTTCCTGACGCAACCCTGGTCGCCTCTTACAACACAGGGAAATGGTACACCGATTTTAACCGGGGTATACACCGGCCCAGTACACTGGTACTCATTTCGCCGACCTCGGAAGGATGACAGGCTGAGTCAACCCCCTGTTGTATTAAATCAGTGGCCCAACGGGGCTTGAACTCAGGACCTTTTGGATCCCAAGCCGCTGCCCTAACCACTGCGCCAACACCAACTCAAAAATAAATTTTGGTCGCTTTGGGCCCCTTCTGAGTGTAGGCCTTGTGGCATTGGTGTCATTGTAAACTCAATGTTGAGTGCATATATATATATATATATATATATATATATATATATATATATATATATATATATTTATCCATATGTACATATATATATATTTATCCATATGTACATATATATATATATTTATCCATATGTACATATATATATATATTTATCCATATGTACATATATATTGTTGCGAATTCGCGCCCGCCGGCGTGCGAGCGGCCACGTAACTCGAATCGCGGCACGTCGCCCACCGGACGGACAATTCCGTCGTGACCCTCTCGGACTAACGCCGTGAACTAGTCATGGGTGGGCCTTTCGGCCTGACCACGATCGTGCCAATCGGCCCCCCGCGTGGGATAGGGTTGTTCGCCAAATTCGACCTACCTAAGTACCCACACGGAGGGTAGACCGGGCGATCGCACATCGCCGCAGGTCGACTTCGGACACGGGCCGCTTTAAGCGACCCGTTCCGTACTATCGGGATAACCGAGCGGTGTTATCGTCAACCTCGACGGTTCCGATTAATTCTCGGGCGTATTTAGCCCACTACCAACCCTTTACGTGAAGTAAGATAGACATTCAATTAAAGAAAAGACGAAGCGAAATGGGAAAAACAGTTCAACATAAGGCACATTTATTCGGCGGCAAACGGAAAGCACACATATACAATTACAACAATTATGCACCAAAAGAAAATGTAAAAGAAACACAACAATTATGTACCAAAAGCAATTGCAACAAAAGAAACACAATGTTGATCTACTACCGACTACGCGAGCACACGGCAACACTTACACAGTTTTACTTTACAGACGGCGCCGACAACACATATACTCAAAAGCAAAAGAAAAGGAGCCACCCTCTACGACAAGGGGGCAGACGGGCCTGGGGCCAAGACCGCGTGGAGCCTACCCGTCTTGTGATGAGCCGCAAAATGGCGGCGGTGCCCCGATTCCGAGCTCCTCCGCGGGTTTCGTTGGCACTGCTTGGAATGGGGTGGGAACGGGGCTCCCTTTTCGCACTATCTCAGCGCGGGGGGAAACAGGGGGGGTTGTTGATGCTCTGGGGAAAGAGGATAGCTGGCTTGCTTGGGTCCCGCGACGAGCGACTCCACTGCGCCCTCGACCGCGTTCCCGGCTTCCCCGCTCTGCAGCTCCCCGACAGACTCCGAACCCCGACAGACCGACTCTCCTCCAGACCCGTCTTGACTGCTGCTGCCACACTTCGCCGCCACCACACCTCTCCAACTCGCCCGAGCCCGAAACAGAAACTCTCCGAATTCGCCCCGCGCTCGGCGCTTTGTAGTGCGACAGGAGAACCCATATGCAGATTTCCGGATCAGGATGGGCTCGGGGGCGGAGCCACGCTCGCCCATTGGATGGAGGAAAAGTGGGCGTGAACCTCCCCTGATCCTCGAATCTGCATATATCGATTTGACTCCGACGCGCCTGGAGGCGGGGCCAAATCGCCCCGCGCTTAATGATTGGACGGATCGGAAGTGGGCGTGAATCATTCCTGATCCGACTTCCCCTCGGAAAGGCCGCTCTTTGTACCCGCGGCTCAGCGCGTGCCCTGTACGAGGCCAGGACAGCCTGACGCTCGGCGTTCACAAGCGGTACGGGAATGGCCGCAGAAGGAGGAGAGATGAAGGTGGTGGAGGGTTTATTGTGGCGGTGATGGCCATGGCGACGCTTGGAATGGCGGTGATGCGATGGTTGCGAGAGCGAGTTGTGAAGGTAAAGGCCGTGGCTGTTGGCGTTGTTGTTGTTGTTGTGAAGCGGCGTTGCGGTTGGTGGTTGTGTGATGGCGGTTGAGACGTGGTTGGTTCAAAATAAAGATAGAACAGAAAAATCTTAAAGGGTCACAGCCCGAATGAATGACATTTATTCACTCTAAACAACGGGTTTGGGGATAACTACACATGTACTTACAGAGATATATCACCTTCGGGACCTGAATGGTGGTTTGCGAATTTCCTCAACCACAACAATATATATAATATATATATATATATATATATATATATATATATATATATATATATATATATATATATATATATATATATACATTTATGCGGACAACAAAACGAATTTCCATACCGGATCGGTCGAGGCCCGGGTTACCAACGACCGCCACCGGTACCGGTGGTCAGCAGGGTACCAGTGGAAATTGTGCTACTGCTGGGCAAAGGAGGAGAAGGAGACGGGGAAGGCGAGTCCGGAGGCAGTGGGAGAGGGGGAAGGGTAGAAGTGTGGAGGTGAGAGTTGGAACTCTGAATGTTGGGACGATGACTGGCAAAGGGCGAGAGTTGGCTGATATGATGGAGAGAAGAAAGGTGGACATACTGTGTGTACAAGAGACCAAGTGGATGGGGAGTAAGGCGAG
>NC_140965.1:111138998-111191498 GCF_056783735.1 Eptatretus burgeri | reverse complement strand
GAAGGATAAGAGGAAATCTTTTTCTTTTGTTCAAGGGCAGAGTTGGGAGGGCAGAGTTGGAGAGGGGAGTTGAGGGGAGTCGTTCAGCAGACCATCAGGTCCTGCTTGGCTTACGTTAGGGTTGAGGCCTGCGTAAGCTTTTTGCTTCGGCTGGCTCAGTGAGCTTCGGCTAAGGCCTGGCTCGGGAGGAGGCTTTTTCAAGGCTTTTTGCTTTGATAGTTCCGTGAGCTTCGGCATCTGCTTGGCTCGGGAGAGATTTTTGCTTCAAGCTGCCCTATTTGGAAGTAAGTTAAGCCAGTCGCTCGGCTCGAGCTGCGAGTGGTGGCTTCTTCTTCTTGGTTCGTGGAGCTCTTTGTTCTCCATTTTGGTTCCAGGCTTGGTGCGACTCATCGACCTCTTCGTGGAGGTGGTTCCTCGGGGAAGCGACGCATTGACGGGAATGTTCGGCGCCTCTTCTCACCAGCACGTGTTGAGAAGTGCGGGAGGTGGTTCCTCGGGGAAGCGACGCATCGACGGGAAGGTTCGGCGCCTCGTCTCACCAGTACGTGTTGAGAAGCGCGGGAGGATTCGCGGGAGCTCAGGAAGGATCGCGGCTTGGCGATTGGATCCAGCTCGCTCTCGATGGAACCCGGGTCCGAACAACTTGAAGACTACACGAGGTGGAGAGGTTCGCGATAGGTTCTGAGTTTCAGCTCACCTGTCCTCCGAGCTGGAGCTCGTTATTAAAGGCCTCTGCCACCATTTCCTGGGTGTGTGTGTGTGTGTGTGTGTGTGTGTGCGTGCGTGCGTGCGTGCGTGCGTGCGTGCGTGCGTGCGTGCGTGCGTGCGTGCGTGCGTGCGTGCGTGCGTGCGTGCGTGCGTGCGTGCGTGCGTGCGTGCGTGCGTGCGTGCGTGCGTGCGTGCGTGCGTGCGTGCGTGTGTGTGTGTGTGTGTGTGCGCGTGCGCGCGTGCGCGCGAGCGCGCGTGCGTACTTGTGTCCGTGGGCCCATCTAATAAGTAGGAATTGCTCTTAAGTGCAAGTGACTGGACATATTAAGTAGACAGTTGTAGTTCTTTTGTTGTGCTTTTGTTGCTTGTATAATTGCATACGTATTCTGCCTTGTTTAATTGCATACGTGCTTTATTATAATTAACGTCCTTTTGTGAATGTAAACCTGTTCGTTGCGTCCATTCCCTCATTGAACTGCCCCATCTTGCACTCGGAATATAGTTGGTTTTTAAATAGCCGATAAATAGAATCGGGTCCGTCGAGGTCTGGCGATAATACCCGCTCGGTTATCCCAGAACGGAATGGACCGCTTAAGCGGTTCGTGTCCAAGCAGGCCTTCGCCGAGGTATGGTCCCTCGGTAGGTTACCCGCGCGGGTACTTAGGTATATCGATATTCAGCGATTGACCCTATTTCGCGCGGGTAGAATACGGACTGGGCCGTGGTGGGATTAAAAACCCACCCATGACGGGTTTCTGGCGTTGTTCCAGAAAGTCCCGACTGGATTGTCCGTTCGGTGGGCGAAGCGACCGCTATTGGTTAGACGCGGTCGTTCGCACGCCGACGGGCGGGAATCTACAACAATACATATATATATATATATATATATATATATATATATATATATATATATATATATATATATATATATATATATATATATATATATATATACACGTATGCATATATTTATGTATGTATATATGTATATATGTGTCATGATGCGAACACTCAAAAATAAATTTTGGTCGCTTTGGGCCCCTTCTGAGTGTAGGCCTTGTGGCATTGGCGTCATTGTAAACCCGATGTTGAGTGCATGTGTATTTGCACATGTGCAAACTTAGTGTCAAAATTACTGAAGGTTTAATGATACTGTTTTATTGTGTTTAAAATTGAAGCAAGCAAATGTTATAGAGTTATTAATTATCCTCCAATCAATTCAACAGCTTCCTTTTGATGCAGATGGTGTACCTTAGAATCCTCTTGTATTGCCATTATCATGCGCTTTTGCTCTTGCTTTTCTTCAAAAAGACTTTGCACATCTTCACACACTTTTCTGATGATGCTCTGGGTGAGAAATCATGAAGGCAATTGTGATCCTTGCATTGATTGTCGCTTTGCAAAGCAGTGCATGTTGTCAATCCGCAGAAACTCATGAAAGAAGGTTGTGTTTAACAAGTTTGCTTTTTGATTACATCATGAGCTGGGCGGATAATAACATGAAATTTGGTTTATCTAAACTTTCAGAAAGTTTTTTCTATGAGGTTCTACATAGGAAGTTATTAGGATGACGACTAGGGGGCATTGGAAGGAGGTGAGCAGACTGAGTATAAAATTTCCTCAAGAATTTGAAATTCAAATAAATAAATAAATAGATTTATATTTCACACATAGATTAAAAGACTTTTTCTCATATCCAACAATCATATAGTCTTTTTTTGCATACATAGTCGATGATTGTGGAATAGCTAGTAGCAGTGCACTTAACGGATCAGGATGCAACAGGACAAAAGGAACAGCAGAGAGAAGGGGGAAACACTGTCAACATAGCCAAAGGCCAAGACAGGGGGAGGCCAAACATGGGCAAGCAATGGGTGTGGGGAGGAATGGGGGCAGGAGAGGATGCATGTGGTGGACAAGATGGAGACAGATACAGAAGGAAACTCTCAGGAGTGAAAACTGGAAAGTTTGAAGAAGGAGGGATTGGAGTGGGGTGGGAAAAAAGATCATGGTTTTGGATTGGGGATGATCTCAGATGATGCTGAACAGCTGTCTTGAAGACCTGGAAGGAAGAATGAGATTGAAGACAATATGGAAGTTGATTCCCCAGGTGGGAAAAAGAGTAACAAATGAGTTTTAAGTGTGCAGTGATTCTGCATTTTGGGAGTTTCAACAGAATGGGGTTAATGGTGGGCCATGTATGCCCTGCAGAAACTTTAGGGGTGGAGGGGGAGGGGGAGAATACACAGAAGTGGGCAGAGGGTGCAAGACCAGAAAGGAGGCGAGAGAAGACAAAGACCACCGACCTGCACGTGCAATGGCGAAGTGATAAGCCCATAGACTCATCTTCATCGTGCGCAATTCCAATAATCTTAAAGCTCTTGGTTTCCATCGTGTCTTGCTAAGCAAGATGTGAGGCAGGGGAGCCAACCCAGGGGGATGAGCAGTACTCCATCAAACTGCGGATGAAAGCCATGTTGGTGGATAGGACTTCAGGTGTGCCTTAGAAGGACTTTGTACGATGGAGGATGGCCAATCGGCGGCTGGCTTTGGAGACCAACTTTGAAATATGGTTTGCCCAAGAAAGATCATGGCTGATTGTGTGACCCAATAATTTGAGTTACTGAACTTCCTCAAGAGGATTCTTAAGAAAGTAGATAGGAGGGTTTGCCAGACTGTAATTTCAGACAGAGATCGTGAGAGTGTGACATTAGTCTAAATGGAAAGAGATATTCCAAGTGCTTGACCATCTTGTGATTTTTGTCAAGCTTTGAAGAGAGGGAAGAGGCTGCAGCTTGCCTGTCTGAAGAAATGAGGGATGTCAGTAATCCATGTGTTGTGTTGCCCTTGGATGCCATCGGCAGAGAGTTTGGAAAGTAAGGCAGGATGCCAGCCTGTATCAAAAGCACGACTTGTGTCGAGAGAGATGGCCCTAATCTCATGTCTGACATTGAGGGCCTTCATCCATTGTTTGGTGAGTCAAAGCAGCATGTCCAAGGTGGAGTGACCTGGTCTGAAACCAAATTTGTGATCTGAGATGAGGTTGATTGAGAACAGGAAGGATTACATATCAACTGCGATGATGGATTCCATGGCTTTGTTGATTGTAAGTAAGCTGATTGGTCATTAGTTAAGGGGATCAGTTTTTGCACCTTTTTATGTAATGCAATGATGTTCATGGATTTCCAAGCAGATGGAAGATGATCGAGAGCAAGTAATATGGTGAAAAGGGCAGAGAGAAGATGTGAAAGAGCAGCAGAGCAGGATTTTAGGACACATGAGCTTATGCTGTCCGGTCCAGTTGCAGAGTCAGTGTCAAGGGTTGAAAGAACCTTCTCATGTGCAAAAGACAGAGCCCAGGAGCAGTTGTGTATGTCAGGGAAGAATGGGGACCGAGAGTGAGGGGTTGGGGTCATAAGATTTGGAAGCCAACATAGAAGTCAATATACTCACGAGTGGAGTCGGCTGTGATTCCTTTTGAAAGAGGGAAGGGATGGAAGGGGAGTATACTCCAGAAAGTGGAGACAGAATGAACGAGGCACCACCAGGTTTTAAAAGAGTAAGACGTGTTTGAAAGTTCATTTTGAAGTTTGACAAATTTTGTTTTCTGGCTCTGCTGAGAGTGGACACACAATTATTGCAGACATTTTGGAATTCACTGAGATGGCCTTCAGTCGGATTAGCCTTCCAGGAGGAGAAGGCAAGTTGTTTCAGAGCAAAAATACTCCATCCATTGTTGAGTGAGGCAGTTGTTTCAGAGCAGTTGTTTCAGGAGGACAGTACAACACACATTTGAACAAGAGCTGGAGAGAGAAGGGGAAGTCACAGCCAGAGGTCCTCCTGGGGAATGGGAGGTAAAAGATCAGTACATGGACAGTGAGAAATTGAGTTATCGATGCAAAGTGAAACTGCACTGCCAGGGTGTGGTTCAGGCCAATCAAATCAGAGGAGACACTAAGGAGTAAGGGACATCTTATGGGAGGAAGGATTCTGTTAAACAGATGATGTCTGGTTTATTGGCAGCAGCCTGGATTGAGAAATCTGTCAGATACGAGTGGAGACCTCGGATGTTTGAGGTCCATACAGTCAAAGATGGGGGTGGGAGGGTGCAGGATTGGGGGGGGAAGTCTTTCCTTAAAGGTGAGGATTTGGGAGGGTAGGTTTAGGGGGGGATGTTTCAGTGTGAGTGGTGTGGGAGAAGCTTTGAGTGTGTGGTATGCAGGTGAAGGTTTGAATGTGAGTGGTGAAGGTTTGAATGTGAGTGGTGCAGGGGAAGGATTGACGGTGTGGGATGTGGGGGAAGGTTTGAGTGTGTGTGATGTGGGGTGAGGTTTGTGTGTGTAGGATGCGTGTGAAGGTTTGAGTGTGTGGGGTGTGGGGGAATGTTTATGTATGTGAGGGGTTCGGGGGAAGGATTGAGTGTATGGGATACAGGGGAAGGTTTGAGAGGGTGGGATGGGAGGGAAACATTGATAGGGTGGGGTGAGGAGAGAAGCAGAAAGGGGAAACATGAAGCTTTGAATGGGTGGGGTGGGGTGGATCCTTATTCTGATTCCAGATTCCCAACTTTGACAAATGGAGATAAAGATCATGGGATGGGACACGAGACCCCTCGTTGAATACACAAATAAACTGTATGCTGTATATGTGGGGGATGATTTGTGCACCAAGAGCTGAGTGGCCAAACACCTTGAAAAATAATAATCCTTGTGAAGAAGAATAATAAGAAGAGACATACTGTAGATTGTGGTGGATAATTTATCTTGCCCCTTGCTCCACCTGCATTTCCTCTGACCAGCCTACCTATTCAAATGGCCAGCTCATGCAGTGGTTAATCTGAATGATCCATCAGAAGTGCACTTGCAGATGCATGTTCAAATATCATTCCCAGTCTTGGGGTGGCAGTTAATGAAGGTTGTGGGGAAAATAATGGAGTATATTAATAACCGACTCCAAAATAAAATACCACCTGCTGGCCATGGTAATTTATCAATGCTCACCCTGCATGGCCCAATCATGTCGAGTTCCCTTTCTCAGCAGAATTATCATAACAAAGCAAATACATGATGTTATTAACTATATACAGGAAAATCACTGTATTCATAACAATGTTTCACAACTACTCAGAGCAAACAAAGATAATGAGTGGCAATTTCTATAATAATTACTCATAAATTCTCTGAAGTTCTATTTGCTGCTTAATGCTGCATTGTCTCTCATCAGGCTCAAATTATATTCTAATTTCGGTAATTCGATAATAATCTTAATTTTTGAAAGGTGAGTTTATAGTCCGGGAGCCAACCTGTGTACGAGGCTGTTTTAGGGTTGGACCTTACAGCCTCTGCTATAAAATTTTACACCCCCAGGATGTTTAGATATATGTTTGCAGTTCATGAAAACCAATGTTGGCAATTCATAAGCTCTTGCGAAAAATTTTGGCGGACGTTTTTGTTTGAGGAAGATTTGAAAAATTTGATAAAACAGCAATTGTCAATAAAATTTCTAAAAAAATTAAAAAATCACATTCATGAAAAATAAATGTGAACTAAATGTAAGAATTCAATCAGTGCATTGTAAACTGACAAAAAAAATTGCCTTTGTGGAAGTAAACCTCGTAAAAGTACATAATTTTGTGAAAAATGCCTTAAAAATAACGTTTTTTGAAGATGGCCTTTAGAACTTTTCTTATCATAGGCAGATGCTGCATTACAATACTAATTTCTCTTAATGTGATATGAACATGGTATCCATGGCTAATTAAAACAGCAAATTTGAGTGAGTTCTATCAATTTTTAAAGAGAAAATTAACATTTTTGTCAACCAAAGTTACCCCTACCCCCAAAATCCTCTTACTCTATTGAACACAGTTCGGTTAAGGTTTGCTGGATCCAGGTTGGGTACTTCACAGTTCACTCTTCCAAAGGAAAATTCAATGGTGTTTGGAGTGACATGGCCCTGGAGCAGACATACAACAATGAAGGGAAGACATCGCTGTTCAAAGGCATATCTCAGGCACCAGCTGCTCGAGATAAATATGTGAAGACAGCACCATTTCTCACAGCTGTATCAGAGAACATAAAGTCTATGGCTAATCTAGGCCAACAGGAATCTACTCATCATGGAGAAACACATAAGCAGGCAACAGAAGAACATATGAATGTTGAGGAGATCAAGAAAGTGATATGCCAGCAGATGATAAACCCATTCCAGTGTAACAACCAAGTGGATCTGCTCAATAGAGCAACTGGTGAGAAGGATGCTTCAAAAGACTTGGTCCATGCTCAAGCTAAGGGCATGGAAGCCATTATGAAAGCAGAAGAGGTGGTCTCTATTAAGATTGAACCACTGAAGCTGGTAACTTTCTCCTCACAGAAGAAATCAAACCCATCAAGGAAACAGAGTTTAATCAGGATCTATCAAGATGAGACTGCAACTACACGTGTGTTGTGTTTCTATCGAGATGCCGACCCAGTCACAAGACAGATTGCATTTTCCCATGAGTGGACAGACTATCCATCATCCCTGTTTGAGGTTGATCCACGCTTAGCACAGGGGTTTGTAATGCGCAAAGGCAACAAGTCTGATTTCGTGGCAGTGCTAATTGCTGAAGCTGAGCAGGATGTTGTTTTACAGCTGCCATCATTACCACAGAGTGACCTATACACAGTTTATCTGGTAGACATAATGGCATTTGTAAATAAATACCAAAAAATGGGTGCGAAAACATTTGAACTTCCCCAGCTGTATCTTCGCAAGCTCCTGCAGTTGAAACCTGAAATGTGCAACTGTGTCAACATCATTGGTGATCAGTATGATTTTGATGATAGCCATATTTGAAGGGTGATGAGCAGCAGAGGAGAAACCAGACAGACCAGGCAAGACAATTCTCACCATCCAAGAGTCTAGAAATTCCAGACTGGAATTTACTCATGAAGAATCCAAGAAATAAAGGAAATCTTCAGAACTTCATTGGCACTTCCCTTTGTGAGAGTCCTGAAGCTATTCCAGATGGAGTGACCATCATTATTGGTGGTATGATGGAAAACAAAGGTCACACTCTTTCCATCACATCAGCATCAAGTTCAGTTCTGGACTTACCTTGTGAAGAACATGAAGAGGCAGACACAAGGATTATTGCTCATCTTGCATATTGTGTGGAATATCTTGATCACCATCGAGCTGTTGTGCATGCAACAGATACAGACATAATTATGCTGTGTATATATCACTTCTGCTGCTTGAACACATTGCAAGAACTCTGGATACAACGGCAGAATCAATACCTACCTATTCATGAGCTGGTAGAAGTGTTGAGCAGGAAGTACCAGAAAATCCTCTTGATGTCGCAGCTACACTTCTGTGCACATATGTGTTGTGTTGATGTGACACAGTGAGCTACCCATTCAGAAGGGGAAAAGAAGAGGTCAGGTCAGGTATGGGAGCATGTGCCAGAACAGCGCGTCGCTGCGTCCACTTTCCGCCGGTACTCCAGGGGCCTCCGTCTGGCCATCCCCCAGGCAGATGCCAGGCCCATCCCCATCTCCTTGAGATGATGGTCAACCTGCTGCAACCATGACGCACGTCGTCAACCCACTGGCCTCCTCCACTCATGAGACTCCCTCGCTGAGAGAATCTGGTGAGCACGATCAGCGTCAGGAAAATGAGCCACATGTCCATACAGCCGCAGCTGACGCTCACGGACTATGCAGGTAACAAATCTCATCCGAGTCTCTCTCAGCAACCGCTCGTTGGACACAAAATCCGACCAGCGATAGCCAATGATTCTTCGAAGAGACCTGGTACCAAAGGAATTAAGTCTCCATCTCAGATCCTTGGTCAGAGTCCAAGTCTTGCATCCATAGAGCAAGACTGGAAGTACGAAGGACCTGAAGACTCGGACTTTCGTCCTCCCGCACAGGTACTGGCAGCGCCACACCCCATGATCCAGTGAATCCATGACTCCCCAGGCCTGACCCAGACGTCTATTGACCTCTGACTCACAGCCAGCAGAGACATGAATATCACTGCAAAGGTAAGTGAATCTCTTCACGACCTCAATATCCTCACCACAAACAGACACAGACAGGACAGCAGCATCCAAGATGTCATCGAAAGCCTGGATCTTAGTTTTGACCCAAGAAACCCGTAATCCCAGTGGCTCCGACTCCTCATTCAGCACCTCGAGGGCCCCCAAAAGGATATCTAAAGTCTCTGCAAAGATGACTGCATCATCTGTAAAATCAAGGTCTGAGATCTTGATATTCCCAAACGATGCACTGCAGCTTGATCTCTCCGACATCCTCCCTAAAATCCAGTCCATACAAGTGCTGAAAAGTGTGGGGGCCAGTACACACCCCTGACGAACTCCAGTAACAACTGGAAATAAGTCAGAGATGGTACCACCACACTTCACAGCACTCTCAGTACCAGAGTAGAGTTCAGACATCAGATCGATCAGTTTCGGTGGCACCCCACGAAGACCAAGAATCCTCCAGAGGACATCCCGATTCACTGAATCGAACGCTTTACAGAGATCAACATAGGCTGCAAGCAGCCCCTGCCAAAACTCTCGTCTGCGTTCGGTGAGGACACGAAGTGCAAGGATACGGTCAATCGTTGACCTCTTTGGTGTAAAGCCTGACTGCTCTGGACGCTGGTGCTCAAGCAGATGGTGGCGAACCCTATCAAGAATTATCCGAGCAAAGACCTTGCCCGGCACTGAGAGCAGCGTCACCCCTCGGTAGTTGTTGCAGTCTTGGAGATCACCCTTCCCTTTCCAGAGAGGGACAACAAGGCCCCTCTTCCAGTCAGTTGGGATGATGCCTGTGTTCCTGTGAAAAGAAGAGCGGCACAGGTTTCTCTGGGACTGATAGGAAACCTTCCCCACCTTGTTGATTTTGGAAGAGATAGTGAAATGGCAGCAACAGAATGTGTCATTGATGAGGCCAGAGTATACTGGACTGCTCTGCATGGCCAAAAAGGGTTCAGCTGTTTGGATACCCTCAGGCAGCATATGTTTGTCTCTTCAAAATTAGACCTTAGGTCACTGCCAGCAACAGAAGATGCGTTTTACTTCCTTGTTTTAAGAGCATTGTATCAATTGCTTCTGTATAGACGTGCACATCTCAGTGACCGAGCACTTCCCCCAGCCACAACATTTGGCAGAACCCTTATCAATGGAAAACTGGTCCCAATTCTTATGTCTAAGCCAGCCAAGCCAAACATAGACAAAACGGTGTCTTGCATGTGCAAATTATCCAAATGTCTGAAACGATGTTCATGCAAAAAGGCTGCTGTGCCTTGCTGAGTGACATGCATATGCCTTGGTCAGAGAGGTTCATGTGGTGGAGTTGTTTCAGAGAGTGACTCTTCCTCTGAAGAGGATGTTTCATGTCACAATATTGTGTTAATCCATTTCTAATTTTATCTTCCTTAAAACCATGGCATGTAAAAGTATGTTCTTGTTCCTGACCCCATTGATAGTCAAGCATTTCTGAGTTGCATAAATCTTTTGTTGTTTGACATATAACCTTGTCAATTGTAGGTAGGTTAAATCTACACCAATTGTGATATAGGAAATGAACTCCTCTTTAATATGAGGGGTCATTTGTGTATATAGGTTTAGTGGTTATGATTTTAGGACAATATGAATTACCCCTACCCCCATCCTACATCTTCGCTTTTGCCAACATTTTGTTATCAGAGGGGGCTCGCAAAAGTGTTGACTGTGTTGTTGCGCAAGAGTTTCACCATTGCCAACATTGGTTTGCATATACTCAAAGGGTGTCTCTTTATGAAAATCAACACAAAAATTTTATAGCAGACCGGGCAATTTTTTTTTAATTTTGATCGGTTGGCTCCCGGACTATTAGTTTTGCTTTACTCTCATTTTGCTCCGCTTTGTTTAATTGCAGTTGCATTCAGTATTAGTAGCTTAATATTATATTCAGTTATGGGCAGAGTCACATTATCATTATAAACGTTTCGCAAAAACAAAGAAAGATAAAATAAAAAAATTATATTGCACCTGCATTTCCTTTCGTACTTCATGTACAGGTCTAATCTCATGGCTGTCATGCATCTTACTTCGTGAGCAAACAATGCAAATTGGTCTGAGACAGGCATTGCAGAAGAACACGAGTTCCTGGTCATGCTCCAAACACTGACGACTTTGTTTCTTTCCTTTTGTGTTTGAGGAACTGAAATGAAACAAAACAAAGCAATTTTAGAGAAATTAAAAAGTGCCTTATGCTCACTTGCGTTTCTTTGCAAGGCATTTTGATTGATTTGTATCATGAAATGATTTGTCAATGAAAACCTAACGCTTCATTTGAACTGCGAAGTGCAATCTTCACATTGTAATGAAAAGATGCTTGCAAATCATTTGTCAGGTTATGGCCAATTGCTTGGATTCTTGTTGTGTGGGTATCAAAAGAGAGAAATATGCCCAACAGAGGCTCAAAGTATCCATCTTAATTTTTCAGTTTTACATTTTGAGGACCAGGTTGCGATGCTTTTATGCTCAAGTATAGAAACATGTCAAGGTTGTTCCATATCATGGCATCTTCACCCAAGAGCCTCTTTTTGGGATCTTCACAAAATCCTGGATGGCTGACAACTACAGCTCATTTGTTTTGATATTTACTTGTATCCTTATTAAATACTGTGTGGTTCTTCTTTTCACTCCTGTCATGCTATAACTGGTATGACATCGATTTTCTTCATATCACACTTAACTCTGTGTGTTTGTGTTTGTGTTTGTGTTTGTGTTTATATGTATTCTATACACTAATAAAAGGCAATGTGTGTGTGTGTGTGTGTGTGTGTGTGTGTGTGTGTGTGTGTGTGTGTGTGTGTGTGTGTGTGTGTGTGTGTGTGTGTGTGTGTGTGTGTGTGTGTGTGTGTGTGTGTGTGTGTGTGTGTGTGTGTGTGTGTCAGTATGTGTGTCCCTCCTCCATACATACACAAAAAATGTGTAATTTCCAAAGCACTAAACTCATCTTTTTCTCCTGTTTGGAGACATATTGAGGAAAGAAAATATTTAAGAATGTGCCAAAATTAACCAGCTTCATTGAGCTTTGTGATTTAATGCATTCACTGTTCGACCTCGTGCCCGTACCCAGAGGGATTGCATATCCATTGCGTCTGCCAGATCTGTGTCTATATTTTTGGAGGTTTCTCCAGGTGCTCTGCAGAGAATCAAAGCAAATCTAGTGAAAAACTGAAATTTAAAAATAAAGTTCTAACGTTTGCGCGGACCACGGACCGTGAACAGATGTACCACGTGATGCGTGCCCAGACGAGCAGGCAACGTGGCGGATTATCTGAAATGTTTGTTTCATGGGCGGTTAAACTTTGCGATGTCTCCGGGGTTGTTCTTCGTTAAACGGCACATTTGAACGAATTCAATTAGTTTCTTCAACTGCTGTGAGTGTGGTGAAGACCAACTTTAAAGTGAAAGGGATCCTATATGGAAAGCAGCCACAGTCGAGCTCACCATTCCTTTTCCGCCATTTAATTAGAGTGCTTGCTGGAGTGCTTAAGCCACTTGCTGAGCGCCCTACAGTCGATAGTGGTACAATTTATGTCCCAATCGGGATGTACAGTCGGTAGTTGGTAAAAGGTGGAGGTACATGATTTCCAAAGGTTATATGGTTTCTCTTTGTGAGTTTCAAAGTAAGATAATTTTGATAACACCTGATTTCTGAGCTGTTTGCCGTGTTAATGTGTTTTATAAATTACAGAGTCAAATTTTTTTCCACCCATCACATGATGATGGGCAGCTGTTTATAAAGATTAATATTTATGCACATCTCCCGAAAACGTCTATAATGCAACGATGTTTACCTCCGCCACCAAAGGTGAAGCAAGTTATGTTTTCATCCCTTTCTGTTGGTTGTTCGCTCGACGACCCTTAGTCTCAGGTTTTCCGTCTGTCTGGATGTCCGTCTGTTTGTATTTAATAGACAGCTCTGGAGGCCAGAGGAGTCAACCGATTTTGATGAAACTTGACTGGTAGGTTCATACCAGGATGTAGTTGTTTGCTTTTGAGCAACGTTGCTATGGACACCACTGTTGCCTTGCAATGGGATTTTGAAATTTTAGAAAAAATTCGAAAAATATTTATATATTTTTTTTTCGAAAATCAAAAATCGGTTTCTGCGCTTTTATGCGCACTACAATCAAACTCTTTGTCAAAAATGTTCAGCCCGATCCGTCAAAAACTGTATGACGAGAATGCAATTATGTAGCGACCACCCATGTCGCCTACCGCTTGTCTGTTTGTATGTAATGGACAGCTCTGGACGCCAGAAGAGTCAACTGATTTTGATGAAACTTGACTGGTAGGTTCATACCAGGATCTAGTTGTATGCTTTTGAGCACCGTTGCTATGGACGCCACCGTTGCCTTAGCAACCGGACTGAAATTTTTGAAAAGATCCAAAAGATACATTTTTTTCGAAAATCAAAAATTGGCTTCTGCGGTTTTATGCGCACTATAATCAACCTCTTTGTCAAAAAATTTCAGCCCGATCCGTCAAAAACTGTATGACTAGTATGCAATTACAAGCTGGTAGGTGACATGGGTGATAGCTAGACTAAGGCGAATTTGAAATATGTAGATGAGAGAACACATCAGATGGTATTTTTGCCGTTCGTTGTTCCATATAGGAACATGATGAGCAACTGTCCATTCATCATTTGTGTTCGATTCCCTAACCCTATGTTAGGGCTCTGTCACACCTTGACGTTTTAGCCAGCGTATGGCAAGGTATCAAAATGTATGTAAAACGCTGGCGTACGCTGAACTATTGATGTTTTTTCCAGTTTTGGATGTATGCATAACTTATTAGTAACGTACACAGAACGTTTCGATAACATATAGATAACTTATATCAACGAATGCTGAGCGTGTTGTCAGCGTTCAAAGCCTCTGCCCAGCGATAGTCTAACTTATGCATAGCGCGCGGCAGCATATCGCCGACGATCACGTGGCGTAGGCTATTAATAGGCTGCGGCTCGACGATTCAAATCATAACCGCACTAGACATCGAAGTGTGAAGCCACTGTCACACCTTGTCATTTTAGCCAGCATATGCCGACGTATGAAAAATTTGCCGAACTAAGCTGGCACACGTCGAATACGTTATGGATAAGTTTTGTATACGTTAAGAGCATGCTGGCATACGTCGTCAGACGTCGATAAATTTTCAGCATGTTGAAAATTTATCGACGTACTCAGCTTATGACACGTTCCGCATACGCTGGCATAAGTTGTAGGCACGTTACGCGATTGTTGACACACGTCGACACACGTTACTTGTACGTTACTCATAAGTCGAAACACGTCGACGTAATGGTCAGTGTTCCAGACTCCCTGGTTTTTTTTTTCTTTCGGTATGACAGTGATGTTGACACTGATTTCTAGTGCGATTATGATTTAAATCGTTGAGCGGCAGTCTATTAATTATTTTATATCATAACCGCACTAGAAATCGAAGTGTTAACATCACCGTCATGCCGAAGAAGAAAAAGAAAAACAAATAAAACAGGAGTCTGGAACACTGACGCTAACCATTACCTTTATGTGTTTCGACTTATGAGTAACGTACAAGTAACGTGTGGCGACATGTGTCAACGATCGCGTAACGTGCCTACAACACGTTACTCAGAGGTGAGAAATAAGTTTCGGGTATGCGAAACATTACCTTGACATCTTTCGACTTATGAGTAACTTCCAAGTAACGTGTGTCGACTTGTGTCAACGATCGCGTAACGTGCCGACAACTTATGGCCAAGCGTATGCGGTATGTGTGAGTCATACCCTGGCATACGTCGACAAATTTCAAGCATGGAAAATTTGTCTGACACCTCGGCGTACTATGACGTATGCCAGCGTACAGACATATGCCAGCATACTACGAAAAAAACCAGCGTACTACGACGTATGCCAGCGTGCTCTTAACTTATACAAACTTACCCATTACGTATTCGATGTGTGCCAGCGTTTTAGCCAAATTTTACATATGTCAGGAATACGCTGGCTAAATCGTCAAGGTGTGACAGGTACTTTAGGGAATCCCAATGCGAACGTTGGGGTGAAAGCATATAGTAATATATAAGTGTGTGTGCGTGCGTGCGTGCGTGCGTGCGTGCGTGCGTGCGTGCGTGCGCGCGTGCGTGCGTGCGTGCGTGTGCGCGCGCGCGTGGATGCGATAAAATTTTTAGAAACATAAAATGAAAAAAAACGTGATGTGTGTGTTGTTCATAAAGCATAACATTTTTTTTCTCTGCTAACTCCACTCACCCCACCCATATCTCTCTTTCTCACTCTCACTCTCACTCTCACTCTCCCTGTCCCATCCTTGCTCTGCCCCTGCCTAATACAGAGCAGCACCCTCACACACATCTCTCTCTTCTCTCTCCAGATGTGTCCGGGCATTTATTATGTCCAGACTTCGTTAGTCTCCGGACTTGTCCGGGCGGTATTTATCCCCGAGTGTTTTTTTTTCTCCAGATGTGTTCTGACGGAGTTTGTCTCTGGATGTGTCCGGACGGAGTTTGTCTCTGAACGTGTCTGAATGGAGTTTGCTCTGGATATATCCAGATGGAGTTTGTATCTGGATGTGTCCAGATGGAGTTTGTCTCTGGACGTGTTCGGACGGAGTTTGTCTCTGGACGTGTATGGACGGAGTTGGTCTCTTGACGTGTCCAGATGGAGTTTGTCTATGGACGTGTCCGGACATAGTTTGTATCTGGGCATGTCAGATGGAGTTTGTCTCTGGACGTGTCCGGACGGAGTTTGTCTCTGGACATGTCCGGACGGAGTTTGTCTCTGGACGTGTCCGGATGGAGTTTGGCTCTGGTCGTTTCTGTATGGAGTTTGGCTGTAGATGTGTCCAGGCGTTGTCTTTCTCTGGACGTGTCCAGGCATTGTTTGTCTCTGGACGTGTCCGGGTGTTATTTGTCTCTGGACATTCCAGGCGTTGTTTATCTCCAGACAATGTTTATCTCCAGACGTGTCTGGGCGGTGTTTGTCTCCGGAGAGCTTAGCTCTGGATGTGTCCGGGTGGTGTTTGACTCCGAACATGTCTGGACAGTGTTTGTCTCTGGATGTGTCCTGAGGGTGTTTGTCCCTGAATGTGTCCGGGCGGTGTTTACATCTGACTGGTGTTTGTGTCCGAATGTGTCCGGGCAGTGTTTTTGTCCAGATAGGAGTTGGTCTCCAGACGGTGTTTGTCTCCAGCCGTGTCTGGGCGGCATTTGTCTCTTGGTTGTGTTTGTATCCAGACTGCGTTTATCGCCGAACATGTCCGGGCAGTGTTTGTCTCTGGACAAGTCCGGACGGAGTTTGTCTCTGGACTTGTACGGACAGAGTTTGTCTTTGGACATGTCCAGACAGAGTTTGTCTCTGGACATGTCCGGATGGAGTTTGTCTCTGGATGTGTCCGGATGGAGTTTGTCTCTGGATGTGTCCGGATGGAGTTTGTCTCTGGATGTGTCCGGATGGAGTTTGTCTCTGGATGTGTCCGGATGGAGTTTGTCTCTGGTGTCCCGATGGAGTTTGGCTCTGGATGTGTCCAGACGGAGTTTATCTCTTGACGTGTCCGGGCGTTGTTTGTCTCTGAATGTGTCTCGGCGGTGTTATCTCCGGCTGGTGTTTGTCTCCGGCTGTGTCTGGGCGGTGTTTGGCTCTCGGTGGTGTTTGTTTCCAGACTGTGTTTATCTTCGGATGTGTCTGGGCGGTGTTTGTTTCCAGCTGTATTTATAGTATGACCAGTAGAAAATGTATTTTGGACATTATTTTGTTTCCATCTTCGCTGTGGTTCCATGCAGCAACATTTTAATGAGACAGTATGAATCATAATTAATGCTCCACCACAATTCTGCCTTCCCTTCCTCTCACCTCTCCTCACTCTCCCTCGTTCCTCGCTTCCCCACTCCTCCTCACTGTCCCTCACTCCACGCTCCCCATCCCTCCTCTCTCCCCCTCCCTCGTCTCTCTCCCCCCCTACACCACCTTACTCTCCCCACTCTCTCTCCCCCACCCTTCTCTTTTTCTCCTCCCTCCCCCCCCCTTTGCATTCCCATCAGCAAAGCTACGCGTGGTGGTTGCTACACATATGGATAAATAATATGTGCATGTAAAATATGTTTGTATATATATTTTACGTATGAAAAATGAAGACCCACTCACATCTCTCACCAGTGAATGGAGGGTATTACCAATTAGCACTCACCTAATCAATTAACCCAGGTGGCTATGATTATATGAATAAATTGACTCCTCCCATGACCTCGCTGAATAAAGTTGCATAAAGCAACCATGTAAGGCTACAAAAGGTAAGCCCTTTGCTGCTGCAAACCCTTCTCAGAGTTCCTCCACAACTGTAAAGATGTTCACACAGAGCACACACATAAGAATCCAAATGCAACACACCCCCTCAGCTGCCGGACCGGTTTAATTGCTGATTGGAAATTCATCAGCGACAGCACGGATAAAAATGTGCATCATGAGGCGCTTTATTGTTCAGACACCATTGCGGCTTGTTCCACGTCAAAGCATTTTTGAGCAGGCCGAAACAAAATGGCAGCTTAAGACCCCTGGTGGGGTGACAGTGGGCTGACCAAGATGGCATGCCGCCATCTTGGTAAGGCTTTTTAAAAAGTTTTTTTTTTGATTATCACCCCTTGAATTATCTTCATCAGAGGGTTTTTAATTTATCCAAATAGCCTGTTTTCATTCATGTACTCCCTTGGAGTTCCGTTAGTATGCATGCAAAGATTCAAGCCACTAGGTTTCATGTGTTTTTTTGAGTTGTGGTGCGCACACGCGCGCACACACACACACACACACACACACACACACACACACACACACACACACACACACACACACACACACACACACACACACACACACACACACACACACACACTTGTTATTATAGATAGAAGATAGATAGGAGCATGTCTCATGCAGTTGGCTATGACATTGACATCATTCAACGTATCTTTCTAGAATGTGTTATCACTAATCATAACGTTTTGTCTGTCTCATGTTCAACAGTTCCCTTAAGCTGGTATCAGCTTATATTCAGTAAATACAAACTTGTAACTTATGTCATTCAATGAATCTTCTCACCAATCCGAGCCAACTTTCAATTCGACTGCACTCGTGCCTCATTCTGAATAGTTTACTATTGTCAATTTCACCTTACTCATCTCTTGTGCAGTATTATTGTGATAATCTTACAGTATCATATCATGTGCACCGATGATGTTGGATATTAGTGAGCCTGGATGAGCTCCAATGCAGTTAAAGTTAGTGCATTCAGGATATTCATTCGATGTGGTTTTTTGTCGGCAGTCATTGCAGGCGAGATGCGAACATGGCAGCACGACAAAAGGAAACTTCAGTTGTCCACCACAAGTGGCGCATGGTGGATGTCCACTGCAGTGACTCTGGTTCAAGCCCATACCTGAAAAGAAAAAGTACATCTCATCTCAAACACATTTTCAAGTACTGAGTTAAATACACCAGGTGAAGGGCTCATCTCTGATGGGCACTCAACCACTGTTCTTCTCAAACAGCTCATATAACCATGTTCTGTGATGGTGGCTTTATGTAAGTCGTTTCAAATTCAATCATTTTGTGTGCACATATACCGTATGCTATCTTAACACTTCAATTCTAGCTTCAGTTTCCACTTCCACTTCTGGGCTGAAACCAACACACACCACCAAGGGGCGCTATTTCAGATACATAGATACATACATACATTGATCCATAGATACATACATACATACATACATACATACATACATACATACATACATACATACAGAGACATGACAGAAGTCAATGGACACCTTAAATGTATTCATTTCATCTGTATATAGCAAGTTTTACTCAGTGATTTGTATTAATATTCAACCATTATTTGCAGAAACGAGTTCCTGGGTCTTGTACGACAATTAACGATGCCTCGAACCCAGGGAGCACACGACCTTTGCAATTTTCAAAGAGGACGAATTGTTGGCCAATCAGAAGGTGGAGCCAGCCAGTATCAGATCGCTCAGAATCTTGGCATTCCGCTTTCTACTGTCAATTGGGTGATTGTGCAATAGACCAGTGAAGGCAAGGAATCCACAGCTTCCCTTTCTGGTTGATCTGGGCCTTCAGAAAGGTGTCTTTGAGCTGTCAAGCGGTCTATTGAGAAAACTCTTTTGAGAGTTTTGAGAGTATTGAGAAAACTCTATGACCTTTCCTGGGAAAGTCACATTTCCAACCTTGCCTCAAAAGCCAGTCGCCGACTGGGAATCCTCCGTCGTGCAAAGTCCTTCCTCGGCCCTCTTGAGCTCCTGACCACTTACAAAGCTTTTGTCCGTAGCCTGATGGAGTACTGCTCTCCCCTCTGGGCTGGTGCTCCTGCCTCCCACCTTTCTCGACTTCACGCTGTCGAAACCAGGGCTTTTAAGATCATTGGCATCTCCCGCAATGAAGCTGAGTCTTTGGGCCTCTCACTCAATCACCGCAGGTTGGTCGGTGGTCTTTCTGTCTTCTACCGACTCCTCTCCAGCCTTGCCCCCCCTGCTCTCTCTGCGATTTGTCCCAACCACATTTCCACAGGGCGCTCAAGGTCCGCCAACAACCCCCTTCTGGTAAAACTACCAAAATCACGAATCACTGCTCATCTTCACTCTTTCATTCCTCTTTTTTCCCGCCTTTGGAATAAACTTCCTCACTCTATTCTTTCCCATTCTTCCCTTCAGGCTTTCAAAACAGCTGTTCACCACCACCTCTTATCTTCCCCCATCCAAATCCTCGATCTTTTCTACCCCCGATAATCCACCCAAGCCCACTTCCTTCAATTCTCCTGCTTTCCTTCCTGAAAGTCCCTTTAATGTCCATCTTCCCCTCGCCATGTTCCCCGTCCCATCCCCATCCCTCTCCCTTCCACAGTTCACCTGTGTCTGTTCCCCAATGTTTTGTCCCTTCCACTCCCGCCCCTCTTGTCTCATGCCTCCTTGCTGTGAGTTGTGTGTTAGCTCTCATACGAGCCTCGACCAAGGTATTAAAAAAAAATAAAAATAAAAAAAATAAAAAAAACTCCCTGTTGTTAGGCAGAGGGTGTTGGAGAGGAGGTCCAAGTTAGCTCAAGAACTGCCATGCGGTACCTTCATCAACTGGGCTACGATGGAAGAGCAGCGAGGAGGAAACCTCTTCTTTGACCTCTTATAGCAGCTGGGACAGGCGGAGGTGATGGTGCAGTGGGGGCGGGCAATGGCGATGGTGCAGTGGGGGCAGGTGGCGGTTACTGTGCAGCAGGGGCAGGTGGTGGTGACGGTGCAGCAGGGGCATGCGGTGGTGATGGTACAGCAGGGGCAGGTGGTGGTGACGGTGTAGTGGGGGCAGGTGGTGGTGATGGTGCAGCAGAGGCAGGCGGTGGTGAAAGTGCAGCAGGGGCAGGTGATGCTGATGGTGCAGCGGAGGCAGGCAGTGGTGACGGTGCAGCGGAGGCAGACGGTGGTGAAAGTGCAGCAGGACAGGTGGTGATGAAAGTGCAGCGAGGGCAGGTGGTGGTGACGGTGCCGCAGGGGCATGCGGTGGTGACGGTGCAGCGGAGGCAGGTGGTGGTGATGGTGCAGTGGGGGCAGATGGTTGTGATTGTGCAGCAGGGGCAGGTGGTGGTGAAAGTGCAGCAGGACAGGTGGTGATGAAAGTGCAGCAGGGGCAGGTGGTGGTGATGATGCAGTGGGGGCAGGCGGTGGTGAAAGTGCAGCAGAGGCAGGTGGTGGTGATGGTGCAGCAGGAGCAGGTGGTGGTGACAGTGCAGCAGGGGCAGGTGGTGGTAATGATGCAATGGGGGTAGGTATTGGTGAGGCTGCAGCGGGGACATGTAGTGGTGATGGTGCAGCAAGGACAGGTGGTGGTGACAGTGCAGCAGAGGCAGGTGATGGTGAATGTGCAGCGGGTGCAGGTGGCGGTGGATGTGCAGCGAGTGAAAGTTGTGGTGGTGGTGCAGTTGGTGCAGGCAGTGGTGATGTGCAGCAGGTGCAGGAAGTGGTGTATGTGCAGGCAGTGGTGGAGGTTCAGCGGTTGCAGGCAGTGGTTGAGGTGCAGTGGTTACAGGCTGTGGTGGAGTTGCAGTGGGTGCAGGCAGTGGAGGAGGTGCACTGGGTGCAAGGAGTGGTAGTACAGCGGGTGTGAGGAGTGGTGCAGCTGCTCTGGGTGCAGGCAGCGGTGAAGGTGCAGAAATAGAAATTGGTAGACATGAGATATGGGAGACAGTTTTTGTGGGTGATGAGATTATTAAATATGTTGATTCTACATTCTGCAGGAAGGATTGTAGATACAGAATTCTGTGTAGTTTTGAAGGAGCGGAAGTTAGGGACATTGAAGGAAGGATAAACGATATTGTATCAGGTCATGGCAGGAAGAAGTTGGTTGTGGTACACCGAGGTGTGGATGATGTTGGGAAAGTTTACTCAGAGGTTTTGAAAAATAGATATAGGATATTGGGTAAGTGACTGAAAGCAAAGGGTTGTGAGGTCATGATTCCTGTGATCCTCCCAAGATTAGGAAACCATATAGAAATTATGAGCAGAGCAATAGACGTCAACCAATGTCTGTAAGAATGATGTAGGGAGGAAGGTTTTACATTTAAGAAGCAGTGGAAATCATTTCGGGGACAAAGGGAGTGTTTTCAGAATGATGGCTGTATATTACATAGAAAGAGGGCAGCAAGGTTTGCAGTGGGAATTGAGGAAGGAAGTCAGGCTTTTTTAGGTCAGCGGAGGGTGGGGAAGGTATTGAAGAAGGAACGGATGAAGTCATTGGGATGAGTAAGGCCAGGCAGGAAAATAGAATTTCAGGAAGGAGAAAGTTAAACATATTCTATTTCAATACCAGAAGTTGAAATAATAAGAGAGCGAGGAATATGATATAGTTGCAGTGAGTGAGACATGGTTTAAGGAGGAGAGTAGCTGGAGGACAGGATTAAAAGGCTACAAGGTGTATCGGTGTGAAAGGAAGGCGAGAATAGGAGGGGAGTAGCAATCTGGGTAAATGACAGCATTGCATCAAGTGAAAGGGGTGACATTAAGGAAGGAACAAGTCTGAAGACGACGATGGTTCACGAGCGTTTTTTGACGATGTAGATTGTTTCAGAAGTCAAGGATGAGACAGTCATAATGTTTGACCAAGTTATTAAAATGATCAACATGATGTGGTATGAGTGACAGGTTATTAGCTGCAAAATGTCGAAAACCCGGTTTCGTTCAACATCTTTCAAAATTTGACCTTTGCATAACCTTTAAAGGTCACAAAACAATGTTGACATTAAAATAAGGAAACAGAATACGTGCTCTAGCTTATTGGAGTTAGTTCGTCGAAGAAGGTCGAAAACCCGGTTCGATTCCCACAACTTTGAAAATTCGACCTTTGTGAACTTTCAAGGTCAAAGGTCAAGGATTATGACCTTTGGTGCAAAACCTCCTCTGGAACATTCCAGGAAGAATATAACGTCATATAGGCTATATGGCATTTCACACTCCTCGGATTATCCATAATTTGATGAAATCAGCGTAAAAACAAACTTGAAGTTGGCGCCACGGGCAAGGTGTTGGAGATAGAGCAAAATGGTTTCAAGACTTTCGGTGGGGAATGACCTCAAGATTATGCATAAAAAATGTTATCATCCAAGCTCTCAAAGTTTGGGCGGCCGTATGATTTTTATATCAAAATTCGAAATTTTCTAAGTTCGTGACCTTGTGACCTTGACCTTGGGACAAAAATGAAAAATCGAGCTCTGTGGGGCTATGCAGGTGCCATTGGCCTAACCAAATACCGAAACTCCTGTCAGATTCGACAAACTCCCTAGGAGAAGATGCAAATTGAAATCGGCTAACCCCTAAAAACACGTTTTTTGGGCGTGGCTCCGCCCATAATTGGTGCACCACACCCATTCTCAGGAAAACATAACTAGATCATAATATAAACCTCCCACCAAAATTTTATCAGGATCGGATCAAAACCCATGGAGCTATGCTCGGGACAGACAGACCGACAGACATACAGACATACAGACATACAGACATACAGACATACAGACATACAGACATACCGACATACCGACATACCGACATACCGACATACCGACATACCGACATACCGACATACCGACATACCGACATACCGACATACCGACATACCGACATACCGACATACCGACATACAGACATACAGACATACAGACATACCGACATACCGACATACCGACATACCGACATACCGACATACAGACATACCGACATACCGACATACAGACATACAGACATACCGACATACCGACATACCGACATACCGACATACCGACATACCGACATACCGACATACCGACATACCGACATACCGACATACCGACATACCGACATACCGACATACCGACATACCGACATACCGACATACCGACATACCGACATACCGACATACCGACATACCGACATACCGACATACCATAACGAATATAGTGATCACTTATTTTTTTCGTGAACCAATAAATGTAGAGGATTCTGTATGGGTAGAGATTAGAGACTGTAAAAACAGTAAGATACTGGAAGGATGCTTTGAAAGGGCTCTGGGTGTGAAGGAAGAGGAGTAAGGAGGAATACATGAAGAATTCAAAAGGGCATGTGGTAAGGGAAGAGTATTGATTGTGGGGGGTTTTAACTTGCCAGGGATACATTGGGTCCAAGAACAGGGAAAGGGCAGAGCAGATGAGGATTTCCTGATTTTCGTGCAGGATTTCTTTTTAACCCAGTTTGAAGATAAGCCCGTGGGGGGGGGGGGGCATGCAGTGTTTTACCTCCTTTTAAGTAACGATTCCAATATGGTGGAGGAGGTGGAAGTTGGGGAGTATTTCAGATCAAGTGACCATAACATTGTGTGTGCAAGGACCCTATTGAGGGTTAGAGTTCTGGAAAGTAATGTAAGGCTATTAGATTTCAGGAAGGCAAACCTTGAGGGTATGAGGAGAGAGTTGGGTGATGTAGATTGGGAGAAGCTAACAATAAGACAATCAGCATCAGAAAAAAATGGAAAACCTTCAAGGAGCAAATGTGTAGAGTGCAGACTAAGTACATTCCAATGAGGTGTAAATCTGGACGCAGGAAGAGGTCAGAGTGGTTGAGCAGTGAGATCAGGAACGCTATTAAGGAGAAGCAGAAGGTATTTATAAGGTATAAAATGACAGGACTGGAGTTAGATTTATATCATGATCAGAGTAAACAGAGGCAAGTTATGAAAATACCTTGGCGTGCCAAAAGAGAGTATGAGAAGGACATCACTAAGAATGTTAAACATGAAAGCAAGGCTTTCTATAAGATTCACTTACCTTGGCATTGATATTCATGTCTCTACTGGCTGTGAGCCAGAGGTCAACAGACGTCTAGGTCAGGCCTGGTGAGTAATGGATTCACTGGATCATGGGGACTGGCGCTGTCGTTACCGGTGCAGGACAAAAGTTTGAGTCTTTAGGTCCTTGGTGCTTCCAGTCTTGCTGTACGGGTATGAGACTTGGACTCTGACCAGGGATCTGAGACAGAGACTTAATTCCTTTGGTTCCAGGTCTCTTCGGAGAATCCTTGGATATCGCTGGTTGGACTTTGTGTCCAACGAGTGGCTGCTGAGAGAGACTCAAATGAGATGTGTTACCTGCATAGTCCGTGAGCATCAGCTGTGGCTGTATGGATATGTGGCTTGTTTTCCTGACGCTGATCCTGCTCACCAGAATATCTCAGCAAGGGAGTCTCGTGAGTGGAGGAGGCCAATTGGCTGACCACGTGCCTCATGGTTACAGCAGGTTGATCAGCATCTCAAGGAGATGAAAATGGGCCAGGCATCTGCCTGGGGAAGTGCCAGACGGAGGACCCTGGAGTACTGGTGGAAAGTGGACGCAGTGACGCGTTGCTCTCCTGCATGCTTCCATACCTGACCAGACCTGATTCTTTAAATACATCAGGGGAAAAGAACAGGGTTGGACTAGTGTGTGCCCATTGAGTAAGAGCACCTGGAGAGTGGTTAGTGAGGTAAGTGAGATGGCAAGCTTATTAAACAGGTATTTTGCTTCAACTTTAACACAAGAACAGTCAGGAGAATTGCCATTAGCTTAGAGTAGTTATCAAGGAGGTGAGAAAGAGCTTTTACAGAATATCGAGGTTCGAGTGGAGGAAGTAATGGAACAGCTCGGTAATCTAAGAGTAGATAAGGCTTCGGGTCCAGATAATATGCACCAGAGAGTATTGAGGGAAGTGGCTGAGCAGGTAAGTGAGATGTTAATGGATATTTTCAATCGCTCACGATAATCAAAACAGGTACCGGAGGATTGAAGAGTAGTAAATGTAACACCATTATTTAAGAAAGGATCCAGAGAAGAATTGGGAAACTATAGACCTGTTGGTTTGACTTCAGTTGTTGGAAAGGTGTTGGAGACATTAATTAAGGACCAGATGAGGAACCATTTAAATAAATACAAACCAGTTAAAGGTAGTCAGCATGGGTTTACCAAAGGTAGTTCCTGTTTGACAAATCTTTTAGAGTTCTATGAAGCAGTGTGTGATTGGCTGGATGAGGGAAAGGCAGTGGACATGGTATATCTAGATTCTAGACTGTAAGAAGGCATTTGATAAGTTACCACATCAGAGGTTGTTAGCCAAAGTGAGGGCTTGTGGAGTGGATGATCAGGTAGCTAATTGGATTGCAAACTGGCTTAGTGATAGGGAGCAGAGAGTGGCTGTGAGTGGGTGGATGGTCTTGCTGAGAGGATTAAGTAGTGGGGTACTTCAGGGATCAGTACTCGGACCATCACTATTCATGATTTACATCAACGATTTGGATAATTGAGTGAAGAGGAAGCTTTCCAAATTTGCAGATGACACAAAGCTTGGAGGTGAGGAATAGCAGAGGGGGTGGTGAAGAGATTCAGGAAAGTATTGATACTTGCACAGTTTGGGCAAAAGATTGGCAGATGAAATTTAACCTGAGCAAGTGTAAGGTGTTGGAGATGGGAAGAGTCATGAAAATAGAGATTACAGGATACAAGGGGTAATTTTGGAGTGTGTCGCAGAGGAGAAGGATCTGGGGGTGTAATAGATACAGGAGGTAAGCAGGTAGCACAGTGCCAAGCAGCTATAGGTAAAGCAAACAGGGTTTTAATTTGTATTTGGAGGGGACTCATTTATAAATCAAAAGAGGTGGTGTTAACATTGTCCAGGAATTTAGTGAGGGCCACATTGAGAGTATGTTTCGTTTTGGTCACCACAACTCAGGATGGACATGGATGCCATAGAGAGGGTTCTGCACAGGGCTACTAGATTGATTCCGGGCCTTGCTAAACTCAGCTATGAGGAGCGGCTGAAGGAGACAGGGCTTTATACACAAGAAAGAAGACAGTGACGAGGAGGCATGATAGAGATGTTTATGATAATTAAAGGCATAGATAAAAGAAGTGTAGATAAATTTTTCAACATGCATGGTGTTGGCTTATTGGTTCGGATGGTGGGATTGGGATCCCACTTGCTGTTGAATCAATACCAAGTGGGGTTGACTCTGCCTGTCATCCTTCCGAGGTCAGCAAAATGAGTGCCAGCTTGCTCGTATCCTGTGTTGGAGTGACGACCCATCCAGGATTGTGTCCAATCTCCAAGGAGACTGCTTAGGCAGCACCAACACTCTGCACAGAGTACCAACGCTCTCTGCACTTTAAGGAAGCTTGAGTATTGATGGGTGATTGTGTGCCTGTGTACGGAGTGCTGTTGGTGGGGGTCTCGTCAAGGGGTTTTGTGTGGATGATGTGTTTTTTTAACCAAGCCCATGAGGAGGAAAAAAAATACAAAAACTTCAAAAAATAAAATAATAGTAAAATTTCAAAAAACTACAAAAACACTGTTTAAAAATATATATATAATTTTGCATTTTCTTCTTGGCCCTTGTGTTGATAAATGAGTGTGGTGTTGATGTGGTGCTGGCATGATGGGCTGAATGGCCTCCACCTGTGTCTGATTTCCTTGTAGTCCATTTGCCAGAGAAGTAACCTTGTTGTCCTCAAAAGTGCATGGTTTTATGGTGGTTTCTTATTCACTGGCATGCAGAGACAAAATTAAGCTTGGTTGCCCGGATGGCAACCATGGAGAAATCTGTTATTTTTGCGCAAATACAAGATGGCCGTCATCGACCGGGCTGAAAATATAACTTTTTAGGTAATGAACTTAAAATTACACGAGACATCTTTTCCATATAATTTTGGCACGAGGAATCGATATTTAACCTTATTTTTGTGATTAGAAGTAAATTTGAGGTCAATGTTAGAGTTCCTGGCAATTGTTTGCCGTGTGAGATACATTTTGAATGACAACAAGGTCACTATTCTGACAACTGGACGCTCACATACGACATTAATGCGAGTTACTAATTCATTGTTTTGTTTTTACAGATATGGCTGATTAAAGGTGCATTCTTCCCGTGTGTCCAGGTGGAGGGGAATTGAAGAAATTCGCTGATCAAGCAATCAAGACATTGATCTCCTGTGCCAAAGCCTGTGGAGATGAAGAGCTACGTGCAAAACTACAGGACATTGTTGATGGTGGTGGTGATGCTGTTCGCATAGAATGTCACAAAGGATGCTACTGTACTTACACATCAAAACAAAAAATTGAGAGACTTCGTAAATCACAGAAAAGAAAAGCTGAAGATGATTGTGTTACAGTGACAACAACATCTCGCACACAGGCAACAGGCAGTGGTGTGTTTGTTTACAAATGTGACTGCATTTTTTGTGGCAAAGAATGTTTACCTGTTGATGACAAACATCCAGAAAGATGGGATCGTGTTCGTCAGTGCATGACTAAAGAACGTTTTGACAAGGAAGTTAATCCCATCCCAACTATGAAAGATGCCATCATTAGTGCTGCTGAGCAACGTAATGATGAAGTAGCCAGAACGGTCAAGTTACATATTGGATATTTGGTTGATCTCCCTGTGGCTGAGTGCAAATACCATGTACGCTGTTATAACAGTTTCATGACAGTCCCTAAATATGCTGATTTGCCAACTGGTGTTGCAGAAGAAAGTGCGCTAAAGAACATCATAGAGCGCATGAATTGTGACAGGTCAAAGATGTGGAATAGCATTGAACTGCATTCCCTGTACTGTGATCTTGGTGGCAAACTCACTCGACGTGATATGTTTAGCAAACGAACAGACTGCATGAGTAAGGACGTTATGTTAGTTCGGGTAGATGGATGTGCTACCATTGTTGGTTTCCGTGAGTCCATTGCTAACCATCTGAAAATGGTTAAAGTGGATGATGCAGATGAGAGGAGTATTGATTCTGTGGTAAGGCAGATCAAGAAGGAGGCACGCTCAGTCAAGTACAACAGTGCCAATTATGACCTCTCAGAATTTACACAAGCCAACACAATCAAGGCAACAAGCCCAACTTTACTGAGGTAGATTTCAGACTTAGTGTCTGGTGGTGAAATGACCAAGAAATCACTAAGCCTGAGCCAGTCAATTCAAAGTCATGTTACAGGTACCAGAAATCAGACAACATTAGGACTGGCTGTCAAACTACTGCACCGCCATGGCAGTTCTGATCTTCTAAAGCTCCTTCATGAATATGGGTTCACAACGTCATATGATGAGGTCCTGAGATTCAGGAAATCTGCTGCTCATTTTCTCCGTGACAATGCTCAGCTTCTCCACCAATTCATGGGTTTGAGTAGAATGCGTTCAACCATGATGAAGCAGACATTACAATGATCTCACACCTGCTCATGGCTGCTGAATGTAATGCAAGAGTGATACGTATCCTCTCTGATGACACTGATGTTTTTGTATTGATGGTTTACTGGGTTTACCAGCGCAACATCCAGGCCACAGTGCAGATGGAAAGGTGGGATGGAGCAATTTGGAATATCAACACCACCTGTGACCAGCTTAGCCCCAAGTGTCTGCAGCTTTTGGGAATGCACTACATCACTGGCTCAGATACAACGTCATACCCATACGGCAAGGGCAAAGTGTCAGCCCTGAAGACGCTGAGAGCTGGCAACTTCCCTGGTTTGTACTCCGCACTTGGCGAGCTGAACGCAAGCCATGAACAGCTCATGGAAGCAGGGCAGACATTCTTCTGTTCCCTGTATGGTCAGCCAGAAGGTACCAGGATGAGTGAGATGA
The DNA here is from genome assembly GCF_056783735.1 of Eptatretus burgeri. Taxonomy (NCBI): domain Eukaryota; kingdom Metazoa; phylum Chordata; class Myxini; order Myxiniformes; family Myxinidae; genus Eptatretus; species Eptatretus burgeri. Next base: position 111,162,551 of record NC_140965.1, on the reverse strand, counting down.
GGTACTATATGTACACAAGGAAGTCTGGCAAGCCCCTCAAGCTCATGGCATTACCTCCAACTGAGATCAATCTCTTCCGACATATTTTGCATGCACATCTACAGACAGTACTTGCAAAATCAGCTGATCAGCAGGCCCCACCTGAACTTGACATTACAAAATATGGATGGGACATCAGAGATGGAATCCCAGTGCCAGAAACTTCTGCTACTCCACCAGCCCCTTTGGACCTCATGGATGTTGTGCGGTGTGGATGCAAAGCAGAGGGGAATGCCTGCAGTACTGCAAGTTGCAGTTGTCACCATGTAAAGATCTCATGCACGCTATACTGCAGTTGTGGTTGCAGTGACAAGTGCTTCAACCCACACAAAGACTGTGGAGGACAGTGAAAGTGAAGTGGAAGAAGGGAGTGTTGAAGCAGAACTGGAAAGAGACGAGGATACGGAAGGGGACGAGTACAATGAATGGGAATGAACAATACTTAAGTTGTCTACTAGGCTCTATGTCCTCTGTTCCTAAGATGTCCAATATGATGACATGACAATGTGTATGCTTTCTGATTATCAACATACTGTTGTGAAACATTCATGACACTTCACTTTTGCATTGGTGTTGCATAATTTTCAGCAGAAAATAGTCATGGACATTTCATGTGAACCTCTATTTATTCCTGAATGTAAAAAATAACCACAAAATTGAATTCCTCATGTCAAAATCATATGGAAAAGAGGTATTACACAGGATTATATGTTGACCGATTGATAACTTAGTCCCATCGTCTGACCTGTGGTGGCCATCTTGAATTTATGCAAATTACAGGAGTTCCCCAAGGTAGCCACCCCGGCAACCAACCTGAATTTTATTCATGGACCCATGTTAGTCCAAAACAATCATAAAACCATACACTTTCCACATCAACAAGGTTGACAATGGAACACATAATAACCGCAAATGGACTATTGTATAAAGTGGTGGAGAACCACTCATCAGACGAGGATTATAAGAAGATTTCAGTCACTCATTATCCCTTTGAGTATGGTGAAATAAATCATTAAGAAGTACAAGATGTATTATACCATGCAGACTCTACCCAGATCAGGTCACCAATCCAAACTCAGCAGCTGGGAAAGCAGGAAACTGGTTTGGGATGTCACTGTAAATCCAACAATGACCTTGAAAGCTCTGCGAGTTTCTATGTCCGAGATAGGGGTCATTGTTCATCAATCAACAATGTCCCGTTCCCTTCACAAAGCTGGCCTATATGTACATGCGGCAAGAAGGAAGCATTACTGAAAAAAACCACATCTAAAAGCTCATATGGAGTTTGTGAAAAGCATCATAATGACAGTGCAGGCATGTGGAGAAAGTTTTGTTGTCAGACGAGACAAAAAAGTGAACTTTTTAGTGTAAATTCAAAGCGTTACGTCTGGTGCAAGCCTCACACTTCATCTCACCAACTCAACACCATCCCTACTGTCAAGCATGGTGGTGGCAGCATCATGTTTTGGCGCTGCTTTTAATCAGCAGGAACTGGCAAGCTTGTCATGATAGAAGGGACAATTGACGGTGAAAAGTACAAGAGAATCCTTGATGAAAACCTGCTCGATTCAGCCATGAATATGAAACTGGTTAGGATATTCACATTTCAGCAGGACAATGATCCGAAGTACAAATCCATAGCCACATTAGAGTGGGGGAATAAGAAGTAAATAAATGTTCTTGAGTGTCCTAATCAAAGTCCTGACTAGAACCCAATTGAACATTTATGGTGAGACTTGGGGATTGCGTTCCATCGACGATCCCCATCAAACTTGGCAGAAATAGAGCGATCTTCACGTGAAGAATGGGTAAATATTTCACCGTCTCACTGTACAAATCTGGTGGAGATCAACCCAAAAACACTTGAAGCAGCCTTTACTGCAACAGGTGCTTCCACCAAGTACTGACTTATGGGGCTGAATACTTTTACAACCAGTGAATTTTGATTTGTACATGTTTTATACATGTATTCTTGGCATGTAACCTCCTTCAACTATAACAGTGTTTAGCTTGATATCTTCAGTTTTGGATAAAAAAAAGTTCATTTGTTAAAATTGTTTCAACATAATTCATCAAAATGTGGCATTATTGGATGGGGGTGAATACTTTTGCAGGCCACTGTTTTTACATGATGGCTGCATTTTATTAAGGTAGAGCTTAAGTACAGTGGCTGTTGAAGTTGAGAATTAACCAGTAACTTCATGCGAAAAGATCAAATAAATATGGTAGATAATGATGTCCAATATCTTATATGTGGCAAGTGATATCCCACGAGACTTCCCAAGCTTGTAAATTTCCATAACACATTGCCACAACTAGTTATCTCTATTTAACAGTTCACACACAAGCAGTATTCACATTGATTATGAATATCGATGAGGAATAAACATCTGAGTTTTATACATTGGAATCGACATGGTAGAATGGCCACAAAGCTGCCATGAAGTCTTCAAGCATAAGTGTTTAAAACACTCATTTTATGTTTACATGGCAGCAATTTGATTCATAAATGAGCCATTTCCTGGTTATTACTACTTGCCTTGTGTGACTTATCCTCAGAGCAGTTTGCCTCCATGTTGAGAGCTTCACCCCCTCTTTGGAAATCCACATTGATGCTTCTTAATGTTTTGCAATTTAATCTAAGGGCAGCGGATTGGAAATCAGTTTTCCTACTCTTAGGAGGGCTGCCAACCAAGGCCGATGAGCTTCTTTTGCCCAAAAGCAATCTGTTTGAAGGCACCAAAGATCCACCTTAGACACCTCTCCCTAAAGTTTGAAACGGTATCACACCTGAAGTAAGGCAGCAGGAGTTTGTTTAGGAGAGGCTGTTTGAGACCTTGACTTGATAAGACTCATCTTTGCTCTCATCTGGGTCGATCTGAAATTCACTGCTTACACAAACCTCCACAATATTTTGACACGCGCTGTTTCTTTCACATTCTCTCCCTCTCCTGGCCATTGCTACTCAGTTTTTGTCATTCCCCCTTTCCTCCTTGTATATGTCCACACCCCAACACCTTTCGATAGTCTGTAAACCCTCTGCCCTTTGTTATTTATCTTCTACATGAGTCAAGACTGCTGTTGTGAAAGAAAGAGGGAATCCTCGGCACGCTTTCAAAATCCTTTCAATTCTTTCAATTCTGAACACCAATGAGAAGGACATATCTGGGACTTTTGAATATACAAGGGAAATTAAAAATTATGATATTTACCATTAATCATGTTGGGGGGGGGGGGGTTGGAAGCTGCAGTAACTGTGAGGGCTGTGTTATAAATATATTGTTTGTTTGGTTCCAGGCCATAAGAGAAATGAAACTAGATTTTGCCTCGATTGCTAAAACATCCCCATGTGTGTTTTTTTTTTAAATATTCACTGTGATTTTGAGTTGCATTAACAGGAAATCATAGGAAATCAACATCTCTGTCTCATCCACAGATATTTGCTGTTTCTCCTCTATTTCTGTGAGTCCGATTTTCATTCAAGAATTGAACAATTGTGGTTAACCATTTTGAAATTACCAGTCTTTCATCTAAATGCTGAAAATTATGTTTAAAAGACAATTTGAATCACAGAACCGAATCGGTGTAAACACACACGCCGCATGACCAAAATGCCTTGTTTAGCATTCATACGTCATTTCCAAAGTCACGTATTAGTTTATTGGCCATTTCCATTTTGTGTAGTGGTCCATGATAATGTTTAAAACAAAAACAAAACTTTTATCTGCGAACATTTAGTGTTCTTCAACCCCCGTCCCCCTGCAATCCCCCCCATACCTACACCCACCCCTACCCCTTCACTTTCTCTCTCCTGTCCAAATCAATTAAACATGATTTATGGCAATTACTGTATATCATAACTTGAAACAATAGATTGTTGTCATATATTAAGATTTAAAAAATTACCTTCTCTACTGAAGGTGAACGAGGGGTATGTTTCCACCCATGTTTGTCTGTGAGCAGGATATCTCAAAAAAGTTGTGAACGGATTCAGACGAAATTTGGTGGACAGGTTGGGTGTGTGACAAGAACAAATTGATTATATTTTGGTGAAGATGTGGATCCAGATACAGTACTAGAATTTTAAAAAGAGATCCTTCACCATCGAGTGATGGGACTAAAACAATATATAGCACAATATCTCAAAAGGTTATGGGCGGATTATGACAACACAAGGTGGATGAGTTGTTTCAGTGACAAGAACGAATTGATTCGATTTTGGTCTAGGTCCAGATCCAGCTTGTCAGCGGGATACAAAACGTAAACTATTAAGCCTGGCATAGGTGTGTGCTCTCTCGAGTACCGTTATAGTTTACCATGAAGGATATACGATGTATTTACAGTGGGTATAATAAGTATTTACAACAAAATTACAAACCACTCTGTGAAAATTACCAAAGGTTCACTGTGGCTCAATATACAGTAAATCTACGATTCATCGATCATACTTTTTCTCTTGGGGTTTGATGTGGCTCCTGCTTTCGAAGTCAAACTTGTTGAGGATAGTACACCAATGAATTGTTAACAGATTCTGAATGAGGTAAACACATCACAACTATTATGCTTCACCAGACAGGACTTTCAACGCAAGAAGATGGAGCCCATAACAAACAGGCATGGACATGTGTTGAAACAGGAATACAATAAACGTTTTCAAAACATGTCACTTACAACAACTTTAAGAAATGTGTGTAAGTAATAACATAGTCAAACAATTTCTTCAATACAATAACATTATTAAAGGTGCATCTCAAGAAATATAAAGTTACTATCGCTTCGACAGCTTACCTTACCTATAACCCTGTGAAAACTGTTTAGCCTCTGGGTAACACTTCCTTGCAGCTTCCCGTTTTCGTAAACAATAGAAAGAATGTCGTTTTTCAAGAATACCCAAAAGGGTTTTTCTGATATCAAGATAGCTGTTAATAACAACATATTCCAGACATCCTAAGAAAATTATATAATTCAGATTTTTCAGCTTTGCTTGTAACTAACTACATGGTGGAACATACATTTGTCAAATAAGTTGAAAAGGTATGTTAACTGGCATGGGAAGCAAAGTAAAGTTGATATTTTGGGCATTAACCCTTCTTTTGCTCTGACTTACGGTTATAATGTCCAAAAATTCAGCTTTAATTTCCTTCCCAGAGCTTTGTCAACGTTGAGTTTGTAAAACCTATTACTCGAACTGTCTGCCGACACAGACCAATCCTAACCTTCCCAAAGTGGAGTATTCTTCAGTGCTTATAACTGGTTTTCTTCACCTGCTAATCTTTAACCTCGTAATCGACAAATACCTTTGCACCTAAAAGCAGGAAATGATTTACAGGAGAATATTTCAACCCTCATACTTTTTTATTCCTATTAATTATTGATGCTACATTTCATTCCCTAAATCCCAGCTGGGTCCAAAGATGACAGCTCAGAAATTGGTTGTGAAGGACGAAATAATAATAAAAAATATAACCTAGAACCTAGATGATGGTTTAGTACTCTGAGCGATTGAAGAAACTCTTGGGTACCATTATAACTGTGGGCACTAATTGTAGAATCAAACCCAACAACAGGCATATGCCTCCCTCTTATCTTATGGTGGTATGGTGGTGTTGGGGGGGGGTGGGAGGGGTGGAGGGGGGTGGGGTCTTAATGAGTATCTCAAACTCATTCAGCATGAAAACTGTTTTTCACCTCTAACCACCTTCGGTGGCAGAGATTATGTTTTCACCCCTGTCTGTAAAATTGGTTGGTCTGATAAGTTATTTGTCCCCAATCCATCTCACTGGAGGAGACGAGGATTTGCTCTCCATCCCTCCGTCCCACCTTTAGTTTTTCCGCCATTTATCCATACCCTTTTAACATATTCAACTGAAACTTGGTACATAGCTTTATTATGATAAGCTACAGAAGTTCTTGTTTTCAGGCATTTCGTCAATTTTTCACAAAGTAATGTCCTTTTGGGACTTAGAAAATATCACGGATTATACATGGCTCCGTTTTCAGCCTTCCTGACTCCACCCCACTGGTTTACACCCATTGGCTGGACACCTGGCCTGACTCCACCCCAATTAAATAATGTGCTGCCATTGCATAAAGCAACACAGATGGGCAGGCCTCAGGCCTTAGGCCTGGGTGTTAGTCCATGGCTCAGCACAATTGGAATGATCCCAGGTATATAACCATGATGTACTGTATTATATATGCACGTAAGCTGTGTGCATGTTTTTCCTTCATGTATGTACATCGGGTTATTTTTTAATATGAAATAGGAAAAGCCTATAAACGAACAAAATGCGGTGGGTTGGAGTTGCTTCTTCTTCATTTTGGGTCCGGTAGTGGCTCGGGTGTGCGTTTCAGCAAACAAATTTTTTATCCAGTTTGTTATCCTCGTTGTCTTTATCAGTTTCTAGTTTACAAAATATATCAGTAAATTATAATTGTTTCCTTTAATTTTGCCGAATTCACCCAAACACAGAAAGTTAGAAAGTTTATTCTTCTTAATTTTGGTTCCTATATCAGCTCAAGCGTGCATTAAACGCAAACAAATTTTTATCTCCCAAACATTCAAAGGGACCGGTAGGTGACATGTATTCTCGCTCTTGGTCTGTCTGTCTATCTGTTTGTTTGTCTGTATCACCACCTGCAGGTCACATTTTTACTCCGATCTTCACAAAACTTCACCAACTGGTGGAGGTAGTAACAAGTTGGAAGCCTATTGTTTTTGAGGTCAATAGGTCAGAAGGTCAGGGTCACATCATCAATTTTCAACTGATTCACATGCCAGCTATGAACAGTATATACAACATATTGTTGCGAATTCGCGCCCGCTGGCTGGCGGACGGCCACGTGACTCGAATCGCAGCACGTCGCCCACCGGACGGACAATTCAGTCGTGACCCTCTCGGACCAATGCCGGGAGCTAGTCACGGGTGGGGGTTTAACCTCACCACGATCGTACCAATTGCCCACCCGCGCAGGATAGGGTCGCTCGCCAAATTCGATCTACCTAAGTACCTGCGCGAATGGTCGACCGGGCGATCGCACCACGCCACAGGCCGACTCCGGACACGAACCGCTTAAGCGGTCCGTTCCGTGCTACAGTGATAACCGAGCGGTGTTATCGTCGGCCTCGACGGTTCCGATTAATTGTCGGGCGTATTAAGCCCACTACAAACCCTTTACGTGAAGCAGGATGGAGGGTCAATAAAGAAAAGACGAAGCAAAACGGGAAAACAGATCACGCAATGCACATTTATTACGCGACACACGGAAAGCACGCATATACAGCCAAACAGTCAAAATGCACATATAGCATTTAAAACAAAAGAAACAATGACACAGAGTTACTATCCACTACGAGCACACACGGCAACACTTATACAGTTCTACTTTACAGACGGCGCCAACACACATTTACTCAAAAGCAAAGGAAAGAAGCCACCCTCATAGACAAGGGGGCAGACGGGACTGAAGCCAATATGTGCGCGTGACCTGAAGGAGCGGCCAGGTCCGCGAGACCGGGGGTTCCTACCCGCGTCCTCGTGACGCGTTGGCGGACGAGCCACAGATGTGGCCGCGTGGCTGTGCCCCGACTCCGTGCTCCTTGGCAGGTTTCGTTGGCACGACGTTTGGAGTGGGGAGGGAACTGGGCCCCCTTTTTGCACTATCTCAGCACGGGGGAAAGGGGGAATTGTTAATGCCCTGGGGGAGCGAGAATGGCTGGCTGGCTTGGGTCCCGCGTCGAGCGATCTCACACCCAACCTCGTCGCCGACCGCCGTCCTTCTCGCCTCGGACCCGAGCTCCGTGGCCTCTTCCCGCAACTCTCCTCAGCCGACTGCAGAACCCAACTCGATACCTACGCCACCCGACTCCACTCTCTGCCACACTGATGACTCGACTCACTCTGCCCTGCCGACACACACTGCTCCTGCCACACTCTGCTACGATTCGCCTTGCGCTCGCCATTTTATAGGCCGGCAGGAGAAAACAATTTGCAAATATCCGGATCAGGATGACCTCGGGGGCAGAGCCACGCTCGCCCATTGGACGGAGGAAAAGTGGGCGTGAACCTCCCCTGATCCTAGAATTTGCATATATCGATTTCACACAGACGCACCTGGAGGTGGGGCCAAGTCGCTCCGTGCTTGCTAATTGGACGGATCAGAAGTGGGTGTGTAGCGTTCCTGATCTGAATTCTCCCTCGGAAAGGCCGCTACTTGTACTCTCAGCCCGGCGCGCATCGCTGAACGAGCCCAAGACAGCCCGACGCCCAGTGTCCACAGGCGGCGCGGGAATGGCCGTAGAAGAAGAGAGGTGAGGGTGGTGGAGGGTTTATCTGTGGTGGTTTGATGGTTATGGCGGTTGAGACGTGGTTGGTTCAAAATAAAGATAGAACAGAAAAACGGCTATCTCAAAGCGTCGCAGCCCGAATGAATCACATAAATTCCCTCTAAACAATGAGTTTGGGGCTAACTACACATGTACTTAGAGTTCTCTCACCTACGGGCCCTGAATGGTGGTTTGCGAATTTCCACAGCCATAACAATGTATACTACATTAAAAAAAATACTACACCTTTTAGACCCGTTTAGACAATTTTTAACCTTTGGACCTTTTAAGACTATTTATACCCTTTAAACGTTTAGACTCATTATACCCTGAAGACCACGAAGACACTTTAGACCCAGACCCTGAAACTCCCAAGGCCCTTGAAGACCCAAAGACCCTTAAGACCTTATAAGACCCTTGAGAGCCGAAAGACCCTGAATACTCCTTTGAACATGAAGACCCCATAGGCCCTGTTTGAATTTTTGTTTGAGGGCCTTCTGTAATAACACTTGAGTGTCAACAATCATAATCAAAAGCCCCCCATTGGTAAACCAACTCACTACTTGGCTAAGACGGTGCAAAATAAAATTTATTATAAAAATTTCTCTTTCTGTCTTTTTTTTTCAGGTTCTGCTCATCTTGGTTAGTGGCATCAGGAAAAGTCCCACAAGGAATAGAAAAAATGCCATGTGTCAAAGAAAATTTGCACCCATGTCCAAAGGAAGCGGTTCAGTTTGGCATTTTTAATATGAAATACACAAAGCCTAAAAATGAACAAAACCCAATTGAATTACCCTTTAGAACCCTCAAGAGTTACCTTTCAGAATTACCCTTCAGAACCCTCCTTTAGAATTACCCTTCAGAATAACACTTTAGAATTACCCTTCAGAACCCTCCTTTAGAATTACCCTTCAGAACAACACTTCAGAATTACCCTTTAGAATTACCCTTTAGAATTACCCTTTAGAATTACCCTTTCGAATTACCCTTTGGACTTACCCTTTGGAATTACCCCTTATAATTACCCTTTAGAATTACCCTTCAGAACCCTCCTTTAGAATTACCCTTCAGAATAACACTTCAGAATTACCCTTTAGAATTACCCTCCAGAACCCTCCTTTAGAATTACCCTTTTGAATAACCCTTTAGAATTACCCTTCAGAACCTTCCTTTAGAATTACCCTATAGAATTACCCTTCAGAATTACCCTTTAGAATCACCCTTTAGAATTACCCTTCAGAACCTTCCTTTAGAATTCCCCTTCAGAATTACCCTTTAGAATCACCCTTTAGAATCACCCTTTAGAATTACCCTTCAGAATTACCCTTTAGAATTACCCTTCAGAATTACCCTTTAGAATTACCCTTTTGAATTACGCTTTAGAATCACCCTTTAGAATTACCTTTTAGAATCACCCTATAGAATTACCTTTTGGAATTACCCTTTAGAATTACCCTTTGGAATAATGCTTTAGAATTACCCTTTAGAATCACCTTTTAGAATCACCCTTTAGAATTACCCTTTTGAAACACCCTTTCGAATTACCATTCAGAATAACACTTCAGGATTACCCTTTACAATTACCCTTCAGAATAACTCTTTTGAACCCTCCTTTATTTAGAATCACCCTTTAAAAATACCCTTTCAAAATACCCTTTAGAATTACCCTTTAGAATTACCCTTTAGAATTACCCTTTAGAAGCCTCCTTTAGAAATACCCTTTCGAAATACCCTTTAGAATCACCCTTTCGAATCACCCTTTGGAACCCTCCTTAAGAAATACCCTTTCGAAATACCCTTTAGAATCACCCTTTCGAATCATGCTTTCGAATTACCCTTTGGAATTACCCTTTTGAAATACCCTTTCGAATTATCATTCAGGATTACCCTTTACAATTACCCTTCAGAATAACTCTTTTGAACCCTCGTTTATTTAGAATCACCCTTTAGAAATACCCTTTCAAAATACCCTTTAGAATTGCCCTTTAAAATGACCCTTTAGAACCCTCCTTTAGAAATACCCTTGAGAATCACCCTTTGGAATCACCCTTTAGAACCCTCCTTTAGAAATACCCTTTCAAAATACTCTTTGGAATTACCCTTTAGAATTACCCTTTAGAACCCTCCTTTAGAAATACCCTTTCGAAATACCCTTTAGAATTACCCCTTAGAACCCTCCTTTAGAAATACCCTTGAAAATTACCCTTCAGAAGTTCCCTTTAGAACCTTTTATAACCCTTTAGAAAATTGAGTTGAAAACCCATGGATCTTGTGCAGTGGCACTACATTCGAGAAAGTAATCTAAATTATGATGAGAAAACAAAAGGTGTTTATAATTCGAAAGCATGATTGGACTGAGCAGTCAGGCATTCGGGCACTGACTGAGGGTCGGGAGCATCGAGAGGCCCATGCTCAAATAAGAAAAGGTTTACGTTTTCTGAAATAGGAGAGGAAGGCGTCTTTAACATGTATGCTGTATTGAAACAGACTATATTAACTGTTGAGGGTAGAAAGTCGATTTTGATAAATTCCCGAAAAAAATTCAGCAAAGTTGTATATTGCTGTAAAACACATTTTATTTGCTTTAAACAAACAACATTAACCACTGTTGAAGCTCCAGGTTCAAACTTTACAGAAAACGATTATTAACCATCAACGTGCATTGCAAAAAACAGGGTTTGTATCCTCTTTATCCAAAAAAGTTATTGACCATCTACATACGTCTTTGTGTTTATCTTTTCGAGAAATAGTATTCAATAGATGAGGGTGCGAATTGACTCGGTCACTCCGAAGGGCCAGCTATCTCCTTTATTTTACATCATACGGCTAAAGTGACCACTTGTTTTTCTTGGCAAAATGTTCAGTTAAGTGACATGGAGAAAATAACTTTCGTCCGTGTGTACATTTTATAACATACTGTTTCAGGCCGTTTGCCTGGAACCCTCCATGACGCTTTTGGACTAATGTATGTTCTGTAACTTTATAACACGAGGTGCACTAGTTTGTGGTTCGTAAATTACAGTGTATTGTTTTTAATTCACCATCTCATTATTATTCTGTATATTCATGCACAAATGTTTGTTTTAGGAAACTTTTATTTCACACTGTCTCATTTAAAAATTGTATCGAGGGGCACCAAAGACCTCTTTTGCCCAAGGGCCCAGAATACCCTCAGTCCACCCCTCGGGAGTTATCAATGTTATTTCAAGCTGGCCAGCCAAAGGGAAAGCCTTGCTGAAATTGTAAATTAACTGACAATATTTGTACTGGAATAAAGAAATTTGACAAAGCAAATCTCCTGATGGATAAGACATACCCTCTTTATATAAAAAAAATAACGTGGAGGAAAAGTGAAGAACCCGTATCAGCTGGTTTCATCAATCGGTTTCTCATTCGTCAGGACCCAGAAAATTCTCCAACTGTATAACCTGTAGTCAGGTTAAAAAGAGTGAATTAAAAAGAAGTCGAGCATAATTTGTGATTTATTTTAGAGGATTGGAAAAATGAATCTGAAAACAAATTAGGAATAAAGCTACGAGTCGGTAAATTATAAGATAATGTAAAGGACCTGCTTGGTTTGCCTGGTTTTATTATTTCCCATTTCTGGAAATGGAATTTTATAATCATAATAAAAACATCTCTTTTTGTAATCGGGCATCATATTGATATCTGATGTTTATACGTCAGTTCTAGTCTCCAATTTCATTATGCCAGTTTTGTTCAGGTATCTGAGCTGTTCAACAGCTGCCATGATTGGGGGCAGGGAGACTGCTCAGGGGGCAAGGTTTCATGTTCACGATGCCTTCGTTACATGATGTGCCATAGCTTTCCCAACGTTTTGTGCACTGTCATATCCTCAAAAACATTAAGATATTAAGAGCAAGCATTCAATGGATCAAGAAGTATTTGTAAAATAAATATCTGTTCTGAAATGGCTTGATACATGCATGGGAGATTTCTATAAATAAACTTTACATCCAATGCTCATTGGTTCCTGATACCTTTGTAATACAATTAAAAGTATATCGATGTCTCCCAATGTCCATATCCTTCTTATAATATATTTACATGTTCCTTCAAGATCCATAATGTATCTCATCCAAAGTCCTATTGCAGTTTTCAGGCAATTAATTTTCTCAGTGCTTTGCCATTGCTTTTCCAAGTTGGCAAAATGGCCGAGAGATGCGCATGCTCACCTCTGAGCTGTCTACCCTGGGTTCAAAACTCAGCACACCATAAACTGTCATTCCGGTGTCTCTTCGACCATGCGAGGCATCAGTGTATGTACCATCCCTCGGATGGACGTTAAACTGGGAATCCCATCTGCCAGCATTAATTGATGGACGTTAAAGATCCCATGGTGTCCTTCCTGAAGAGTAGACGAGCTATTGCTGGGTACACGAAAAAAATTTTCAAATTCTTCCATTAACTTACAGGGAGCACTGCATCAGCGGCACAGCCGTGCTCTCTGCAATAATGTGACCAGCAACCGCAGGCTGCATATGAAATGAAATGAAAAAAGAAATTGTTTTTCCAATGGAAGCCAGGGAAGCAATTTCAAAATTAGCCAGAGTACTGGCATACAATATCTCAATATATTATTATTATTATTATTATTATTATTATTATTATTATTGTTATTCGTATTATAATTATACTTATTATGCACCGTGCACCATAAAGAGTGTCAGTTCTGCCAAAGCAGTTTCTTGGCGAGGGTACAATCCTAAATGGGTCATCACTGTGATGCATTCTCAAGCTATTGTGGAAAATAATGTTTTATAGAAACTCAGGGAAAGGCAACAGGTCTGGAGGCTTTGAAAGGAAGCTAACATATAATGTATCATCTATATTAAGAAATATTTATAGATAACAGCAGGATGTTCCATGGCATTTGAGACAATAATTAAGAATACCAGCAACGAGAAATAAAATTAACATCGAAGAAAGAAATATTTCTTCTGTCCAGAAGGATAAAATATATTACATAAAGAACATGATAAATTACATGGAGAACATGGTGGGAGAAGCAGCGATAGTAGCTGAGAAGGGAGACATAACAACAGTTATAAGAGATAATATCTCCAGACAACTAACCATAGGCAGAACAAGAGGGGGCAAGCCCATAAAAGACAAACAAGGAAATTTAGTCACTTCAGAGAGGGAGCAGATGGAAATGTTGGCAGACACTTTTCTGTATCCAGTCAAGGCTTGTGGAAGAGCAAGAACACTGAACAGTTCACGATGCAACAGAACAAAAGGAACAGTAGAGAGGGGGTGCGGACACAAACAGCAGGGTTGAAGGACAAAATAGAGGAAGACAAGGAACAGCTTGGTATTTAAATGGGAAACATAAATAATGTGAGAAATATCAAATAAGTCTTATTGAAGAAATAACCGGGGTAAAAGTAGGTTAAACAAATAAGCAAATTCATTTAATTACAAATAAGTTGGAGGATGTAAAGAAAAAAAATACATATCCTTGAATGGACTGAAAACTTTGATGGTTATCAATTGAACAATGGAAAAACAATTTACAACAATCTCAAAATGATATGTGGCTCAGGAGGTGGTCAAATAAGGGCATTAAGAGAAGTTTATCTTTTCATTTCTGCTAAACAAAGACACTTTCACCAAGAACCAAGTTCCAAGTTATTATTTTTGAATATTCTCGATGGAAATGAATGTTAAAAGAAAATTATGTTATTCCCTGAAGTTGAACATGGGCAAATATTTGTTGGTTCGCTCTTTGAGTGGAATGAAAATATAAAAGGACTGTGATTATGTTGGGGGGAAGAAGTGCTTTAATCAGTAAATCTCAATCCTTCATAGTCTCAATTTTACATTTGCTTATATGGGAGGGAAGGGGTAGGTGGGGAGAAAATCGGCCTCAATTTTCCATTTGCCTGTATGGGAGGGAAGGGGATAGTTGGGAGAAAATGATTCTCAATTTTACATTTTCTTGTATGGGAGGGAAGGGGATAGGTGGGGAGAAAATCAGTCTCCTATTTTGGGCTTTTGGGGCTTGAGTCAGAAAGTTTTCCGTTTTTCCCAATTCATTTGAATGGGTGTCCCAGAAGCCCCATTTATCATCCTCTTATATATATATATATATATATATGTATATATATATATATATATATATATATATATATATATATATGTATATATATATATATATATATATATATATGTGTATATATGTATGTGTATATATATATATATATATATATATATATATATATATATATATATATATATATATATATATATATATATGTGTGTGTGTGTGTGTGTGTGTGTGCTGCATGGTTTTTGGAACCAAACTCTCCACAGAGAGTGTCATTGCTGCCAAAGCAGCTTCCTGGGCTGTTGGGCACAATCCTGGACAGGTTGCCACTCGAATGGCTCAATTATCCCAGCAAGCTGGTACTCAATTTGCCAACCTTGGAAGGATGACAGGCTGAGTCAACCCCCTGGTGTGTATTAATTCAGCGGCCAACGGGGCTTGAACTCAGGACCCTTGGATCCCAAGCCACTACCCTAACCACTGAGCCAACACCAGGCTTCATGCTGCATGGTATATGCATAGATAATAAATATATGGTCACTCTCTTTGTCAACAACTTAGCTTTTTTAAGTATAAGAACCAATGGGTGATTTGACTTCCAAGTGTTTAAAATTTGCATTTCATTGAAAACCAGTTCGCATTTCATTCATGGTTTGATTTTTTTTTTTCCTGTTGCAGTATTTTGCTTGGATAATTTTCTACTTCATTCATTCAGCCATTAGCCAAATGTTAATAAAGCGATTTCCAGGGTCACAAGGCACCGTTTAATTTGTTTCTAGGGAGCCAGCGCTATGTGAAGCACTCGTACCGGATATAGAGTTACAATGCTCTGGCATGCTTCACACCAAATTTGGCAAGTGCCAGCAGCTGGGCTTCCCTTGGATGCTGCTGGAAAGACCACTGAGGGAGTTACACATTTGTACTTGCGATCCTTCAGGGAAAACACCATACCTGAACTCCAACTGCATCGTTCTTCATCTTGCATCTATCCCTCCATATGCCTCATCTCAAAGGTATCAGTTGTGTGCACATTGTTAATCATTTTTATTGTGGTTATAATATAACCACAGCAAATGTGTTTCACATTTATGTGTTATAAAAAAGGATATTTACTGTAACATGAAATACATAAGTACACAAAACTAGTCATACAAATAATAACTCAATTGACAACAAACTTTGGAATTCAAAGTTTTTCTCAAATCCTCGCTTCTTGATCGTGAACTGTTTACTTCCATATTAAACATGACGAGAATTAAATCAATATCAATGAATTCCTGAGATAAATGTATCTTTAGCTCCATCTTTGCTCTTCACTTATTTAGGTTCCTTCTGATGACTCCATTGCAGTATTTGGTCTTTTGTTTTATTATTATGTTTGTACCATATCCTGATGCTGTGTGGACTGTGCTTCCCCACTGACGGACCTCTGGTAGCTTGTACATGTTGCTGCGTTTGAGCCTGTGGAGTAACTGCTGAAAACTGTCTGTCTGGGTTCTTCCCAACATCTTTGTTCTTTGTTCCTTTCACATTTCTTTCCACTTTTTCACATTTGTCTTTATTCATTCTAATTTTTACCTCTCCTTTATTTCCCTCTTTCTTTATCAATCTGTCTCAGGAGAAGTTAATTTTTGCAGAAATTTTTCTATAAGGCTCAGTTTGCTGCACCTGGATGGGTTTGAGGGTTGTGGAGTCGCGGCTGAAACCCGAATCTTATCCAGTTTCCTTCTGATGACTCCATCTATGTTCTTCACTTCTTCAGGTTCCTTCTGATGACTCCAATGCAGTATTTGGTTTTCCATTTGATTGCAATATAATATAGTACCAAAGTATCATATTTTTCATCAAATTAGAATGATCTATCACTGGGAAAATTGTTTTGCAGAGACAAGTCAGCATCATAATATCTCCAAAAATAATCTATCTATAATTCCAGCAATGTGTGTGTGTGTGTATGTGTGTATGTGTATGTGTATGTGTATGTGTATGTGTATGTGTATGTGTATGTGTATGTGTATGTGTATGTGTATGTGTATGTGTATGTGTATGTGTATGTGTGTGTGTGTGTGTGTGTGTGTGTGTGTGTGTGTGTGTGTGTGTGTGTGTGTGTGTGTGTGTGTGTGTGTGTGTGTGTGTGTGTGACTGTCTGTCTGTTTGTTTGTCTGCGACCGCTGTTTCTCGACGACCGCTGGTCCGATCTGATTGAAACTTGCCAGGAATATTGCCGGGGCCCCGCAGATGTGCCTTTTCGAGTTTTGATGTCAATCGGACGAGCGGTTCCCAAGTTACGGCCATTTTATTGCTTTTTTCAGTGTTGAAAAGATG
Organism: Eptatretus burgeri; assembly: GCF_056783735.1. NCBI lineage: Eukaryota > Metazoa > Chordata > Myxini > Myxiniformes > Myxinidae > Eptatretus > Eptatretus burgeri. Next base: position 111,145,791 of record NC_140965.1, on the reverse strand, counting down.
TATACATGGCAGCTGAAGTGTCGTTCCACCTTATCACCTTATCATGCCATTTTTTCTCAGAATAATGATATATATGACCGTTTTTACAGCCATTTTTCCCTGCTGTGCAGGGGTTTGGCTTTTTCTTGAGGCAATGTTTTATGGCTGGATGCCCTTCCTGACGCCAACCCTGGTCGCCTCTTACGACACACAGGGATATGGTACACCTATTCTAACCGGGGCAAACACCGGGACCAGTACACTGGCACTCATTTCGCCGACCTCGGAAGGATGACAGGCTGAGTCAACCCCCTGGTGTTAATTCAGCAGCCAACGGGGCTTGAACTCAGGACCTTTTGGATCCCAAGCCGCTGCCCTAACCACCAAGCCAACACCAGGCTTCTATCAGAATAATGATAACAGCATCTTAATAATAATAATAGTAATTTTTTTTTTTTTTTTTTTTTTTTTTTTGTATACCTTGGTCGAGGCTCGTATGAGAGCAAACACACAACTCACAGCAAGGAGGCATGAGACAAGAGGGGCGGGAGTGGAAGGGACAAAACATTGGGGAACAGACACAGGTGAACTGTGGAAGGGAGAGGGATGGGGATGGGACGGGGAACATGGCGAGGGGAAGATGGACATTAAAGGGACTTTCAGGAAGGAAAGCAGGAGAATTGAAGGAAGTGGGCTTGGGTGGATTATCGGGGGTAGAAAAGATCGAGGATTTGGATGGGGGAAGATAAGAGGTGGTGGTGAACAGCTGTTTTGAAAGCCTGAAGGGAAGAATGGGAAAGAATAGAGTGAGGAAGTTTATTCCAAAGGCGGGAAAAAGAGGAATGAAAGAGTGAAGATGAGCAGTGATTCGTGATTTTGGTAGTTTTACCAGAAGGGGGTTGTTGGCGGACCTTGAGCGCCCTGTGGAAATGTGGTTGGGACAAATCGCAGAGAGAGCAGGGGGCAAGGCTGGAGAGGAGTCGGTAGAAGACAGAAAGACCACCGACCAACCTGCGGTGATTGAGTGAGAGGCCCAAAGACTCAGCTTCATTGCGGGAGATGCCAATGATCTTAAAAGCCCTGGTTTCGACAGCGTGAAGTCGAGAAAGGTGGGAGGCAGGAGCACCAGCCCAGAGGGGAGAGCAGTACTCCATCAGGCTACGGACAAAAGCTTTGTAAGTGGTCAGGAGCTCAAGAGGGCCGAGGAAGGACTTTGCACGACGGAGGATTCCCAGTCGGCGACTGGCTTTTGAGGCGAGGTTGGAAATGTGACTTTCCCAGGAAAGGTCATGGCAGATAGTGAGACCCAGAAGCTTGAAAGAAAAGACTTCTTCCAGAGGATTGTTGAGAAAGTGGATGGGGGGGGTTTTGTAAACGGTCCTTTCGAAGAGACATAGTGAGAGTGTGAGATTTGTCTGGATTGAAAGACATGTTCCACGTGTTGGACCAGTTTGTGATTTTATCCAGATCTGCAGTGAGCGAAGAAGCTGCTGCTTGCCGGGCTGAGGGATGACAGATGGTACGGCAGAGGGTTGAGTCATCGGCAAAGAGAAATAGAGGATTTTCCAGAGAGTCCGAGAGATCATTGATGAAAACCAGAAAAAGAACAGGGCCCAGAACGCTACCTTGAGGAACTCCAGCCTGCACAGGAAGAGGGGATGAAAGAACTCCATTTAGGGCCACACGTTGACTGCGACAGGAGAGGAAGTCTGCGAGCCATGAGTGGAGATGGCCTTGAATACCATGGGCAGAGAGTTTGGTGAGTAGGGCAGGGTGCCAGACTGTGTCAAAAGCACGTAATATGTCCAGGGATACGGCTCGGATTTCCTGTCTGGCATTGAGGACCTCCATCCATTGATGGGAGAGCAGTAGCAGCATATCTAGGGTAGAGTGACCTGGTCTGAAACCAAATTGATGATTGGAAATCAAGCCATTGGAGAAGAGGAAGGATTTCATGTCTGAAGCGATGATGGATTCCATAACCTTGCTGATGATTGGGAGAAGGCTGATTGGTCTATAGTTACAGGGATCTGTTTTTGCACCTTTTTTATGCAGGGCAGTGATGTTAGCAGATTTCCAAGCAGATGGCAGATGACCTTGGGAAAATGAGAGGGTGAATAGAACAGAGAGAGGGTGAGCAAGAGCAGAAGAGCAGGCTTTGAGGACACGTGGGCTGATGCCGTCTGGACCGGTTGCAGAATCTGACTCGAGGTTTGAAAACAAGCTCTCCACCTTGTCAGGAGAAAAGGATACAGAGTCCAGGGACAGTTGGGTGCGACTGGGTAAAGTGGGTAGAGATAGTGATGGGTTTGGGACACAAGATTTAGCTGCAAACACCGAGTTTAGACATTCAGCTTTATCACGTGTGGAATCAGCAGTGCGGCCATTTGAGGTAAGGGAGGGGATGGAGGGGGAACATACACCAGAAACAGATTTGATTAAACGCCACCAGGATTTTGAGGAGGGAGAGAGGTTAGAGAGTTCAGACTTGAGATGAGAAAGATGTTGTTTTCTGGCTCTCCTGAGGGTAGCTACACACTTGTTCCGAGCTTTGTGGAAAGAACTGAGATTGCCCTCAGTTGGGTTTGCTTTCCATGAGGCAAAGGCAAGTTGTTTCAGGACAACTGCCTCGCCACAAGCTTCAGTAAACCAAGGGCGGGAGGAAGGGTAAGACAACTGAACACGAGAGGGGATAAATCTGTGCATGAGGGAGAGCAAGTTTCATTGAAAGAATTCCCAGGATGAGTTGATGTTTGAGAAAGTAGTGATAGGAGACCAGTCTGTAAGTTTGATGGCTGCTCGGAGACCCTGCCAGTCGGCTTGAGTGAAATGCCAGACTCGACGGCGGTGAGGTGGTTCTCTGATAACAGCCAGAGAGATGTCCACTTTAATAAGGACGTGGTCAGAAGAACCAATTGGAGCGAAGGAAGAGCAGCAGATATTGTCAGGGAAATTTGTCAAAATCAGATCCAGAAGAGATGGAGTACCATTGGTTGAGATCCGGGTCGGGAAGTTGACCGATTGAGTCAGTCCCAATGAGTCACAGAAAGCTTTTGCTGATGTCCCATGGCAGGTGAGAGAGGTACCCACACCTAGCCAACTGGCGTGATGACAATTGAAGTCGCCACATAAGAGGAAGAGAGAGTTTGGATGAGAAGATAGAAGATGGTCCATGTTTTCGGAGAGTGAGGTGTAGATGGAGTCATCACTGTTCGGTGGACGGTACAGTACACATATAAACATGAGGTGGGAGTGGAGGGGAAGACGAAGCCAGAGGTATTCCTGGGGGTGTGGGGGAGTGAGAGCAGTGCAGGGAGAGTGAGGAATAGAGTCTTTGATGAAGAGAGCAACACCTCCACCAGGACGAGGCTCAGGTCTGTCATACCGTAAGAGGGAGTAACCAGGGAGAGATACTTGGGAGTCAGACACGTCTTGGGAGAGGAAAGTTTCTGTTAGGCAGATAATGTCTGGTTTGTCAGTGGCAACCTGCATGGAAAGATCTGAAAGGTTTGAGCGAAGGCCCCGGATATTTGAGGTCCACACTTTTAATGAAGAGGTAGGGGAGGAGGCTTTTGGTGCAGGAGGTGGAGGGGGCGGGGGAGGGTCGGACGAGGGACGAGGGGGAGGTAAGGAGGGTTGCTGAAGGAGTGTGGGGTATTGCAGAATAGCGTGGGGAGGGGGCGGAATGGGGAGGAGAAAAGGCTCTGTGGTGCTGTGAGAGGGGGGGGACAAGAGACAAGGAAGATGGCAGTTGAGGATTTGAGAAGGTGGAGTGAAGAGATGGAGGTGAGAGGGCAGTGGAGGGAGGCAGGTTGGTGGATGAGAGGGGGGCAACTTAGAGAAGGAAGAGTGAGGGGGATGAAAGGTGGGAGAAAGGTGAGGGGGAATTTTTGAAAGAGGTGAGAGGGAGGCTTGGAGGGAGAAGAGTGGGATGGTTGCTTTGAGAGTGAGAGTGAGGGGTGAGGGGGGTGAGTTGGCACTGAAGTTGGAAAAAAGAATGGTTGATGGAAAGCGAGCATCCATGGCAAACTGTGGTTTTTAAAAGTTTTAGGTCAGAGATGCGATTTAACACAATTCTTGATGGATGCAATGAAGGCGAATTCAGAGCATGGAGAGAAGAAGCGCTGTAATAGTTGGATTTTTTAGGCAAGGAATGAAGGAGAGGTCGAAATGAGAGCAGTCTGTTAAAATAGCAGAAGAGTAGTGCATTGTGAAACAGTAAAGAGTACCACATGTGTGAGAGAGGAAGATGAAGCATTATAAGATCGTTTTTGTTGTTAATATTAATGTATGAGAGAGTTCAACAGATTAGGTCATGGAAGTGTAAAAAAAAAAAAAGAAATCGAGGAAGACGAGGAGGAAGTTAAGAGGAAGAAGAAGTAGCAGAATCGGGAGAAGGTTGTTGTTGTTGTTGTTGGGTTTTTTTTTTTTTTTTTTTTTTTTTGAGATAAGAAAGAGATTAGTTGGGAGAATGGGGGATGTTTGGAAAGTGGGGAGGATGAAAATTGAAGGTAATGGGGAGGATAGAAATTGAAGGTAATGGGGAGAAAAAACAAACAAACAAAAAAAAAAAACGATCGAACACCAAGTGGAACCGGTAGGCCTCAAGCCTAGGACTAGGCCTCAAACACCAGGTGAGAACGTCGACATAAATACTCACAAAATAGCACGATTTTTGAAACAAAACCGAACTAGGAACACACATTAACATGTAGGTGAGAAAATTAAACAGTTAAAACGGGACAAATAACAACCGGAACTTAACTTTGAGAATGTCAGCAGGGAGCCCCGAAGGAGACCTCTTGCCGCTCAAAACCGGAACCGGAAGTCGATAATAGCACAATAATTGGCAGTACACAATAACAGCACAATAATTGAATAAAAAGAATAATGTGATACAATGACCAATGTCTGTCAACCAATAACGACATATATATTGTCTGTCAATCAGACAGGACACGGTGCTATAACGTCACGAATGACGTCACAATGCTTCCTCTTCAGATTGAAACTTGCCAGGAATATTGCCGGGGCCCCACGGATGTGCCTTTTCGAGGTTTGATATCGATCGGACAGGGGTTCCCAAGTTACGGCCATTTATCTGTCGACCAATGACAAGACACGGTGCTATGACGTCACGATGACGTCACAATTAATGTTTATTTGTTTATTTATTATTGATTTAATGTTTTTTTTGCATGATTGACAGTCCGATCTGATTGGAACTTGCCAGGAATATTGCTGGGGACCCGCGGATGTGCCTTTTCAAGGTTTGATATTAATCGGATAAGCAGTTCCCAAGTTACGGCCATTTATCTGTCGACCTCACCGTGAAGGATGCATTCTACGCCACACTCGAGTCTGTGGTTGATCAGTGCCCCAGACGAGATACACTTCTAGTCTTGGGGGATTTCAATGCATCGACTGGAACTGATAGGGAAGGTTATGAGGTGTGTGTTGGTCCCCATGGGTCAGGAACTATGAACCAGAATAGCACTAAGTTCCTTGACTTTGCAAGAAGTCATGGACTTAGGGTGGCTGGTTCATGGTTTCAGCACCCACAAGCTCATCGCTGGACTTGGTATTCCAACGCTGGCGGTGCGGCAAAGGAGATTGACCATGTCCTCATTGACGGTCGTTGGAGGATGATCCAGAACTGCAGGGTCTACCAGAGTGCTCAGTTCCTCAATACTGACCACAGGCTTGTTGTAGCAACTCCAAAGCTGCACCTTAAATCCTGGAGAATGGTACCATCCCAGCCGAGGCTGGATGTTGCCAAGCTCAGGGATGAGAGAGTAGCTGAGGAGTTTGCGAACAGGCTGAGTGGACACTTGTGGGGTCTGGGTGCTTTGGGGGGTCCTGAAGAGTTGTGGAGCGCCTTCAAGACCACCGTCCTTGATGTTGCCGGTGGATGCCTTGGAGCTCACCGCAGGGCAAAGAAGAATTTTGTCTCTCAAGGGACACTGGATACCATTGACCAGAGTTGCAGGGCCAGGCTGAATGGCAGAGCTGAGCTGTTCAGGGAGCTGAGGCGTAAAACTGTACGTGCACTGAGGGTGGACAAGGAGGCCTATGTGCGAGGAATCTGTGAGGGGGTAGAGCATCACCTGTGGACAGGTGATTCTCGTCCCGCTTACAGGGAAATTCGCGCATTACGTTCATCCAAGCCCATCCCTCGGAGCACTGCAGTTCGAGCAGAGAGTGGTAGGCTCTTGACAGAGGAGTCTGAAGTGAAGGCCCGCTGGGCCGTTTACTTTGAGCGGTTGTACCAGGCTGATCCCCCAGCTGTCGAGTTGGACGTCAAGGGTGTTACAATTCCTGTTGCTGACCCTCGAATCAACTGTGGTCCACCTTCGCTTGTGGAAACATGGGCTGCGGTGCACCAGTTGAAACGGGGCAAAGCTCCAGGGATCTGTGGCATCCATGCTGAACTTCTCAAGGCTGGTGGAAATGCTGCACTCGTGTCGTTGCATGCAGTTTTGTGCTCTGCCTGGAACACAGGCATCATCCCAACTGACTGAAAGAGGGGCCTTGTTGTCCCTCTCTGGAAAGGGAAGGGTGATCGCCAAGACTGCAACAACTACCTAGGGGTGATGCTGCTCTCAGTGCCGGGCAAGGTCTTTGCTCGGATAATTCTTGAGAGGGTTCGCCACCATATATATATATATATATGTGTGTGTGTGTATATATATGTATATATATATATATATATATATATATATATATATATATATATATATATATGTGTGTGTGTGTGTGTATATATATATATATATATATATATATATATATATATATATATATATATATATAT